>NC_084628.1:3266740-3439240 GCF_033978795.1 Nerophis ophidion | reverse complement strand
TGAAAAAGGTTTGAGATCCACAGTCGTAGGCCATGAATCATGCCTTAATGCAGGGGTAGGGAACCTATGGCTCGGGAGCCAGATGTGGCTCTTTTGATGACTGCATCTGGCTCTCGGATAAATCTGAGCTGACATTGCTTAACACGATAAGTAATGAATGATTCCACTGGTAATCATGGTGTTAAAAATAACATTCTTTAGACCACCAAGCACCGACGTGAGAGCCTGTTTCAGGGTTAAAATATTGTTTTATTTCTCAACAAGTCTCAATTAGTTGCTTTCCAGCATATTGTATTTTTCTCTTTTGTTCTCGCTCGCACTCTAGCTCCAGCCCCAACCCCCGTCTCTCCTCCTGGCTGCTGCTTATAACAGAGCGACAGGTGATTAGATAACAAGGCTCAGGTGGGCCATCTACGCACCTGTCGCTAATTTTGAGGCTGGTCCTGGCAACACCCCAGTTCGCTGCAGGCCCGCAGGCCTCGCCCCCTCAACAGTTAGCTTCAGAATAACAATGTTAGTACAAGAGACCTATTTATACTCTAGAAATGTTGGTCTTGCTTAAAAATTCACGCGTTTAGTTGTGTTCAGTGTTGAGAAAAATATTATGTGGCTCTTACGGAGATTCATTTTAACATTTTTGGCTTTTTGGCTCTTTTAGCATTAATACAAACACCTTGCTGTGTTGGCACATTGTTTAGGTTCCATTGCATCCAGGACAGCATAGTCTGCATATTTCAGGCCTGTAAGGAAGCTTAAGCAACTTGCCTGTTGGAATGGCATCCGCAAAGCCCCCACGTTGACATACGGCGCCACGCGGCAAGCTTCGAACTGGTTGGCGGCGCCAATCAGGACTCCTGAAGAGAACAGCGCAATGAGGGACCAAGAACCACCAAATAGCATTCAAATATATATTTACCTTTATGTAACTGGTTCTCCTGCTTCCTGCATTTGGCTCTTCTGTTCTGGAACCAAACCTGCAGGGAATGAGTTCCAATTAAATTACAGATTGGCAGATGCTTCACAGCAAAGAAGGGAAAAAAAAAACATCCCGAAGGTATATGGAGAAATATTAATGGTACTGCCGAGCCTACATTTTATGTATTACACTTAAGCAAGCAAAGCTGCCAATAATCCACAGAAAGGACACTAAAAGGTATTGAATCCCATTCCAGGCAAATAGAAACAACCCTTGTGGAGATGTGCAGGACGATTGGACTATAATAAATAACCTTGTCAGCATCCGTTTCATCTTTCTATACCGGAGCGTCCCTGAAGACTTGAATGGACTCTTGCTATCGAATAGCCGCAGCTCCATGGTGAGGTTTTTTTTTTCTACCTCCCTTCTCTTCTTGCACTCGCTCTTCCCTTTTATTAAATGACCACTAAAAATTAATTACTCTTTATTCTTGGAGAAAATCCATGCAAACACTGGAAAAGACAGGACGGTATAAGAATAATATATCGACTCGTAACCATTGAGTTAAATTAGCCCACAAATTATATAGATTTTTGCTGTCAGCTTATTTCATTTATGGACTATTTTCTGTACACTTTGGAATTCATGGCCGCGATAAAAAAAAAAAAGCACAGGTATTGATTCGAGTCCGATAGAAAATAAACTCCACGGTCTTAAAGGAAGAAAGGAATGGGGGGAATTATTGTGTAGGGTGTAGATTTTGGCTGGAGAAATAAAACATTTAATGTATGCAAATCCTTCCGCACAATGCCTCTTATTGGGCGAGATCCTGGGATAGACCCCTACAAAATAAAAGAAGTCCTTTTCCTTAACTCGATACTGAGAAAAAAATGATGATTGCCATATCATTTAATGCCATATCGTGTCATTGCTGATGCAAATGAGTTATGTTCATTGTCCCCCTGCTCTCATTACACATGTCTGAAGACCCCCACCCCTCCTTATCCTCCTTTTGGAAGCCTTACTGGGTTTCTTGCCCAGATGGTCTTTGCTCATGGGCCCTCATGGTAACATGCACCAGGCCATACACACACACACACACACACATAGCTACAATCAATGTGGATAATGAGGATTACAAAGCATGCACTCACACATTCATCGCAACATATAATAGATCTAAATGTGCAAATCTATCCGTTTTCTACAGGAGTAAACATCACATTATTTTAAAGGAGGGAAAAAATATTATTTTTGTTAAATGTATGTAAGTTTTTCTTTTTTTTTTTAATATAAACGTGAAATACATTAAATTGCACATTCATTGTAACCACTGTGGTTATTTTTATTTTCCTCCCCAAAAAAAAAGAATCTGCAAAATTGGTTACTATTATGCATGCTTTTATATCTAAATGTGGATTTGTTATTATTGTTTAGAGCAGTGGTTCGCAACCTTTTTTCAGTGACCATTTTTTTTTAATTCAAGTACCCCCTAATCAGAGCTAAGCATTTTTGGTTGAAAAAAAAAAGAGATAAAGAAGTAAAATACAGCACTATGTCATCAGTTTCTTCCATCCATCCATTTTCTACCGCTTATTCCCTTTTTTTGGGGTCGCGGGGGGTGCTGGCGCCTATCTCAGCTACAATCGGGCGGAAGGCGGGGTACACCCTGGACAAGTCGCCACCTCATCGCAGGGCCAAGACAGTTTCTGATTTATTAAATTGTATAACAGTGCAAAATATTGCTCATCTGTAGTGGTCTTTCTTGAACTATTTGGGAAAAAAAGATATAAATATAACTAAAAACTTGTTGAAAAATAAATAAGTTATTTAATTATAAATAAAGATTTCTCCACATAGAAGTAATCATCAACTTAAAGAGCCCTCTTTGGGGATTGTAATAGAGATCCATCTGGATTCATCAACTTCATTCTAAACATTTCTTCACAAAAAATTAAATAAAAAAATCAATATTTATGGAATATATCCACAAAAAATCTAGCTGTCAACACTGAATATTGCATTGTTGCATTTCTTTTCACAATTTATGAACTCACATTCATATTTTGTTGAAGTATTATTCAATAAATATATTTTTGAATTGTTACTATTTTTTTAGAGTCTCTTTTGATGACTGCATCTGGCTCTCAGATAAATTTTAGCTGACATAATGAAATAATTCTGCTGGT
Organism: Nerophis ophidion; assembly: GCF_033978795.1. Lineage (NCBI taxonomy): Eukaryota > Metazoa > Chordata > Actinopteri > Syngnathiformes > Syngnathidae > Nerophis > Nerophis ophidion. Next base: position 3,436,135 of record NC_084628.1, on the reverse strand, counting down.
AATCAGTGTAAAAAAATAACGTTCAAAATATAAAACATTCTCATGCATTATTTCCTACCGCACCTGTTAAAGAAGTGGCATTTAAGGTCAAATAATTTGATCTATTATTGATTAGCTTCAGAATAACAATGTTATTAAAAAATAAGAGACTTATTATTCTCTAAAATGTTGGGGTTATTTAAAAATGCTCGCATTTAGTTGTATTCAGTGTTGAAAAAATATTATATGGCTCTACGGCAGGGGTCACCAACGCTGGCCTGTTCTAAAAATAGCTCAAATGGCAGCACTTACCAGTGAGCTGCCTCTAATTTTTTTAAATTTTATTTATTTACTAGCAAGCTGGTGTCGCCTTTGCTTGACATTTTTAATTCTAAGAGAGACAAAACTCAAATAGAATTTGAAAATCCCAAAGAATATTTTAAAGACTTGGTCTTCACTTGTTTAAATAATTGTATTTATTTCATTTTTTTTACTTTGCTTCTTATAACTGCCAAAAAGACAATTTTAGAGAAAAAATACAACCTTAAAAATGATTTTAGGATTTTTAAACACATATACCGTTTTACCTTTTAAATTCCTTCCTCTTCTTTCCTGACAAATTAAATCAATGTTCAAGTAAATTATTATTTTTTTCATTCTAAAGAATACTAAATACATTTTAATTCTTCGTTTTAGCTTCTGTTTTTTTCGACGAAGAATATTTGTAAAATATTTCTTCAAACTTAATAGGATTAAAATTCAAAAAAAATATTCTGGCAAATCTAGAAATTCTGTAGAATCAAATTCAAATCTTAATTCAAAGGCCTTTGAATTTCTCTTAAAATGTGGAAAATCTAGAAGAAAAATTAATTTGTCTTTGTTAGACATATAGCTTGGTCCAATTTGTTATATATTCTAACAAAGTGCAGATTGGATTTTAACCTATTTAAAACATGTCATCAAAAATATATATTTATTGTGAGAAATCATTAAGATGATCAGTGTTTCCACAAAGATAAATATCATTAATTATTAACAATAACACAGAGTTAAAGGTAAATTGAGCAAATTGGCTATTTCTGGCAATTTATTGAAGTGTGTATCAAACTGGTAGCCCTTTGCATTAATCAGTACCCAAGAAGTAGTTCTTGCTTTCAAAAAGGTTGCTCTACAGAAATACATTTTAAAATATTTGGCTTATCTGTCTTAGCTATGTCCCGACCCCTGGTTTAGAGTTTTTTTTTTTGTGCACAATGCGATTTTTGTGTGCGTTTTTCATTTCTTGCATGTACAGGTAAGAGGCGGTGCATGTCCCCTCACCTGCACCCGGGCCTCGGACAGTCCCAACCTCTGGCTCAGCTCCTCCCGCATGAAGGCGTCCGGATAGTGGGTCTCGTCGAAGAGCCTCTCCAGCTCGTTGAGCTGCTCCAGCGTGAAGTTAGTCCGGCTTCGTCTCTGTTTGATTTTAGTCTGGGCTTCATCCTCCATGGGCTTGGACTCCTCTTTCCTCTCCTTCACGTCCGTATTCCCTGCAGGGATCAAATGCATGCACCACGATTAGGGAAACGCCGTGCAAAATAAACATTTTGCACGCTGTGATCATATTTGCAGGCGCGCCGGATATAAAGCGAAAGCCTCAAAATGCACAGGGAGCGGTGCTAATGTGTGATCCGCAGACGAGTGCCCTCCCCAAACCTCAAAAAGCGATCAGAACTCGGATGTTTTGTCGAGCTACATAAAGCTCTTTAATTATTAAAGTGCTTATAAATATGCAAGCCCGCTGCGCTGTGCCCACTGTGATCCACGCACAAAACACACGCAGCTTTCAAACGTGCGCACATATTATCCCTTTTTTAATGAATAAAACGTGCAAATTAAATTCATGCAAACTGGAAATATATAAGCTGCATTTCAGTTGGCTTCCACGTTTATACATCATAATAAATAAGTGCACTTGAATGCACTTAAAACAAACCTGCCGCGTGAATAAAAGGTGTGATGAGCAGCTTTTGCGCACTCAAGCTGTGCACCAAAAACACACCTTGTTGCTGCAAATGTGCACGTTGATGGTTAGAATTAAATGGGTTTTAAGGAACGCTAACACGATTGCTATTAAGCGTGATTGTCTTTATCATTTTTGCACCAAGCAATCTCTCGAATTCTGCAGAAAATGCACCATAATGTACTTTATCATTAAAATGCATGATCAGGCTATCAAAGGTTTGCAGAATGTGCTAAAAGAAACATACTAAATGCTACTCTTTTAAAGCATATTTTTGCACAATTAAGTGCACATAATTCAATTTATCATGCGTTTGATCAATTGAAGGCAATTATACAGAGTCAACCAGGTGGAAGGATTAAAAAAATAAAAATAATGATAATAATAAAAGGCACTCTTAAAGCAGGGGAAAATACACATTCTCGTTAAGATGGTTGAACTATTGTTTTTGCTTGCAACATTATTGCATTTTGCAAACTTGAACGGCGAGAGGGGACACATTTTCAGGCATTTTAACGAAATATGCTAATGTACAAACAAGAAATGGTGGAGTATTTTTTTTTTTTAAGTCCAAATGGTGCATTTTGACTTAAATTGTGCAGAGAATACACTTTCTCGGGCGTTTGATCCTTAAGTGCAATTTCAAACATTCTAGGATGCATTTTGAATAAAGTCTAAATGGAGCATTTTGACTTAAATTGTGAAAAATAATACACTTTCTCCGGTGTTTGGTCTTAATGTGCAATTTCAAACGTTTTAGAATGCATTTTGAATGAAGTCTAAATGGTGCATTTTGACTTAAATTGTGCAAAAAATACACTTTATCTGGCGTTTGGTCTTAATGTGCAAGTTCAAACATTCTAGAATGCATTTTGAATAGTCTAAATGGTGCATTTTGACTTAAATTGTGCAAAAAAAATACACTTTATCGGGCGTTTGGTCTTAATGTGCAATTTTAAACATTTTACAATGCATTTTGAATCAAGTCTAAATGGTGCATTTTGACTTAAATTGTGCAAAAAATACACTTTATCTGGCGTTTGGTCTGAATGTGCAATTTCAAACATTCTAGAATGCATTTTGAATACAGTCTAAATGGTGCATTTTGACTTAAATTGTGCAAAAAATACACTTTATCTGGCGTTTAGTCTTAATGTGCAATTTCAAACATTCTAGAATGCATCTTGAATACAGTCTAAATGGTGCCTTTTGACTTAAATTGTGCAAAAAATACACTTTATCTGCCGTTTGGTTTTAATGTGCAATCTCAAACATTCTAGAATTGATTTTGAATAAGGTCTGTATGGTGCATTTTGACTTAAATTATGCAGAGAGTACACGTTCTCGGGCGTTTGATTGTAATGTGCAATTCCAAACATTCTAGTATGCATTTTAAATACAGTCTAAATGGTGCATTTTGACTGAAATTGTGCAAAAAAAAAAATAATACATTTTATCTGGCGTTTGGTTTTAATGTGCAATCTCAAACATTCTAGAATGCATTTAAATAAAGTCTCAGTGGTGCATTTTCGCATTTTCACTTAAGTTCTGCAGAGTACAAACTTTGTCATGCGTTTAATCGTGATGTGCAATTCCAAACATTTTAGAATGCATTTTGACTTCAACTGTGCAGAGAATACACTTTCTCGGGTGTTTGATCGTGACGTGCAATTTCAAACATTCTCGAATGCATTTTGAATACAGTCTAAATGGTGCATTTTGACTTAAATTGTGCAGGGAGTACACTTTATCCGGCGTTTGGTCTTAATATGCAATTTTAAAGATTTTACAATGCATTTTGAATAAAGTCTAAATGGTGCATTTTGACTTAAATTGTGCAGGGAGTACACTTTATCCGGCGTTTGGTCTTAATATGCAATTTTAAAGATTTTACAATGCATTTTGAATAAAGTCTAAATGGTGCATTTTGACTTAAATTGTGCAGGGAGTACACTTTATCCGGCGTTTGGTCTTAATATGCAATTTTAAAGATTTTACAATGCATTTTGAATAAAGTCTAAATGGTGCATTTTGACTTAAATTGTGCAGGGAGTACACTTTATCCGGCGTTTGGTCTTAATGTGCAATTTTAAAGATTTTACAATGCATTTTGAATAAAGTCTAAATGGTGCATTTTGACTTAAATTGTGCAGAAAATGCCATTTCTCACTTTTGACGGCATGCGTTTGTCAAATTAAAATAATAAGTAAAAACTTCCACTTTTTGCGTGCATTTAATGTTGCTCTTTAAAGCGGATAATCGGCCACTTTAGCCCGATGAAGCAGCTTTATTTAGCAGTATAGACTTCCTTCCAAGCAGATCCATATGCACGTATCGACCCGCCTTACCGTCGATGAGTTTGGGACTACCGGCCTCTCTGGTTCTCTCCGGCCCGAGCATGTCTGTCTCCCTCCCCGGCGAGAGCGCGACGTTTCGGGCTACGACCGCCGCCTCCTCCCGACTGCCGGGCTCCGCGGTTAAACTCTCCCGGCTCCCTGCTCTCGCCGCGCCGGTCTCCAGCACCTCCCGGTAGGTGATCACCTCCTTCTTCTCCTTGACTTTATGATCGAAAGACTTGGACACGAAGGCGGTGAGCTCTTCCATCACTCTTTTTCCTCTCCTCTCTCAAAAAGAGAAGGAAAAAAAAAAAAAAAAAAACACTCACACACACACACACACACACACTCACACACACTCCCTTTGCTCCACGACAGCTTAAGACATCAATGTGGCCCCCTTGAAAATGGAGGTGATGCTGCCAACTCTCTAGGAAGGCGCCACCTTTATGGGGGGAGAAAAAAAAAAAAAAAAAAATGGCATATAAAGATGCGTCTTCCTCGGCCAATTTCTCCTCCTTTGGTGCAGCGGAGTTGGGAACCTGCTGGTGATCCTCTATTGAAGTCACACTATTTATACTTTGCGGCGCCTTGCCCCCTTGATCCGTGCAAATTACCTCCCCTCAGGATGCCAGGATGAAGCCCCCCCCCCCCCCCCCCCCCCCCCATCCTCATCCACCCTGGAAGTGAGGGAGTAAAAAAAAAAAAAAAGAAACCAAAAAAGAAACATTAAGCTGCACTACTGCTGCTATTGGCCATTAAACCAAGATTGACAAGAAGGACTAATTAATTTAATTAGGCGCTCATTGGCTGCTATTGTCCTGACTTACTTTTTAAACACCCCAGAGAATGCAATGAATCTCTCTCTTTCTCTCTCTCTCTCTCTCTCGTAGGGGCGTGGCCTACAAATCTGTGAAGATGATGACAAGAGGAGAGAGGAGAGAGGAGCACATGGACCAGGAGTCCTTCTTCACTCCGCATCACCAAATTCACAGGCAGGTATACCCTAAAAAAAAAACACAAAAAAAAAAACAGGAGTGACTCCTCAATGTAACGGAACGATCTTTGCACTGTTAAAATAATATTAATAGTAATAATACCTGGGATTTATATAGCCATCCATCCATCCATTTCCTACCGCTTATTCGCTTTAGGTGTGGCGGGGAGCTACAATCGGGCGGAAGGCGGTGTACACCCTGGACAAGTCGCCACCTCATCGCAGGGGCAACACATGTTATTGTTTCACCAAAATCCTAGTCACTGCCGTTGTGTCCTTGAGCAAGACACTTTACCCACCTGCTCCCAGTGCCACCCACACTGCTTTAAATGTAACTTAGATGTTGGGTTTCACTATGTAAAGCGCTTTGAGTCACTAGAGAAAAGCGCTATATAAATATAATTCACTTCACTTCACTTCAAAATGTCCTGAAAAACTGCAAGTTCCATGCAGGAAATATCTTTCCACTGATGCCTTTTCTAAATACCCAAAGTCGCTGTACATGTTTGTGTGTGGGAGGGAGGATAAAAACAACTTTATTAGAAAAGAAAACTAAGATAAACAAGCAAGAAAATGACAGTATTATTTCAATGGGAAATAACTATAACCTTTCAACATAGGTTATTGTGGTATAGTGTTTCCCATATAAATGACTGTAAATGTAACTGTAAATATCAATGCAATTATTAGCCAGGAATTTACTGTGAATTTGCATTGAAAATTATTTGCATTTTTACTTTATAATACTCAACATTTTCTGCTCATTGTAATGATAAGAAAACGTTTTTATTTCTAATGTAAAGACATGGCGACACACTTAAATTTAATATTGCACGTTATAAATAAACCGCATGGCATGGTTATTTATTTTGTCTTTCATGTATTTCAATTGCAAATAATTGCAGCAAAAGGGACAAGCGGTAGAAAATGTATTTAAATGGTTTTCATCCTTGCAATTAAATTATCTTTTTGTTATACTCTTTACTCTGTTTCTCTCCTTGCTAAATGTGAAGTACCAAAAAAAAAAAAAAAAATCCATTTAATGTTAAATCTTATACCAGTATTATTATTAAATGAGTGTTGTCGCATTTAATTAATAACCCAGTTGGGTTTTATTCATTCCAGTGTCGCCTTCTAATTGGCAAATGACGAGTCTTAAAATGAGCGCCATTAGTAAAAAACATATACAGCTTAATATTAATTCTCCGTGGGCCTTTTATGGCCGTCATTATGATGTTAAATAGCAGCTAAACGTTCAATTAACGCGCCTCTTGCCGCCACTTTGCCAATGGGGCTCTAATTATTGCTGCAGAAAGTCTTGTTATTATTTGCAGAATAAACAAAAACAGAGGCAAGATATATCGATCAAAACAGAATTAAATTGATTTTTTTTTATCCTTCATAATACTTTAATAAATAAAACAATAAAAAAAGGACGGATGAATTTAATGCTAAATGTGTTTATTGATATTCCATTTCGATAGCATCATAATAATTCTCCCGGATTAAATATTAACGACTTTTTTTTTTTTTTTTCCAGCGTGAACCTTTAGGCATTAATTACTGCATGCTGAAAGCAGCATGAATCCCTAATTGAGGTGATGAGCATCCTGTTTACCCTGCAACCCGAATTAATTTGTTGCAGGCAAATTGTATTATGGATTCATCTGCACCTACTGCCTCCTAATGTGTTTGCACTCTTCATTTTCCCGCGCTGCAATTAACGCTGTTTAGCCGGAACGACGTCTTTATGGCAAATATGACCTCATGCAAATTAGCTCGATGCTGCAAACGAATGTGCATACTTTTGATATACTGTACTTTGGTGTACATCATGCATAAGCAATTACAATTCAATTAAGGGCAAGCAAGGCACTGCAGAATACTTCAATGCAAGGAAACATAATGACACTTTAATGAATGTTAACTAAATGGGTATGAATGAATTCTACATAGCTAGCTAGTTCTTATATATTACAATTTGACTTATGTGCAGTATTTAAGCCTTTAATTGAGGGAAATGGATGCAGAGTTCAAATATTTTCTCAAATGTCAAGTTAAACTTCACTTTTTCTAAGCTGCATTGATACAAAATGTATTCATGAACACAACATAGACTAGACTAGACTTCCTTTTTATTGTCATCTAAATTTGAACTTTACAGCTCAAATAAAAACATTTCGTTACATAAGCTCATAGTGCAGGATGAAAAAAAAATCAAATAAAACTATATAAATAATATAAAAATACCGTATTTCCTTGAAAATTAATTTAAAACCTCTTCTCACTGCTTACCAAAGGCATACGGTAAAAGTAAGCATGCGCTAATTATTTTAAAACCTCTTCTCACTCCGTCACTTACCAAAGGTATGCAGTAAAAATTAGCTCGATGCAAGGAAACATAATGACACTTTAATGAATGTTAACTAAATGGGTATGAATGAATTCTACATCATATATAATACAGTGCAATATTATGTTCTTATATATTACAATTTGACTTATGTGCAGTATTTAAGCCTTTAATTGAGGGAAATGGATGCAGAGTTCAAATATTTTCTCACATGTCAAGTTAAACTTCACTTTTTTTAAGCTGCATTGATACAAAATATATTCATGAACACAACATAGACTAGACTAGACTTCCTTTTTATTGTCATTTAAATTTGAACTTTACAGCTCAAATAAAAACATTTCGTTACATAAGCTCATGGTAGTGCAGGATAAGAAAATAAATAAATAAAACTATATAAATAATATAAAAATACCGTATTTCATTGAAAATTTATTTAAAACCTCTTCTCACTGCTTACCAAAGGCATGCGGTAAAAGTAAGCATGCGCTAATTATTTTAAAACCTCTTCTCACTCCGTCACTTACCAAAGGTATGCAGTAAAAATTTGAGTGTGATGTAAGCTTGGACCTTAAATCCTAATGAAAAGCTCTTAATCTTTTTCCCTTTATGCGATTTCAAATGACTGGTATTGAAATCAGTCTTCTCCATTTTGAAAATGATGACAGGGGAAGTGTCACTCGTGACGTCACGAGTTTGACCAGGCGCTAATTATTTTGGGATGCGAGTTTGAGCCGGCAGTAATTCAAGGAAGGCGCATACTATATGTCCTGCGGCAATTCAAGGAAATACGGTATACATAAAATAAATAAATATATATAAACATATATAAATAAATATCTGCACGGATAAATATATTGCACTTTTTCACATGAGTCCACGTTCATGGATGTATGTTATATTGTCTTTTTTTATTCCAGCGAGTTAATCCATTTTGGGGGGAGTTGAGGGGATAATTTAATTATGATGCGTTCAAGAGTCTTATGGCATGAAGGAAGAAGCTGTTACAGAACCTGGAGGTTCTGCTACGGAGGCTGCGGAACCTCTTTCTAGAGTCCAGCAGGGAAAACAGTCCTTGGTAGGGGTGGGAGGAGTCTTTGCAGATTTTCTGAGCCCTGGTCAGGCAGCGGCTTTTTGCAATCAACAGTATTATTTCACTGGGCTGCGATGAGGTGGCGACTTATCCAGGGTGTACGCCGCCTTCCGCCTGATTGTAGCTGAGATAAGCACCAGCGCCCCCCGCCACCCCAAAAGGGAATAAGCGGTAGAAAATTCTTCCTCCTCCAAAGACGACGAGTTGAGTTGATACCAAAATGGATACATGGATGATACAGCAGAGGATTGGGAGAATGTCATGTGGTCAGATGAAACCAAAATAGAACTTTTTGGTATAAACTCAACTTGTCGTGTTTGGAGGAAGAAGAATACTGAGTTGCATCCCAAGAACACCATACCTACTGCGAAGCATGGGGGTGGAAACATGCTTTGGGGCTGTTTTTCTGCTAAGGGGACAGGACGATTGATCCGTGTTAGGGAAAGAATGAATGGGGCCATGTATCGTGAGATTTGGAGCCGAAACCTCCTTCCATCAGTGACAGCTTTGAATGGTTGACCAAATACTTATTTTCCACCATAATTTACAAATAAATTCTTTAAAATTCCTACAATGTGAATTCCTGGATTTTTTTTTCACATTCTGTCTCTCACAGTTGAAGTGTACCTATGATGGAAATTACAGACCTCTGTCATCATTTGAAGTGGGAGAACTTGCACAATCGCTGGCTGACTAAATACTTTTTTGCCACACTCTATCTATCTATCCATCTATCTATCCATCTATCCATCTATCTATCTATCTATCTATCTATCTATCTATCTATCTATCTATCTATCTATCTATTGCATATTTCAGTTTTACTATTAAAAAAACAAAGTTGTCTTTGACAGAAAAGGCATAAAACCTTATTTGTTTACTTTATATTAACCTCAAGTTGCTATAGAGATTTGCTGTAAGCATTAAATTAAAAAAAAAAAAAATAGTAATTTGACTTATTTTTAACATTTCAGTGACTGAGACCCTCTATTACCCCCAGGAGCCCTTTAAGGATAAAAAAAAAAAAATCCATATATTTTGTTATGGTTTGAAAATGAAATATATCAAAATGGCCCCCGCATGCTATATTTTTTCCGTGTAAGCATTAAATAAAAAGAATAATATTAATTTGACTAATTTTTCAACATTTCAGTGACTGAGACCCTCTATTACCCCCAGGAGCCCTTTAAGGATAAAAAAAAAATCCATATATGTTGTTATGGTTTGAAAATGAAAAATATCAAAATGGCCCCCGCATGCTTTCATTTTTCCGTGTGCGGCCCTCTGTGGTAAAAGTTTGGACACCCCTGTCCCTTTTTCTTCTTTGTCATGAAAAAGGGACGTTTTTGTCATGAAAAGGGAGTTTTTTTGTGGTTAGTGTGGCCCTCTGTGGTAAAAGTTTGGACACCCCTGTCCCTTTTTCTTCTTTGTCATGAAAAAGGGACGTTTTTGTCATGAAAAGGGAGTTTTTTGTGGTTAGTGCACGATTTGTAAGTGTATATTGTGTTTTTCTTAGTTTTTTATGTTGATTTAATAAAAAAATAAATTTTTTTTTTTTTTTTAAATAAAAAAATCCAACCGCGGCCCGGTGGTTGGGGACCGCTGGTCTAAACTCTGATAACGAATGAAAAGCCACTCAAAAACATTGCCAGACCCATGTAATCGATCGATCGACTATTTCACGCTTAATTTCAAACTCCCGCTCCATCGACGCCCTCTAATTCGGCTAGCGTTGCCTGGCAGTGCATCGCACGTGTGTTTTGCAGCTCTCCGACGCCGGTTCAGAAGCGAGATTTGTGACAAATACATCACCTTTACTCGTTTATTCCGTAAGTTAGCCTTCATGACAGAAAAGCTGCATATAAGTCATTGCTATTCCAGAACGGGCGTCTGTAAAGTTACCGGTTTAGAGCGCGACGCTGTTTGAAGTTAGCCTCCGCTAGCTAGTTAGCCAGCTAGCTAAGCTAATCCAAACAAACATGACGTGACACATTTTTCATTTTTAAAAAGTGAAAAGTGTGTGAAAGTTTGGATACGTAGTAAGGAAGCCTGAAGCTCCGTGTGTGTGTTTGTGTGTCAGCAGACAGTCGAGCAGCATGGGGCGCCGCTCATCCAGCAGCGACGAGGGAAGCAGGAGCCGGAAGAAACGTAAACAACGTCGCCGTTCATCGTCGTCGTCCTCCTCCTCCTCCTCCTCTTCTGGAAGCAGACTGACCAGCAGCAGGAGCCACCGGTCCAACCGCCGCAGCCGCTCACGGTCCAGGGACAGGAGGTGGGTAATGGGTGTCAAACTTTGGCCCGCCATGTAATTTCATTTGGCCCTGGAGACAATATCAAATTAACATTAAAGCTGCAAGCAGCGTTGGTCGGGCCCGCCTTTGGCTGCTGCCCCCAAGACCCGAGCCCTGGTCTAAGTCAGACCTACATAGAGGTTTTTGTTTCATGTCTCTACGACAGGGGTGTCAAACTCAAATACAGAGTGGGCCAAAATTTAAAACTGAACAAAGCCGCGGGCCGAGGTTGAACAAATTAACCTTTTAATAGGGACCCAAACAAGTTTTGCATTGAATATTGAACAAGCAAGGCTTATATAACTTTATAGTGACATGCAAAATCGAGTTTCAAATAAGTATAATAATAAAAAATATCAATGGAATATCAAATAAAATTTTAATACAAATTGAATGCCTTTGCAGCATCGCGTGGACATCGGGGGCGGTACCTCTGGATTGGCAGACCGGGGTGGTGGTTCCTCTCTTTAAGAAGGGGGACCGGAGGGTGTGTTCCAACTATCGTGGGATCACACTCCTCAGCCTTCCCGGTAAGGTTTATTCAGGTGTACTGGAGAGGAGGCTACGCCGGATAGTCGAACCTCGGATTCAGGAGGAACAGTGTGGTTTTCGTCCTGGTCGTGGAACTGTGGACCAGCTCTATACTCTCGGCAGGGTTCTTGAGGGTGCATGGGAGTTTGCCCAACCAGTCTACATGTGCTTCGTGGACTTGGAGAAGGCATTCGACCGTGTCCCTCGGGAAGTCCTGTGGGGAGTACTCAGAGAATATGGGGTATCGGACTGTCTTATTGTGGCGGTCCGCTCCCTGTATGATCAGTGTCAGAGCTTGGTCCGCATTGCCGGCAGTAAGTCGAACACATTTCCAGTGAGGGTTGGACTCCGCCATGGCTGTCCTTTGTCACCGATTCTGTTCATAACTTTTATGGACAGAATTTCTAGGCGCAGTCAAGGCGTTGAGGGGTTCTGGTTTGGTGACCGCAGGATTAGGTCTCTGCTTTTTGCAGATGATGTGGTCCTGATGGCTTCATCTGACCGGGATCTTCAGCTCTCATTGGATCGGTTCGCAGCCGAGTGTGAAGCGACCGGAATGAGAATCAGCACCTCCAAGTCCGAGTCCATGGTTCTCGCTCGGAAAAGGGTGGAATGCCATCTCCGGGTTGGGGAGGAGACCTTGCCCCAAGTGGAGGAGTTCAAGTACCTAGGAGTCTTGTTCACGAGTGAGGGAAGAGTGGATCGTGAGATCGACAGGCGGATCGGTGCGGCGTCTTCAGTAATGTGGACGTTGTACCGATCCGTTGTGGTGAAGAAGGAGCTGAGCCGGAAGGCAAAGCTCTCAATTTACCGGTCGATCTACGTTCCCATCCTCACCTATGGTCATGAGCTTTGGGTCATGACCGAAAGGATAAGATCACGGGTACAAGCGGCCCAAATGAGTTTCCTCCGCCGTGTGGCGGGGCTCTCCCTTAGAGATAGGGTGAGAAGCTCTGCCATCCGGGAGGAACTCAAAGTAAAGCCGCTGCTCCTTCACATCGAGAGGAGCCAGATGAGGTGGTTCGGGCATCTGGTCAGGATGCCACCCGAACGCCTCCCTAGGGTGGTGTTTAGGGCACGTCCAACCGGTAGGAGGCCACGGGGAAGACCCAGGACACGTTGGGAAGACTATGTCTCCCGGCTGGCCTGGGAACGCCTCGGGATCCCCCGGGAAGAGCTAGACGAAGTGGCTGGGGAGAGGGAAGTCTGGGTTTCCCTGCTTAGGCTGTTTCCCCCGCGACCTGACCTCGGATAAGCGGAAGAAGATGGATGGATGGATGGATGAATGCCTCTTTTCGGCGGTGGGGTTGAGGTGGACGGGGTTTGGTAATAGCCGGGGGTGTATATTGTAGCGTCCCGGTAGAGTTAGTGCTGCAAGGCATTCTGGGTATTTGTTCTGTTGTGTTTATGTTGTGTTACGGTGCGGATGTTCTCCCGAAATGTGTCATTCTTGATTGGTGTGGGTTCACAGTCTGGCGCATATTTGTAACAGTGTTAAAGTTGTTTATACGGCCACCCTCAGTGTGACCTGTATGGCTGTTGACCAAGTATGGCTTGCATTCACTTGTGTGTGTGTAGAAGCCGCATATATTATATGACTGGGCCGGCACGCTGTTTGTATGGAGGAAAAGCGGACGTAGAGAACGCCAAAGGCAGTGCCTTTAAAGCCCACCCCAAATATTGTTGTCCCTGATGAAATTTGGGAGGGGCACTGAACTTCGGTAGTCTCCCGGGAAAATCGGGAGGGTAGGCAAGTAAGAATATTAGCGGTGATTTGGCCCGCGGGCCAGAGTTTGACACCATGCTCTACGACATTCCTTACAGAAGTTAAAAGCAGTTTTGTCAGGGTTTTTTCCGAGGGGGTTCTAGATCGCAAGTTTGATTTTTGGGGTTTGGTATTTTTTTAGATGGCAATTTTCGCCATCTAATAATGTGTAAAATTTGGTGAGTTTTGAAGCATGTTTAGGGGGTCAAATTACAGCTCGGCGTTTCTGGATGTTGTTGATTAATGGCTTTCGCTTTGCATAGTAGAGCTTTAACTTGCACTTTGAAGCATTTTAAGGGGGTCAAATAACAGCTCAAAGAGGCAAAAATGACATTTTTTTGGTAACTTTGTGCAGGGGTTCTTTGAAGGCGCGTGAAATCAAAACCGGAGCAGTAATCAAAACTCTGTGAATAAATTTTAATCAGAAGGGTTCAATCTCTCTCCTGTGCGAGTTTGAAGCCGACACGACAAACGCGCTCAGAGGAGATAATGTTTGAAAAAAGGTGACAGGTTTTTACAAAACTTTTATTTTGAAGGGGTCATTTTTAACTTCCCGTTGATTTTTACTGAATGATGTCAATTATCAAAATGTAGGTCTAAATGAGACTTACATAGAAGTTTTTGTTTCATGTCTTCCCGGCATTCCTACTGGAAGTTACAAGCAATTTTGTCTGTGTTTTCTTTCTAGGAGCAGTTTTTGCTGTGTTTTATTCAAAATTGTGCCAGAGCGCAATTTTGAGTTTTGGGCTTTGTTTTTTTCATTAGATGGCAATTTTCACCAGTCCTGATGTGTGTGCCAAGTTTGGTGAGTTTTGAAGCATTTTAAGGGGGGCAAATTACAGCTCAAAGAAGCAAAAATAGCATTTTTTGCAAAATTTTTGCTTTGAATGAGTTTTTGCAAAATTTTTGTTGATTTTTGCCCTACAAAGTAAAATTATAAAATCTAGGTCAAAGTCAGCCCTACATAATGGTTTTTGTTTCATGTCTCTACGACATTGCTAACGGAAGTTACAAGCAGTCAGTTGTTGTTTTTTTCCAAGGGGGCGCTAGCGCGCAATTTGGATTTTTGGTGTTTGGTTGCTTAATAAGTTGGGCTGCCGCACCATACCGATGTGTGTGTAAAATTTGGTGAGTTTTGAAGCATGTTAAGGGGGTCAAATTACAGCGCTACGGTGCGGAATACTAATTATAAAGAGAGAAAGAATAAAACCTTACGGTTTCAATAGTGTCCTGGCGGACCCTAATTAGAGCTGGCCCGTCGGTGTTATACAGAGGCGGTGCCGCTGTAACACCGCATTCACCACTAATGCTCATACTTGCCAACCCTCCCGATTTTCCCGGAAGACTCCCGAAGTTCAGTGCCCCTCCAGAAAATCTCCCTGGGCAACCATTCTCGTGATTATCTCCCAATTTCCACCAGGACAACAATATTGGGGGCCGTGCCTTAAAGGCAATGCCTTTAACGTTCTCTACAACCTGTCGTCACGTCCGCTTATCCTCCATACAAACAGCGTGCCGGCCAAGCCTCATGATATAAGCAGCTTGTACACACTCATAAGTGAATGCAAATCATACTTAGTCAACAGCTATACAGGTCACACTGAGGGTGGGCGTATAAACAACTTTAATACTGTTACAAATATGCACCACACTGTGAACCCACACCAAACAAGAATGACAAACACATTTCGGGAGAACATCCGAACCGTAACACAACAGAACAAATATCCAGAACCCTTTGCAGCACTAACTGTTCCGGGACGGTACAACACACGCTACCACCTAAAAGGTTAATTTGTTCAACCTTGGCCCGCGGCTTTGTTCAGTTTTAAATGTTGGCCCTCTCTGTATTTTAGTTTGACACCCCTGAGGTGGGTGCACGGCGTGGTACCTAAAAAAGGTCCTATTGCACCATAAGACTTAGACTTCCTTTTTATTGTCATTCAAATTTGAACTTTACAGTACAAATAAGAACAACATTTTGTTGCGTTAGCTCTTGGTAGTGCAGGATAAAAAAAAAGCAAAAAGGTGCAGATAAAAATAAATAGAAATCTGTACAGGATGCACTTTTTCACATGCATCCAGGTTCATGGATGTATGTTATATTGTCTTTTTTATTCCAGCGAGTTTATCCATTTTGAGGGGAGTTGAGGGGATTATTTAATTATGATGCGTTCAAGAGTCTTACGGCCTGAGGGAAGAAGCTGTTACAGAACCTGGAGGTTCTGCTTAGGAGGCTGCGGAACCTCTTTCTAGAGTCCAGCAGTGAAAACAGTCCTTGGTGGGGGTGGGAGGAGTCTTTTCATATTTTCTGAGCCCTGGTCAGGCAGCGGCTTTTTGCAATCTCCTGGATAGGAGGAAGAGGAGTCCTGATGATCTTTTTTGCCGTCCTCACCACTCTCTGGAGAGATTTCCAGTCCGAGGCACTGCAGGCTCCAGTCCAGACAGAGATGCTGTTGGTCAGTAGGCTGTCTATAGTGCTTCTGTAGAATGTGTTGAGTATAAGGGGAGGGAGCTGTGCTATTTTCATCCCACGCCAAAAGTGTATGCGCTGCTGAGCTCTTTTTACAAGAGCTCCGGTGTGTAGGGACCAGGTTATATTGTCAGTGATCTGCACCCCCAGGAACTTGGTGCTGCTTACCATCTCCACCGCTGTGCCGTTGATGAAGAGTGGGGCGTGGCTGGACTGGTGCTTCCTGAAGTCAACATTGGGGACGGTGTGGCGAAGTTGGTAGAGTGGCTGTGCCAGTAATCCGAGGGTTACTGGTTCAATCCCCACCTTCTACCATCCTAGTCACGTCCGTTGTGTCCTTGGGCAAGACACTTCACCCTTGCTCCTGATGGGTCCTGGTGAGCGCCTTGCATGGCAGCTCCCGCCGTCAGTGTGTGAATGTGTGTGCGAATGTGGAAATACTGTCAAAGCACTTTGAGCTCCTTAAAAAGGGGTAGAAAAGCGCTATACAAGTACAACCCATTTACCATCTCCTTGGTCTTGTCGACGTTCAGGACAAGGTTGTTGGTTCTGCACCAGTCAACCCGATGTTTCACCTCCTCTCTGTATTGTCACGGATGAGTCCCACTACTGTCGTGTCGTCCGCATACTTCACAATGTGGTTAGTAGTGCACCTGGCGCAGCGGTCATGGGTCATCAATGTGAACAGCAGAAGACTCAGGACGTAATACATAATACTACATGCAATCAATCAATCAATGTTTATTTATATAGCCCTAAATCACCAGTGTCTCAAAGGGCTGCCCAAACCACAAAACAAACCACAACGATATCCTCGGTAGAGCCCATATAAGGGCAAGGAAAACTCACACCAGTGGGACGTCGGTGACAGTGATAATGATGACTATGAGAAACCTTGGAGGGGACCGCATATGTGGGCAACACCCCCCCTCCCCCTCCCCAAAGGCCCCGTTTACACTGCAGAAATCAGTGACACACACACGGCTGCCCATATACATCTTATAAGTAGACGCATTATTGGCTGCTGTGACGCGAGTAATTGGGCCGCCATCTTGAAGTGGCGATGAGGAGCCGGCGAGCAGCCTAAACTGACAATTGACAGGTAGAAAACAAAGATGCTGGTGGGCTGCTGAATCGGGGGGGATTACTTTTCACAATTAAGATTTAACATTAACGTATTATTGGTTGTATTTTGTGAAAAGAATATTACCACAGAGTTGAGAAGGAGCAAAGATCTTCAATAGTACTAAAATCATAACCGCTAGCAAACAAGAGTATGACCATCATAAAATTGCTTGTCAATGAAATTCATTACATTTAAAAATGTCATACTTGTATAACTTGTATAAGTTGAAATGAATGATGAAGATAAAGATTGTAAAAGCCAACAGAGGTAAAAGCTAGGACCACAGTCCGTATTGTGTAGGGGGGTTAGGGTACATATGAATACATACAAAATACATATAAAACAATCACTGTAAACATTATCATCTTACCATGAATTGATTAACGTGGACCCCGACTTAAACAAGTTGAAAAACTTATTCGGGTGTTACCATTTAGTGGTCAATTGTACAGAATATGTACTGTACTGTGCAATCTACTAATAAAAGTATCAATCAATCAATCAAGGGGAACATTATCACAATTTCAGAAGGGTTAAAACCAATAAAAATCAGTTCCAAGTGGCTTGTTTAATTTTTCGAATTTTTTTTCGAAATTTTACCCATCATGGAATATCCCGAAAAACGGCTTTAAGTGCCTGATTTTCGCTATCTGTAAATCCACCGGTCCATTTTCCTGTGACGTCACTGCGTGACGCCAATACACACAAACATGGCTGATAGAACAGAAAGATATAGCGACATTAGCTCGTATTCAGACTCGGATTTCAGCGGCTTAAGCGATTCAACAGATTACGCATGTATTGAAATGGACGGTTGGAGTGTAGAGGCAGATAGCGAAAACGAAATTGAAGAAGAAACTGAAGCTATTGAGCAAATAGCTATTGAAGCTATTCGCTCAATAGCTATAGCTATTGAAGCTATTCGGCGATCGCCTTATAACTAACGATTGCATCTTTTGACCACTGGAGCCACTTAAATCCGTCGATTGGTAAGTGTTTGTTTGGCATTAAAGGTCGGTGGAGGGAAAGGCTGGATGCAAATATAGCTACAAATGTACATACAGGTAGCCTAAATAGCATGTTAGCATCGATTAGCTGGCAGTCATGCCGTGAGCAAATATGTCTGATTAGCACATAAGTCAATAACATCAACAAAACTCACCTTTGTGATTTCGTTGACTTTATCGTCGGAAATGCATCTGCTTTGAGTGTCGCAGGATATCCACACTTCTCTGTCGTAGCATCGCTATCGTCGGTAAAATTTGCAGAACGAGGGACTTTCGCATCTTTCGCATCGATTAGCATGCCGTGCTAATCGATGCACACACCACGTAAGTCAACTTGAATCCGTCCCTGATCGTGTTGTTACACCCTCCGACAACACACCGACGAGGCATGATGTCTCCAAGGTACGGAAAACAGTCGAAAAAACGGAAAATAACAGAGCTAATTTGACTTGGTGTGTGTAATGTGTTTGAGAAAATGGCGGATTGCTTCCTGTTGTAACGTCACGGGTGAAAGGTCATCGCTCCGATAGAGAACAATTGAAAGGCGTTTAAATCGCCAAATTCACCCTTTTAGAGTTCGGAAATCGGTTAAAAAAACATATGGTCTTTTTTCTGCAACATCAAGGTATATATTGACGCTTACATAGGTCTGGTGATAATGTTCCCCTTTGAGGGAAGAATGTAATACAAAATATTGAGACAAAGTGTCAAGAAAGAATAAACTCTCTGCTGCTGCAGCAACAGAGATAGTCAAAAGGTCCCTAAGAAATATAGATGTCTAATGTATTCATACATTGTTTATGTAGATATTGTTTTTTGAACTTAAAAATAGCTGACCGTTTTTTTCCCCCTTCTCTGGGATTACATTCACAGTTTGATCTCGGACTTCTGGTCACTTATAGCATACAAGAATATTCCATTACTGTTAAGCAAACTATGAATAATAAATCGCGGCAAAACATGTGTCCTCTATCATAGCTAAACGTAAGACAAAAAAAAAAACGCGTGAAAATCAGTGGTATTCAGTGAGGTAAGAGAAATTAAATGCGCTGACAGTGCATTGCTCCTGCCAAATGAATTGCTCTGACACTCTCACAACAACTTGTAGAAGTGCCCTATCTGGAGATGTAGATGATCACTGCATGCCACAAACCTCAGTTTCTGGGTTCTACAAACTGTGGAATGTGGCTATTGTCCATGATTAATCTTGGTTGTGGGTTTAGTGAAATGATTCTTTGTCGACTTCTTCACCGCAGTCTGATGGCCATTGTTTGGAACACCAGAACACCCACCGACAACCTTCATTTTTCAGTTGGCTGGCTTAGTTAAAAGGCCTTCACCGCAATCAATGTTTATTTTATTTATTTGATAGACTAGTAATAACTCACACAAAACAAATTGGCCGAGAGGAAAATAATGGCTTGTATGAGCTGCTATTTATTCATCCTTGGTGCTGGAAAAGGACATGTTTTGTCGTCGTCTTGATCTTTTCGAGTCTATAGCGGTATGAGACGATTTCCTGCGTCAAAGCATCCATCCATCCATCTATTCACCCAGCTCATCCAGCCACAGCTGCCAGTGGCTGTGTGGGGCTCCGCTCAGGCAAGGCCAGTTGATGGTAATTATTTATGAGGCCTGGTCAAGGTCCATTACCGCTGATGGGAAGTCACTGCTTGTCTGCACCGGGTGGGGTCTCTAGTAAAAACCCTCGGAGCCTTCGTCCCTCCTCTACTCGCCAATACATTTTCATCAATTAACATGCATATGTGGCGGAGGAAAAAAGAACAAGCTCTCAGCTTGTTACGTTCTATTTACATGATTAAGTCATACAGTGGCTGGGATGTCATTATGTGCCATGTCTACACGAATACGGATAGTTTCAAAAACGTATATCCGGTGTTAAAACGGTCTCCATCCACACAAGTGTAGTTTCAAAACTCTGTGTTTACATGCAAACAAATACACTAGCTGTCATGCACATTTGGTCCAATCAGAAGCCTGGAAAAGCAGCAAAGGTTGACTTGGTGGCATTAAACCTCTGTTATTATAATGTTTATTTTGACATACTAGACCAGGGGTGCCCATTACGTCGATCGCGAGCTACCAGTCGACCGCGGGGGGTGTGTCAGTCGATCTCCAGCCAGGCTTTTAAAAAAAATAGACCTAAAAATGAGTGATCATCAATCTTCACCAAGACGTCACTTAAATGACATTCACGGTACCGGAGGGTCTTGTGAGATGACGCTGGCTGCTGCAAGATCATTATTATTAAAAATGACCGAGAGGAAGGCGAGAAACACTTTCAACAGACTCTCGCGCCATCCCTTCCGTCAAAACTCTAAAGGCCGACTGCACATTTCCTATCTTCACAATAAAAGCCCTGCTTCATGCTGCCTGCGCTAACTAAATACAGAGTCTCGGAAAACTGGCGTGCACAAGCGATCCCTCAGAAAGCTGGCGTGCACATCACTTGTGCACGCCAGCTTTCTGAGACTCTTATTTTGTTAGCGCAGGCAGCATGAAGCAGGGCTTTTATTGTGAAGATAGGAAATGTGCATTCGGCCTTTAGAGTTTTGACGGAAGGGACGGCGCGAAAGTCTGTTGAAATAAAAAGTGTTTTTCGCCTTCCTCTCTGTCATTTTTTCATAACAATGAACTGGCAGCAGCCAGCGTCATCTCACAAGACCCTCGGGTGCCGTGAATGTCAATCAAGCAAGCTACGGAATTTGCCGCCAATGTTTTTCTTGTAAAGTGTATAGAAGCTGGATGAAATAGATGCCAAAAACCAACCACTTTCATGTGGTATTGTACAGAAAGGACAACTTTTTTTCTCCTCCATTTGAAAATGTGGGCGTTATCATCACTACTGTCTGATTCCAATCACATTTAACTTGTTTACAAAAATGTCTCTTTCATAAATAAATAAATATAAATGATATATATAAATGAGGTAGATCCCCTCGAGTTGGTCAATTGAAAAGTAGCTCGCCTGTAGAAAAAGTGTGGGCACCCCTGTACTAGACATACAACGACATGTACGTGTCGACATGACGTTTATTATCTTTAAAACCAGCCTGCACTTACACAGAGACAGGGCAACGTTATGAATATCAGTGCTGCTGGAACCCAACACTGGTGGAATTATAACATGGTGATAAATTGCATGTGCAGTAAGGTGTACAATATTTCTTTTTTTTGGTCCTGTCCAGCTACTCCGACAAATCATGTTGTTGATGTCAAAGCGCATATTTGCTGTACAGATTTACCAAATTTTTCGGAGTATAAGTCGCACCTGCCAAAAATGCACAACAAAGTAGGAAAAAACATATATAAGTCCCACTGGAGTATAAATCGCATTTTTGGGGGAAATTTATTTGATAAAACCCAACAGCAAGAATAGACATTTGAAAGGCAATTTAAAATAAATAAAGAATAGTGAACAACTGGCTGAATAAGTGTACGTTATATGAGGCATAAATAACCAACTGAGAAGGTGCCTGCTATGTTAACGTAACATATTATGGTAAGAGTCATTCAAATAACTATAACATATAGAACATGCTATACGTTTACCAAACAATCTGTCACTTTTAATCGCTAATTCCCATGAAATCTTATACATTTAGTCTCTTACGTGAATGAGCTAAATAATATTATTTGATATTTTACGATAATGTGTTAATAATTTCACACATAAGTCGCTCCTGAGTATAAGTCGCACCCCCAAACTATGAAAAAAACTGTGACTTTACGAAATACGGTACTTTACGAAAGGTACTTTTTTGTTGCCTTAGTTGTATTTGACTTTATTAAATGGATTTATATTAATGTTTGGCGCAGCCGAACTGGAGCAGGAGGGGATAGAAGGAGAAAAAATGGAAGACAGAGGGGGGAAATAGCGTCATAAAATATGATATATACAAATATGATATGACAAGTAATAGCAAATTAGCAGGTAGTGAAGTAAGTATTAATAACACAGAACTTGCACAACAAATAAAGCAATAAAAATACCACGTGTGCATTATTTCTAAATTCAGCGCACAGACACAAAGAGTCAAGGAAAACTTTTGATTGTTTAAGTGTGTAAAGCATGGGTGTCAAACTCTGGCCCGCCGTGTAATTTAATTTGGCCCTTGGAAGCAATATCAAATTAACATTACAGCTGGCCCGCCGTTATTACACAGCAACGGTGCCGCTGTAACACCGCAATTTCTCACACTTGCCAATCCTCCCAAAGTTCAGTGCCCCTCCCGAAAATCTCCCGGGGCAAGCATTCTCCCGATTTTCACCCGGACAACAATATTGAGGGCATGCCTTAAAGGCACTGCCTTTAGCATTCTCTACAACCTGTCGTCACGTCCGCATTTCCTCCATACAAACAGCGTGCAGGCCCACTCGCATAATATATGCGGCTATTACACAGACATAAGTGAATGCAAGGCATATTTGGTCAACAGCCATACAGGTCACCCTGAGGGTGGCCGTATAAACAACTTTAACACTGTTACAAATATGCGCCACACTGTGAACTCACACCAAACAAGAATGACAAACACATTACGGGAGAACATCTGCACTGTAACATAACATAAACACAACAAAACAAATACCCAGAACCCCTTGCAGCACTAACTCTTTCGGGACGCTACAATATATTTTGATATTTACCTCAGAAGTCTGCAAATAGAAAAGAGGCATTACATCTGTATTTAAATTTTATTTGAAAAGCCATTGATATTTTTTAATTATTATTATTATATTTGAAGCTCGATTTTGCATGTCACTATAAAGTTATATAAGGCTTGCTTGTTCAATGTTCAATGCAAAACTTGTTTGGGTCCCTATTAAAAGGTTAATTTGTTCAACCTTGGCCCGCAGCTTTGTTCAGTTTTAAATTTTGGGCCAATCTGTATTTGAGTTTGACACCCCTGGTCTAAAGCGTGCGTGTGCCGCTGCAAAACTCTCGTGGAAATATAACACATAATAGTGATAGATGTGCAATGAAGTGTACATTGTCTTTAACAATACTACGCACTAACAAGGAATAATACATCATGTTATTTTGTGTGCCTGGAATGAAAAATGGAAGCAACACATGTAAGTTAATTTCATGATCTGTGTTTAAATAAGGGTTAAAACATGAGATAATGTTGCACCTTTCTTATGATACATAGCAAAAAGTTTTGCTTGTCAAAGTTGTCCCTTCAGCTGGATGTCTGACAGCAATCGTCATTGCCGTCAGTTTGCATAATTGCTTGTTTGTCTTTGTAAAATTTGCCCAAATGGAATGATTGCTGTTACTGTCAGTCACGGCTGTCTCAAACAAATGTGCATGCCCATTTATAGGAGAGATCTTTGAGAATGCAAGCATCTGAAAACAGATGCTATGCTTGCTATATTGCCGTTGAACCAGCTTGTGAGATGAAACGCGTTTCCAAACACTGCTTTTTTTTCTACATGCGTGTGTTTAAGTGAGGCGTGTTTTGCATGGTTGAACTAGGAAGAGGGCAGTTTATATTGATGGATGAATTGAAAAGTGGCAGAGACTTAACATTCTTAACCGCCACACAAGTGCAGAAAAAAGTTAACCTAGACGTCCAATTTGTTCACTTTGTAAACCGTGGAAATTAATCTATTCCAGTGTCTGTCACCACGGTGACACCTTCATTAACTCGAGTGACATTTTGCATTCTCAGCAGTCATAGAAGTGTAAAAATAGGTTAGCCAACCGATTAACTATTGATGGATGTACTTCTTAAAGTAAAGCTATCTGTTGACATGTGATTGAGAAAGGAGGCTCGCTGAAGGCGAGTAGATATCTTGTTTCACAGGTTTTAACATCAAGGTTCATACAGTCATTAAAAACCTGGAAAAGTCATGGAATTTTAAAAAGCAATTAATTTCCAGGTGCTGGAAAAGTCATGGAATTTTAAAAAGCAATTAATTTCCAGGTGCTGGAAAAGTCACGGGAAATAAATGAAGTTTTGAAAAAGTCATAAGAGTTTATCTAACGTTTCATTATTTGAAACAAAATCAGTGTCTCGTAATAAAAAGTGTTTTGTTCCAGGCCGTCATGATATTTTTGCGAAAAATGTATTCGGCCTAGTCCGTGTGGGCATGGAGCGTACAAACTCGAGCTAGTTACTTCTGCTGGCTAGTGACGGGGGGACGGCGTGGCGCAGTGGGAGAGTGGCCGTGCGCAACCCGAAGGTCACTGGTTCAAATCCCACCTAGAACTAACCTCGTCACGTCCGTTGTGTCCTGAGCAAGACACTTCACCCTTGCTCCTGATGGGTGCTGGTTGGCGCCTTGCATGGCCGCTCCCTCCATCAGTGTGTGAATGTGTGTGTGAATGGGTAAATGTGGAAGTAGTGTCAAAGCGCTTTGAGTACCTTGAAGGTAGAAAAGCGCTATACAAATATAACCCATTTATCATTTAATGCTGAAAAAATGCCAGTGAAGTGCAGCTTCAATAATACACATAAGAATACACACTTTGGCTGGCAAAAGATATGTTAATTGTGCTGTAAAACATTGACGTTTCGAATATGGCCGATGTTAGCCACTTGAAAGGAAAAAAAAAACAACACAAAACTGTAACAAAGTCGCTAGCAGCGTTACAGGTGAATTTGTTAAACGCTGATGCTCTGAGGACAGCCCGCAACTCTGCTAGTTTTCACAGCAACAAAGCAGGCAACTTTGGATGTTTTTGTTAAAAAAAAAGTCCTCAAAGCCGAGATAGTGTGGGAACTAAAATGCATGTTGATTTCATGCTACTCGCTCAAGTCGTCTGAGGACATAGATAGTTATTTTGTTGCCATGTTCGCAGACAGCCAGATGAGAGAGAAATAGATAGATAGATAGTACTTTATTGATTCCTTCAGGAGAGTTCCTTCCGGAAAATTAAAATTCCAGCAGCAGTGTACAGAGTTGAGCTCAATTTAAATAAAAGTAAAAAGTAAATAATGGGGGTTTAAATGGAAACACAATAGAGAAATATCACAATAAGAATAAAAAATAAAAAGCAACAATGGGAATAAAAATGTAACAGTAAAATAAGAATATAACAAGACAAAGTAGGCAGTAGTGACCATGTTATGAAAACGTATTGCACTGTTATTGTTTTGCATCCCCTGTCATCCTAGTACCCCCCACCCCCCGTCCCAGAGAGGAGTTGTACAGTCTATTGGCGTGTGGGACAAAGGAGTTTTTGAGTCTATTAGTCCTGCACTTGGGATGAAGCAGTCTAGCACTGAACAGGCTCCTCTGGCTACTGATAATGCTATGCAGAGGGTGACTGGCATCATCCAGGATGCTCTCTAGTTTGTCAACAGTCCTCTTCTCTGCCACCGTCACCAGTGAGTCCACTTTCATTCCCATTGTAGAACCGGCCCGCCTGATCAGTTTCTCAAGTCTGGAGCTGTCCTTCTTAGATGTACTGCCCCCCCCAGCACACTACCATGTAGAACAGAACACTGTCAACCACAGACTGGTAGTACATCCACAGGAGTTTTCTACAAATGTTGAAGGAGTGCAGTCTCCTGAGGAAGTACAGCCTGCTCTGTCCTTTCTTGTAAATGTACATGTGGTGAGAAAAAGTGTGCCCGTGGGCTTAGACTTTGACTTTCTTTATTGTCATTCAAATTTGAACTTTACAGTACAGATAAGAACAACGTTTTGTTGCATTAGCTCGTTGTAGTGCAGGGTAAAAGAGCAATAAGATGCAGAGTATTTGCATTTACAAAAGAAGGTGCAGATATGAATAGACTACTGCACAGATAAAAATATTGCACTTTTGCATATGCATCCACATTTATAGATGTATGTTATATTGTCTTTATAGTCCAGTGAGTTAATCCATTTTGGGGGGGATGTGAGGGGATTATTTTGATGTGTTCAAGAGTCTTATGTCCTGAGGGAAGAAGCTGTTACAGAACCTGGATGTTCTGCTACAGAGGCTGCGGAACCTCTTTCTACAGTCCAGCAGTGAAAACAGTCCTTGGTGGGGGCGGGAGGAGTCTCTACTGATTTTCTGAGCCCTGGTCAGGCAGCCGCTTTTTGCAATCTCCCGGATAGGAGGAAGAGGAGTCCTGATGATCTTTTTCGTCATCCTCACCACTTTCTGCAGAGACTTTCAGTCCGAGGCATTGTAGGCTACAGTCCAGATAGAGATGCAGTTGGTCAGTAGGCTCTCTATTGTGACTCTGTAGAATGTAGTTGAAATGGGGGGAGGGAGCTTTGCTCTTT
Source organism: Nerophis ophidion (assembly GCF_033978795.1). Classification (NCBI taxonomy): domain Eukaryota; kingdom Metazoa; phylum Chordata; class Actinopteri; order Syngnathiformes; family Syngnathidae; genus Nerophis; species Nerophis ophidion. The sequence goes on along the minus strand of NC_084628.1, from coordinate 3,409,932 downwards.
TCATCCCACGCAAAAAGTTCTGAGGTCTTTATATTAGAGCTCCGTTGTTTAGGGACCAGGTCAGATTGACGGTTATCTGCACCACCAGGAACTTGGTGCTGCTTACCCTCTCCACTGCTGTGCCGTTGATGAAGAGTAGTGTGGCTGGACTGGTGCCTCCTGAAGTCAACGATGATCGCCTTGGTCTTGTCGACGTTCAAGACCAAGTTGTTGGTTCAACCAGATGTTTTACGTCCTCCCTGTCGTTGTTGTCCCAGATGAGTCCCACTACTTTGTCAGCATACTTCACAATGTGGTTAGTAGTGGACCTGGCTCAGCAGTCATGGGTCATCACTGTGAACATCAGCGGACCCAAGACGCAGCCCTAGGGGGAGTCGATGCTCAAGGAGATGGCACTGTAAGTGTTTTTGCCCACTCTTACAGTGAGGTATGTCTGTGAGAAAGTCAAGCAGCCAGTTGCATAGGGAGGTGTTGAATCCAAGGGGGGCCGGTTTACTCACCAGGTGCTGCAGGATGATTGTATTGAACGCCGAGCTGGAGGTCAGAAACATCTGCACGTCTGTGTCCTTCCCTTTCAGGTTTTCGAAGCTCAGGTGGAGTGCAGAGGCGATGGCGTCCTCTGTGGAGCGGTTAGGGCGATAAGCAAACTGGTACGGGAGGAAGTCTGGAGATAATGTGTTTCTTTTTTAGGCACTGGAATGATTATAGCGGTCTTAAAACATGATGGTACCACAGCCTGGGTCAGCGAGGTGTTGAAGATGTATGTGAGAACCCCAGCCAGCTGGTCTGCACATCTCTTAAGCACCCGGCCGGGAATGTCATCAGGTCCCGCTGCTTTCCGGGGGTTCACTCTTCTCAGGGTTCTCAGGACATCCGCTGTGTCCAGGTTGAGTGGCGGATCATCAGGGCGAGGGATGGATTTCCTCGCCGGAGTGGTTTTGAGTGCCTCAAACTTGCCGAGCACTTCAAAATATTCTTGCAATCATCAGTGTACCAACAAACTGTGCTTTTTGACAATAGCCCAACCCAACATTTGCCCACCAAATGGATTCATGTGTGAGGTTGTGGGATGGAGCAGAAGTAAAGACTTTGGAAATTACATTTGAGAAGATGTATCAAAATGTTGCTGTCTGGGTTTTTTATTTTTTAGAGAGGCACTTTATATTTCACATTAGAGAACGACTGATATTAGTTTTTTTCAGGGTTGATACCGATACTGATTATTATTAGTCAGGGAGGCCAATAATCAATATTTTTAGTTAGTATTCATTTGCAGTAAACGTTATTTAATAATACACGTCACTAAACAGTTGGACAAGGCTTTGTTATTTTTTTAACATTACTTTTCAGGAAAGGGTGGACCAGTAGTGACATAATGTTTTATGCGGCGCTAATGTAGTTGTTAATTTAGCAGCATAACACATCAGAGGGTATGACAATCAAACACAGGTATAAATTTGTAAAACAATGTGATTTTTCTACGTCAAAATAAGCCGTCTGAGTACCGCAGCGCAGCTAAGCAGGGTGGAACACTGGTTATTACATTCAAAGTTCCATATAACGTGGTCCAAAATAGTGCAACGTTCTGTAAGAGGCGATTGTGCCATGGTGCCCAAATTTTCGCACGTTTTTTTTCCTCCAGGTTGTCATATATTTACACACAAACACAGTAGGGATGTAACAGTACAAAAATCTCTCTGTACGATATTATCACGGTATTAAGGCCACGGTACGATTCTATTGTTGTATATGTCCACTTCGTCCAGAAAAAAAAGACAAAGGAGGAATGTTTAGGATAATCACGCTTACTGTAGTTAAACACAAATTTAATGGTAAAATGTTATCATTTATTACTACAAACAAGTATTTTTAAGTGTAAATAATTGTGCTGCGACATCCACTGTTTCAAGCAAATGTTAAAAAAAACTTACAGTTGAGTGTCTTTAAAGTGGCAAAGTAAACATCCAGTATAACAAGTGTAGCACAATAATATTCAGTTTAGTGTCTTTCAACTTTTATTCTATTAGAACAGAATATTTAAACTTGTAATAATGTGAATACCGCACAAATTGATGTTTAGCTTTTCTGGCTTTAAAATCGTTTCTGGGTGGTGACTTGTCCGGAGTGTATGCTGCCTTTCGGCCGAGTGGAATATGATAAGCTCCAGGCCCCTGCGACATCAAGGCAGACAAGCGGTAGAAAATGCATTGACGGATTGAAGATTTATCAAGTATATTTTCAGTTTAGTTGTATTCCCCGCCTTTGGTGATTTCCCTATGTGTGATGCAGTGACGTGCGGTGAAATAAACACCAGGTGAGGCATGCATTTTTTAATTTTTTTATTATTTTTTTTACTTTATTTCATATGTACCGCTCTAGTCATTGTTGATTTAGGTTGCATACTAGAGTTACAGGGAAAAAAAGAGAGTTATTCGCTGTCATAAAAAAGCTATCATAATGACATCATGATATGATAAATGGGTCCAAAAACTATTTGATAAAGTTGTTATTAAATACTTTTTGGTCCCATCTGCTTTTAACAAAATAAATCAAGTATTGTGAGTGTATATTACCTTTCTGTATTTGTATCTGATGCTGCAATAGCGATCCTCCATGAAAACGTACTTTGTATGATCGCATTCATTTTGTCGTTAAGTCCAGTTTAGAGCATCTTGGATACAGTATATAATCCTCCATGTTGGCAGAAACATTTATTTAATTCAATTTCATTCCAAGAAATTAAACAATTTTTTGCATCTGACAAAGAACACCCACAAACGCTGGCTTACTGTAATAAAAATGCCATGTTTGTTATAAATACAGTTAAAAAAAAAAAAAGAAAAGAAAAAAATGCTGGCTTCCGCTGGAGAAACCTGTGTCTGCTAGCTTGAGCACCCCCACTTCTCCCAGGGTGGCGAGTCAGAGTACTGCTGAGGCATTGAACTGCAAGTTGACAATATATCGCCCCCCTACCTTGAGGCAGAGGTACTTGCTGCCTCAAGACCTGCCTTTTCCACGTGGCAACAAGCATGCGCCCCCTCGCAAGCAAGCCTAATACACACTGTGTTTAGCCGTGGAGGCACCGCCTGTGTCTGCCTCACTTCTCATCTGCTGCATTGTTTTGATCAGGAAACATGGAGTTTCCGCGATTTTAACCATGAAAGTTATCAAAATACACAGGAACCACACCAAAATCACATAGAACGCATAAACCAAAGGAGAAATATTAAAACTTATTTTATTTTATCACTTCGTTTTGGATCATCTCATGGTTAAGCCACCTGGTGGCAGGTGAGGCACTGCCTCACTTGCCTCCCCTGACAGCACGTCACTGGCTCTGTGTTGCCTTGAAACGGCTTGAAACAAAAGTGACGCGCTTTGCTTTGCCGAACGCAGACTCTCTTACTTCCGCCAAGAAGGTTATATTTTCACCTGAGTTTGTGTGTTTGTTAGCAACATAACTCAAACAGTTACAGATTGATTTGGATGACTTTTTCTGGAAATGTCCCCCCAAAAAATGCATCTACTTCAAACAGACTTCACTTCCTGCTTAAAGCGTTCCACGCCCCCGACCTTGTTGGCCCTGGGAGATGTAGTTTATTTTCAGACCTGGCCAACGCTAAAGCGCCAGAAAAAAAACTACTCACCAAATTGTTGTGTTGATACTGTCACGCGCTATGGCATTATTGTGAATACTTGGAAACCGCACTACCGTGGTATCTACAATAACGTTACACCCCTGCTACACAGAAAATATTCATGAAAGTCTCCAAAAAGCAAGAATTAAAAAAAAAAAAATTGATAAAAAGAATGAAATATTGACCCAGTGATGTGGATAGTGCCCGCCTCATTTTGGGACATGGGAACACAATCCACCATTCAAGTCACTTCACATGGGGGACACTATCCAACAAGCATGTTTAGGCAGCGCATAACTTTTTGAAAAAGAATAGGGTAAAACAATAAGGAATTCTATTTAATGCGATCTTTGGAATAACAGAATAGGTATTTTATGCACCCCAACGACTGTGTCATATCATACTTACAGTGTGGTACTATCTCTCTACTTATCGCTATGTTTTTATTTAAAAAAAAATCCTAAATACTGGTATCGTTTGTGTTTATATTGTATCTGCTGTTGTTCACTGCTCGCTGTACATATCCTACGAAGTCAAATCAAATTATTCCATCCATCCATTTTCTACCGCTTATTCCCTTTTGGGGTTGCGGGGGGCGCTGGCGCCTATCTCAGCTACAATCGGGCGGAAGGCGGGGTACACCCTGGACAAGTCGCCACCTCATCGCAGGGCCAACACAGATAGACAGACAACATTCACACTCACATTCACACACTAGGGACCATTTAGTGTTGCCAATCAACCTATCCCCAGGTGCATGTCTTTGGAAGTGGGAGGAAGTCGGAGTACCCGGAGGGAACCCACGCATTCACGGGGAGGACATGTAAACTCCACACAGAAAGATCCCGAGCCTGGATTTGAACCCAGGACTGCAGGACCTTTGTATTGTGAGGCAGACGCACTAACCCCTCTGCCACCGTGAAGCCCAAATCAAATTATTGATCTTGATAACATTTTAATCATCAATCATGTGATTGATGACTCCCATCCAGCAAGTTTAAGCTCCGTTTTCTGTTCTATGGTCATCATCACACTTTAAACATCACTGTAGACCTCCGTTATGGCACATTATAAACAAAACAAAAAAAACTAAGCAAAAGAGAAAGCACCAAAAGTTGATAGTTGAGTTCCTCACTTAGTGCACTTTGGAAGGTGCATGTTTCAGAAGGAGAAAGAAAACAGGAATAAAGTTGGCCAGTGAACAAGAAAACAAGTGAGAAGGTTTTAATACAGCAGCTTTTTGGGATCTTTTCTGTTAGTTTGTTTCATTTTTGGTGAGTCAACACAGCACCTAGTGAAAAAGGTTACTACTGTTAGTGAAATATGCAGTGTTGGAACGTGGGTCCGTTCTCGCTCTGGGGATCTAACCTTTTTAGAATACCAAATCACCTTTTCTGCACCGCTTGGATCTCATTTTTACTATTAGCTACTTGTTCTGCTCTTATTTGCCTTGCTTCTACCTCTGCGTAGCATCTCCCATGGGACAAAGGAGTGAGTGTTTTGCAGAATGTGTTTTTTGTTGCTTTTTGGTGAAACAAAAAAGATTCTTTTTTTAAATAATGAATGTTGCTCAAACTGTTTGCCGTGTTCTTTCACCCCCTCATAAATGCCTCCTGCTAAAAGATAGTCATTGAAGTGCTGTGTGTGCTGTGAAATAGATACGCACATTGCTTGCAGGAAAGCACCAAAGGGCCCCTAGAGAGGAACTGTAGGGCGCCCGACATGGCCGTGCAGCCCCTCAGCAGTGGGCCCTGATGCATAGTAGCTCATCATAACAGTTGAAACTCCGGTTTATTGTTTCCAAGTCCCAATTTTACTGACGTGTGTGTGTGTGTGTGTGTGTGTGTGTGTGTGTGTGTGTTTCAGACGGAAGAGACGTTCAAACAGCAGCTCGTCTCACAGTTCATCTCGCAGGAGGAGGAGTCGTAGCGGCGACAAGGGGAGGAGCCACCGCTCACACAGGTCACGCAGCAGAGACAGAAGGTAAAAAAAACAAGACAAAAACACACTAATTTTCCTAAATTAGTGATCAATACAATCCAATCCAATCCACTTTATTTATATAGCACATTTAAACAACAATAACGTTTCCAACGTGCTGCACAGCCACGTTAAAAACTATTAAAAAAACAATATTATGCTCCACCAATGACTGAATAAAAACAAAAAATAAATAAATATAAAACCAATATAAAAAAAAACAATATAAAAACAAATATGATTAAAAACTATTTTAAAGGGTAAAATCAATTAAAACAGTAAAATAGAAATCAAAGTGTATAAAAAACACAGAGGACAACAGAGGACAGAGGACAACACAACTCACATAGTGTTAAAAGCCAAAGAATAAAAGTGGGTCTTAAGACGAGACCTAAAACACTCCACTGTGGAAGCAGTTTGAACATGGAGGGCAGACTGTTCCAGGGCTTAGGGCCGACCACAGAGTGTCTCCCCTGGTCTTAAGTCTGGTCTTGGGCACCACGAGCTGGAACTGGCTCTCGGACCTCAGAGCGCGCGCAGGAATGTCAATTTGGATGAGGTCCGAGATATACTGAGGTGCCAGTCCATGTAAAAATTTAAAAACAAACAGCAATGTTTTAAAATCAATTCTAAAATGAACAGGGAGCCTGTGCAAACTCTGAAGAATTGGGGTTATATGCTGGCGTTTCCTGGCCCCTGTTAAAAGTCCTGCTGCCGCCTTCTGGACTAACTGCAGCCGGGAGAGAGCTTTTTGGCTAATGCCAGCATAAAGTGCATTGCAGTAGTCCAGGCCACTTGAAATAAAAGCGTGCACCACTTGTTCAAAAAGGTTAAATGATAAAAACGGTTTAACCTTTACTAAAAGACGAAGGTGATAAAGACACGATTTTAAAACGCCATTGACTTGTTTGTCTAGTTTAATGATAGTAACACGCTACTCAGTGATACAATAATTGGTCGAATTACTTTTTAAGCCACGCCCAACACATATATGAATGACTGGTTGACATTGTTTTTAGACAATCAGATCAATGATTTTTAATGGGTGACACGGAGGGATGGATTTAATATAATTTGCATTATATAAAAGGTCATTAATCAATCAATCAATCAATCAATCAATGTTTACCGTATTTTTCAGACTATAAGTCGCAGTTTTTTTCATAGTTTGGCCGGGGGTGCGACATATACTCCGTAGCGACTTATGTGTGAAATTATTAACACATCATCGTAAAATATCAAATAATATTTTTTATCTCATTTGCGGAAGAGACAAAGAAAATGTCAGCAATCGTCACATACACGTCAACCAATAAGAATTCGGTAGGGGAGGGTCATGGCAGAAGTGCATTGTGGGTCATGGGATGCTAATTGCTATATGTTATATGCTACTGCCGTAGCTATTAATATGGATATTTCATCGGTGGCGGTAACTTATAAAAACTGAGAAGGGCTGAACAAAAATGGCACTGAAAAGGAACAAATGTACTGCAGATTACAAGCTGGACGTAGTGAAATATGCAGCAGAAAACGACAAGAGGAAGCGGCGCATACCTTTGGAGTTGGCAGAGTTGTTTAGAAGCGACATCGAAGAAGAAGATTTCATGGGATTTATGGATTAGGAGTGACAGATTGTTTGGTAAACGTATAGCATGTTCTATATGTTATAGTTATTTGAATGACTCTTTCCAATAATGTTACGTTAACATAGCAGGCACCTTCTCAGTTGGTTATTTATGCCTCATATAACGTACACTTATTCAGCCTGTTGTTATCTATTTTTTATTTATTTTAAATTGCCTTTCAAATGTCTATTCTTGGTGTTGGATTCTATCAAATAAATTTCCCCCAAAAATGGGACTTATACTCCAGTTCGACATATATATGTTTTTTTCCCTCTTTATTATGCATTTTCGGCCGGTGCGACGTATACTCCGGAGAGACTTATAATTATAAAATACGGTACTTATGTAGCCCTAAACCACGAGTGTCTCAAAGGGCTGCACAAGCCACGAAATCCTCGGCTCAGCTCCCAAATCAGGGCAAGAAAGAAGTCAACCCTATAGGATAACAATGACAAACTTTGGATGGGACCGCAGATGTGGGGGAGTCTAGTCCATAGTGGATCTAAAATAATAGCGAGAATCCAGTCCATAGTGGATCTAACATAATAGTGAGAGTCCAGTCCATAGTGGATCTAACATAATAGTGAGAGTCCAGTCCATAGTGGATCTAACATAATAGTGAGTGTCCAGTCCATAGTGGATCTAACATAATAGTGAGAGTCCAGTCCATAGTGGATCTAACATAATAGTGAGAGTCCAGTCCATAGTGGATCTGACATAATAGTGAGAGTCCAGTCCATAGTGGATCTAACATAATAGTGAGAGTCCAGTCCATAGTGGATCTAACATAATAGTGAGAGTCCAGTCCATAGTGGATCTAACATAATAGTGAGAGTCCAGTCCATAGTGGATCTGACATAATAGTGAGAGTCCAGTCCATAGTGGATCTAACATAATAGTGAGAGTCCAGTCCATAGTGGATCTAACATAATAGTGAGAGTCCAGTCCATAGTGGATCTAACATAATAGTGAGAGTCCAGTCCATAGTGGATCTAACATAATAGTGAGAGTCCAGTCCATAGTGGATCTAACATAATAGTGGGAGTCCAGTCCATAGTGGATCTGACATAATAGTGAGAGTCCAGTCCATAGTGGATCTGACATAATAGTGAGAGTCCAGTCCATAGTGGATCTAACATAATAGTGAGAGTCCAGTCCATAGTGGATCTAACATAATAGTGAGAGTCCAGTCCATAGTGGATCTGGCATAATAGTGAGAGTCCAGTCCATAGTGGAACTAACATAATAGTGAGAGTCCAGTCCATAGTGGATCTAACATAATAGTGAGAGTCCAGTCCATAGTGGGGCCAGCAGGATAACATCCCGAGCGGACAAAGGTCATTCAATAAACTACTTTGTAAATAATCAAAATCACCCGTAAATAAATAATGTGATTGAATAAATTGTTATCATTAAGATGATTTGAACCTTTGTGGAATTAATAAAAATGCCATATAGTAAGTGGAAATTTCTCAAAGTAATTAAAAAGGTTGTGAATTATATAAATTGATCATGAAATTGATAATTCATAAAATAGCTTTAAATGTAACAAATGAAAATATTATATATATTCGCCATTTAAAATAATTTGTTTTCACGTTATGTTTTTTGTGATATTTAGTTTTGGCATGAAAACACCTGATAATAAAAAAATATTTTACAAACCTAAAACAGCAACAACAAAAAATGTCTCCCTAAAATGTTAGAAGTTTTAAAAAGAAATCGATCATGTTTCACAACTTTTTCTGTGTCACGCCAACTACAGGCGGACTAACATCAAACTGTGGTACGCGTGCCAAAGGGGTACAATGGCTTCATCTAGTGGTACGTTAAATAATCATTTAATTAAACCTTTAAAGCAGGGGTAGGGAACCTATGGCTCGCGAGCCAGATGTGGCTCTTTTGATGACTGCATCTGGCTTTCGGATAAATCTGAGCTGTCATTGCTTAACAAGATAAGTAATTAATAATTCCACTTGTCATCACAGTGTTAAAAATAATGTTCAAAATCTAAAACATTCTCATGCATTTTTAATCCATCCATCCGTTTTTTTCTACCGCGCCTGTTCAAGAAGTTGCGTTAATGGTCAGAAGTTATTTATTTATTATTGGTTAGTGTGGGGCTTGTCCTCCTGGGGGTTCTTCAGACCACCAAGCACCGACATGAGAGCCTGTTTCAGGGTTACAATATTGTTTTATTTTTCAATAAGTCTCTCAGTTGCTTTCCAGCAATTGTATTTTTCTCTTTCGTTCTCGCTCGCGCTCTGGCTCCAGCCCCAACCCCGTCTCTCCTCCTGGCTGCTGCTAATAACAGAGCGACAGGTGATTAGATAACAAGGCCCAGATGGACCATTTACGCACCTGTCGCTGATTTTGAGGCTGGTCCTGGCACACCCAAGTTTGCTGCCGGCCCGCAGGCCACGCCCCCTCCACAGTTGTCTTCAGAATGACAATGTTATTACAAAGAATAAGAAACCTATTATACTCTAGAAATGTTGGTCTTACTTAAAAATGCACACGTTTAGTTGTGTTCAGTGTTAAAAAAAATATTATATGGCTCTTACGGAAATACATTATAAATATTTGGCTTCTTGGCTCTCTCAGCCAAAAAGGTTCCCGACCCTGTTCAAACTGTGTGATGTTACACTGGCCAAAATATTAAATATATTTTCCCAAGTAAAACCTTGGCCTTGTTTTGATAAATATTTAGGCCTACTACACAACCATATTTTATTGTTGGTCATTATGTTGGTAGTTGGAGACCAAAGTTTTTTTTCTAAGGTTTTCAAAATGTTCTCTCATGTGGGATCTGAACCGAGGACGTCGTTGTGGCTTGTGCAGCCCTTTGAGACACTTGTGATTTAGGGTTGTATAAATAAACATTGATTGATTGATTGACATTGAACTATTCTGTCAATAATGTGATTAAAACACCATTACTAATACATTCATTTGTTTATTAATATCGTCATCACTATTTCCAAAATGGCTTGATTTATTTTTTGTGTCAAGACATTAATGTATTCATGCAGTACTAATGTATACACACCTGCACCACAGGAGTAGGCACACACACACACGCACGCACACACACACGTTTACGGAGTCTATCCTTTTCAGCAACATAAAGGCAACGTCTCCCTGTGTGGTGCTCCATGTCATTAGCATAGTTAATCTGGCGCTAATGAACCAGTAAACTGTTCATTTTTTTTAATCCTTTCCACATACAAGAATGCACAGATGCACCACTGAAGAGTCATAATTTATGCGTTCGCAAGGCCCTTTGTTTATTTGTGTATGGCTGCAGGGGGAGAGCAGAGATCATTTTAATCACAAAAGGAAAAAAAGTGTTTTAATATCCTCATTATGGAGGTGTCACCATGAGACTTTTGTCATGTGAGTGCTTGATGCTGCTGCTGCACCATCCGGCCTGATGTTCCAACTTTTTACAACTTTCGGGAACCCAAGCTGACATCTGATCACCACGATGCTGATGATTCAAACATCTGCCCAGAAAACGGTTTTATTGGTGCGATTCCGAGATGAAAGATGTCAGGGATTTGGAAGCCTCAGAACTACAGATGATGACTGTGGCGTGATTACAATAGTTGTGTTGCGTAATCGGCTTAGTGAGAGAGGAGCAGGTGGGGCGGGATGGTCGCAGTACCACAGGGATTGGGGCGGTGTTTTGGTGGGGTACAGAACAGTTGTCATATATGTGGCGTTTTCATTTGGGGGAAAAATGTGTGTAACACAACAGGAACTCAACAATATTCTCTTGTTCTCTTTCTGTTGACATGTTTGCACAAACACTTTTGTGATTTCCAAGGCGTGTCCAGAAAAACAATTAGGTTAAAGTTAAAGTACCAATGATTGTCACACACACTAGGTGTGGTGAAATTTGTCCTCAGTATTTGACCCATCCCCTTGATCACCCCCTGGGAAGTGAGGGGAGCAGTGGGCAGCAGCGGTGCCACGCCCGGGAATCATTTATGGTGATTTAACCCCCAATTCCAACCCTTGATGCTGAGTGCCAAGCAGGGAGGCAATGGGTCCCATTTTTTTTATAGTCTTTGGTTTGAACTCCCAAACTTCCGATTTCAGGGCGGACACTAACCACTACTGAGTAGGTTAAAGGGAAACATTATCATAATTTCAAAAGGGTTAAAAACAATAAAAATCAGTTCCCTGTGGCTTGTTGTATTTTTTAAAAATTTTTTCAAAATTTTACCGGTCCCGGAATATCCCTAAATAAAGCTTTAAAGTGCCTTATTTTCGCTATCTTCGAAACCATTATCCACTTCCCTGTGACGTCATACAGGGCTGCCAATACAAACAACATGGCGGTTACCACAGCAAGATATAGCGACATTAGCTCGGATTCAGACTCGGATTTCAGCGGCTTAAGCGATTCAACAGATTACGCATGTATTGAAACAGATGGTCGGAGTATGGAGGCAGATAGTGAAAACGAAATTGAAGAAGAAATTGAAGCTATTGAGCGAATAGCTATTGACGCTATTCGGCCATAGCGTGGGTGTACCTAATGAAGTGGCCCATAGCATGGCTGCCTTATTAGCATCGCCGGTAAAATGTGCGGACCAAACGATCAGGACTTTCGCATCTTGTGACACTGGAGCAACTTAAATCCGTCGATTGATAAGTGTTTTTTTCGCATTAAATGTGGGTATCCATCCATCCATTTTCTACCGCTTATTCCCTTTCGGGGTTGCGGGGGGCGCTGGCGCCTATCTCAGCTACAATCGGGCGGAAGGCGGGGTTCACCCTGGACAAGTCGCCACCTCATCGCAGGGCCAACACAGATTCTAGTTTCAAATGTACATACAGCTAGCGTAAATAGCATGTTAGCATCGATTAGCTGGCAGTCATGCCGTGACCAAATATATCTGATTAGCACATAAGTCAACAACATCAACGAAACTCACCTTTGTGATTTAGTTGACTTAATCGTTGCAAATGCAACTGCAGGTTATCCATACATCTCTGTGCCATGTCTGTCTTAGCATCGCCGGTCAAATGTGAAGACACTGGTACATTCAATGGGGGTCTGGCGGAAGATTTCTTGCCAGTGGTGCAACTTGAATCCCTCCCTGTTAGTGTTGTTACACCCTCCGACAACACACCCACCAGGCATGATGTCTCCAAGGTTCCAAAAAATAGTCGAAAAAACGGAAAATAACAAAGCTGAGACCCGGTGTTTGTAATGTGAAAATGAAAATGGTGGGTGTGTTACCTCGGTGATGTCACGTTCTGACGTCATCGCTAAAAGAGCGATAAACAGTAAGTCGTTTAATTTGCCAAAATTCACCCATTTAGAGTTCGGAAATCGGTTAAAAAAATACATGGTCTTTTTTCAGCAACATCAAGGTATATATTGACACTTACATAGGTTTGGTGATAATGTTCCCCTTTAAAGCTGCTGTATGTCACAGTTAGGTAGATATTTACCATTCTGATCTGCCCTCTTCCCAGTTCCAACCTTTTGGATACACACGGCGGCCATTGCTATCAGCTTTTTGAATCTCTTTGTTCGCAAAGATCTGTCCTGCAGGTGGGCGCGGTCGGTGTACTGACACCAAAATATGAAAGCTGATCAAAGCCAACATTTTGCTCCAACAATTTGGTCTGTGATAGAAATGCAACAATAGGAACTCTCTTGCAGAAATAAAAAAGTACTATCTATCTATCTATCTATCTATCTATCTATCTATCTATCTATCTATCTATCTATCTATCTATCTATCTATCTATCTATCTATCTATCTATCTATCTATCTATCTATCTATCGTCACGTTATTTTTAAATATAGGCAAAAGTTTTACAACCAACTTTAGTAAAAAAAATAGATAAAAACCAGACCCCCAATAAATTGTTTTCATATTTAACACTCTGATGTGCACAATTGATCAACTTAGTTGCTCAGACAGTAATGTGTTTATACAAGTATAAATTGGGATATGAATTTAATGTGTCTTGTTGCATGTTAGAATCTGAGGTCGCTGGTGGTTAGCGATGCAAGCTACCAGCTAGCGATTAGCTGCGCTAGCATTCTTCTCCAAGATTAGAGCTGTAGAGTTGGGCGATACAGCCTTTTATTAATATCTCGATATTTTTAGGCCATGTCACGAGACACGATATCGATGGAAAAACAACAACAACAGAAGGAGATAACACCCGCAGGAACGTACCACATAATGAAGGACATACACTATTTTATTGCCTATTGTGCAGCTCTTTTTTATTTGACTGTTATTGAAATATCTTGTGTGACATCATGCACAAAAGTGCACTTTATTTGTTTTAAACTACTGTAGTGGCGTTCTGTACAAAAAGTACACTTTTATTAAGTGTTGTTTTGATATGTCATCTTGGTGACATCATGCACAAAAGTCAATCAATCAATCAATGTTTACTTATATAGCCCTAAAAGTGCACTCATAGCTTGTTTTAAAATGTCTCTAACAATTTTGCACTTTCGGTTTTGGAAATGACATGAATGTTTGTGCCACTTCTTAATAACTGTTTAAAAAATGCAGATTTGATAAACTGACTTAGTTGCGATTTCCCTCTCTGCATGAAAGTTTAAAATGAGCATACATTAATGCAGTATGAACAAGAATGTTTTAATGTAGACACATAGAATCATCATACTGCTGTGATTATATGCATCAAGTGTTCATTCAAGGCTAAGGCAAAATATCGAGATATATATTGTGTATCGTGACTTGGCCTCAAAAATATCGATACATTAAAAAAGGCCATATCGCCCAGGCCTACTATAAACAACAAGATGTACCCCACACTTCAATGCGGCTCTGAAACTCTTCTTCTCTCTTGGTCCGGCTCTAACTCGCGGGCAAACGCCACTGCTCCCTATAGCCCAACCCCTGAATTACAGCTCAGATTGATACACAATACTTCCATTGTTACAATATCATAAGAAAACATAAGTTATATTATTAAATACAACAATGTCAACTAACTAGCTCTAACTTAAAAATCCCCTAGTATCGCCCATTTTTCTTACGTCTCTGTCTAAAGTCAAAAGTAAGTCTGCAGGCAAAAGGTCTCAGCCAATCAATGTATGTATCGTGTATCGTGACATGGCCTACAAATATCGAGATATTAATAAAAGGCCATATCGCCCTGCTCTATCTTAATATAATTGGGACACGGCGCCTTTTAGAGCAGAGGCCACTGTTTGAAATTATGCAATATATGATCTCGCATGTCGTGGCGAGGACTGAGAGCAAAGCTGGTCTGTGGACCGCACAGGTGCTTCTACTGCCATTAGTCAGAAATGTGTGTGTGTGTGTCTGTGTGTTAAGTCGCTGGCTGACGGATCACGGGACAATTGAGTGGACAGGACCTCATGATGGATACACAGATAGGATATGAGCTGCTGCACGGAACCCCCAACTCGGCCACACCATTCTGACACCAACACAAGAATATGAACGAGTGTTGGGAAGTTTGAAGGCAGTGGAAAAGTTGAAATGGGAAGACTAGACAAGAGCGAACGAAGCGGGAATAATAACATCCAAAAGGAAGATTAGGCTATAGTGGGCGAACATTATTACCTCCTTTTCCATTTCTCCTGCATGAATAAAAATAAAAGGATACATAAAGACGACTCCTCTGCGGTGTGGTTACCATCAATCGTCGCACCATTGCTCTCTCTTCCCTTTTTTTTTTCTCGTGCCCTCAATCAGGAGGGTCTGGTCCCCCAGAGGCAGTCAATCTTGCCCTGAAATGTAAAACAGACAAGAGGAGCAGATTACCTATTTGCCATTAATGTTTATTCTCTTTGATCTGAGCCGGCATACCTCGCCTGTGTGTGCGCGTGCGTCTAGTTGAGCATGTGTGTGAAGATATCAGGACTGCATGATGTGGCGGCGTACGGCGTTCTGATGTTTGCGGCCCAGTTCCGACATCGCCGACGCAGCCTCTCATCACAGTGGGATTACAGGCTCGTCTTGCGGTCCTGTGTGACCACCGCCAGGCGCTGGTACAGTCAGTCATTCTCTCAGAGAACCCTTTGTATGCACTGGTCATGATATTAGGCACACCTCTGCAATGGAACGAGCGCGTCGGACGACAGGCGTTTTCGCGTTAGTCCCAAAATGCGACCACGGCTTTGCAACACAAAACCACTGCACTTCTTCCACGTGTGCAGCCTGGTATTTATTCCACTCAGCAATTCCCCACCACCTCCCGTATGAGATGAGGTGTCGTACATCTGCTAGATAGCTTTTTTTCCCCGTCTTGCCCCGGCGCGGAGCGTGCAAGGTCACACCAGAGAGGGAATGAAGACGAGAGTTGGGCGGGCCGAAATGAACGTGTATTTCACTCCACCACCCGGAGATCAGTGTGCGTGTATCAAGGCGCACTGTAGCAGGTGGTTTTGGGTGTCACTTCTTTCAGTAAGGACATGACATGTACAAATCCCGTTTCCATATGAGTTGGGAAATTGTGTTAGATGTAAATATAAACGGAATACAATGATTTGCAAATCATTTTCAACCCATCTTCAGTTGAATATGCTACAAAGACAACATATTTGATGTTAAAACTGATACACATTTTTTTTGTTGCAAATAATCATTAACTTTAGAATTTGATGCCAGCAACACGTGACAAGGAAGTTGGGAAAGGTGGCAATAAATACTGATAAAGTTGAGGAATGCTCATCAAACACCTATTTGGAACATCCCACAGGTGTGCAGGCTAATTGGGAACAGGTGGGATGTCGTGATTGGATATAAAAGCAGCTTTCATGAAATGCTAAGTAATTCACAAACAAGGATGGGGCCAGGGTCACCAATTTGTAAGCAAATTGTCGAACAGTTTTAGAACAACATTTCTCAACGAGCTTTTGCAAGGAATTTAGGGATTTTACCATCTACGGTCCGTAAAATTATCAAAAGGTTCAGAGAAACATGAGAAATCCCTGCACGTAAGCCATTATATTACGAACCTTTGATACCTCAGGCGGTACTGCATCTAAAACCGACATCAGTGTGTAAAGGATATCACCACATGGGCTCAGGAACACTTCAGAAAACCACTGTCAGTAACTACAGTTGGTCGCTACTTCTGTAAATGCACCTTAAAACTCTACTGTAGATTCCTAAAGTAGCCATAAGCTTGACGCACCTCTACTATCACATTCACTCCGCTTGCTGCGGCAACAACAAAACTAAACTCCAGACGTTCTTCTTCGTTTGTATGGTTTACTTGTGATCTTAATAATTCAAAACATAAAAAAGTCACAATGTGGGAAACAATAAATAACAAAATAAAGAGAGTTTGTTGCAGTACGAGTTAGAAAAAGTATGAATGAGAATAAGTATGGGTGAGGTCAAAAAACTGTGTGGCTCGATTCCACCGCACCTGAGTGCCATTACCCATGACACCTTGCATCCAAAAAAAAAACCTTACCACACAGATCCTTCCACCATATATGCACTTAAAACAGTTACGTCATCAAATCATTTTGACAAATGTAATATTTACAATTAAAGTGAGCTTTGTATAATTACTCTAAGCATTCAATATATAACTTTTCTTATCATGCAAATAAAGTAAATAGTCCCCTTTTGGCTGAATAAACTTAAAGCACCTTCCATAAAATGTAAATTAACTTAAACAGTATTTAAGCTCCTACATCTACTATGCAAAGCAAATGCCATTTATCAACAACACCGAGGAACGCTGCCGGCTTTCCTGGGCCCGAACTCATATAAGATGGACTGATGCAAAGTGGAAAAGTGTGCTGTGGTCTGACAAGTCCACATTTTAAATTATATTTGGAAACATAGGACGTAGTGTCCTCCGGAACAAAGAGGAAAATAACCATCCGGATTGTTATAGGCGCAAAGTTCAAAATCCAGCATCTGGGATGGTATGGGGGTGTATTAGTGCCCAAGGCATGGGTAACTTACACATCTGTGAAGGCACCATTAATGCTGAAAGGTACATACAGGTTTTGGAACAACATATGTTGTCATCCAAGCAACGTTATCATGGACGCCCCTGCTTATTTCAGCAAGACAATGCCAAGCTACGTGTTACAACAGCGTGGCTTCGTAGTAAAAGAGCGCGGGTACTTTCCTGGCCCACCTGCAATCCAGACATGTCTCCCATCGAAAATGTGTGGCGCATTATGAAGCGTAAAATACGACAAAAAGACCCCAGACTGTTGAACAACTTAAGCTGTACATCAAGCAAGAATGGGAAATAATTCCACTTTCAAAGCTTTAACAATTAGTTTCCTCAGTTCCCAAATGTTTATTGAGTGTTAAAAGAAAATGTGATGTAACACAGTGGTGAACATGCCCTTTCCCAACTACTTTGGCACGTGTTGCAGCCATGAAATTCTAAGTTAATTATTATTTGCAAAAAAAAAAAGTTTATGAGTTTGAACATCAAATATCTTGTCTTTGTAGTGCATTCAATTGAATATGGGTTGAAAAGGATTTGAAAATCATTGTATTCCAAAGACATGCACCTGGGGATAGGTTGATTGGCAACACTAAATTAGCCCTAGTGTGTGAATGTGAGTGTGAATGTTGTCTGTCTATCTGTGTTGGCCCTGCGATGAGGTGGCGACTTGTCCAGGTTGTACCCCGCCCTCCGCCCGATTGTAGCTGAGGTAGGCGCCAGCGCCCCCCGTGACCCCAAAAGGGAATAAGTGATAGAAAATGACTGGATGGATGGATGTATTCCGTTTATATTGACATCTAACACAATTTCCCAACTCATATGGAAACGGGGTTTGTAAAATATGATTTTGTTACGG
The DNA here is from genome assembly GCF_033978795.1 of Nerophis ophidion. NCBI lineage: Eukaryota > Metazoa > Chordata > Actinopteri > Syngnathiformes > Syngnathidae > Nerophis > Nerophis ophidion. The sequence goes on along the minus strand of NC_084628.1, from coordinate 3,391,866 downwards.
CATTATGAGTGAGCTGTGCTACTTTACTAGACTATATTGATAAAATGTAGTAAAAAAAAAATCTCCAAATCTTTTACTTCTATGTACATCCCACCAGGGGATCCCAAGACACAAACACACTTGTTCTCTTGAAGATAAAGTAAAGTTGGGCGGGGTTGAGTTAAGGGTGAGTAGGAGGTAACGGGGGGTGTATATTGTAGCATCCCGGAAGAGTTAGTGCTGCAAGGGGTTCTGGGTATTGGTTCTGTTGTGTTTGTGTTGTGTTACGGTGCGGATGTTCTCCCGAAATGTGTTTGTCATTTTCGTTTGGTGTGGGTTCACAGTGTGGCGCATATTTGTAACAGTGTTAAAGTTGTTTATACGGCCACCCTCAGTGTGACCTGTATGGTTGTTGACCAAGTATGCTTTGCATTCATTTGTTTGTGTGAAAAGCTGTAGATAATGCAAAGGCAGTGCCTTTAAGGTTTATTGGCGCTCTGCACTTCTCCCTACGTCCGTGAAAAGTCATAAATTTAACTTTTTGAAACAGATACCGATAATTTTGAAACCGATACCGATAATTTCCGATATTACATTTTAGCATTCATCGGCCGATAATATCGTCAGTCTGATATTATCGGACATCTCTATCGTCTTGCCACCTATTTACACAATAATAGCTCTTTGTTGAGTCATTTTAAGTGAATAGTCAAATCTATTCTGCTATACAAGTTGCCCGCTGACTATTGTAAAGCCGCTATTTAATCAGGTTAACTTTTTATAGAATGGTTCTTTGTAGGGTCGTTCCGATTGATAGTCAACCAATCAGTTGGTTGCCTATCTTTATTATCAGATGTTGATAACGTGATTCCAGCCAGTTAAATTACTGGACATATTAAAACTGGACAGTTGTCTGAATAATGTTGTGTGATATATGTTGTTCTTAAATCGATAAATAAGCCCTAACAACACCACTAGCACCACAATCTGATTTTAGGTTTTCTAAGGGAACCTATGGCTCTCGAGGCAGATGTGGCTCTTTTGATGACTGCAACTGGCTCTAAGATAAATCTTAGCTGACACTGCTTAACACGATAAGTAATGAATATACTCCGCTGGTAATCACAGTGTTAAAAATAACGTTCAAAATACAAAACATTCTCATGCATTTTAATCCATCCATTTGTTTTCGACCGCACCTGTTCAAAAAGTCGCATTAATGGTAAGACGTATTGTATTTTATTAAGGGTTTGCTTCGGAATAACAACATTAATGAAAAGAATAAAATACTTTTTATACTCTAAAAATGTTGGTCTCACTTAAAAATGCACGCATTTAGTTGTATTCAGTGTTAACATTTTTTATATGGCTCTTACCAAAATACTTTTTTAAAGGTTTCTGAATCCTGTTTTAAAGGGGAACATTATCACCAAACCTATGCAAGCGTCAATATATACCTTGATGGTGCAGAAAAAAGACCATGTATTTTTTTAACCGATTTCCGAACTCTAAATGGGTGAATTTTGGCAAATTACACGCCTTTCTGTTTATCGGTCTTTTAGCGATGACGTCAGAACGTAACGTCACCGAGGTAATACACCCCCCATTTTCATTTTCACATTACAAAAACCGGGTCTCAGCTGTGTTATTTTCCGTTTTTTCGACAATTTTTTGGAACCTTGGAGACATCATGCCTCGTCGGTGTGTTGTCGGAGGGTGTAACAACACTAAAAGGGAGGGATTCAAGTTGCACCACTGGCAAGAAATCTGCCGCCAGACCCCCATTGAATTTTCCAGAGTGTCTGCACATTTTACTGGCGATGCTAAGACAGACATGGCACAGAGATGTATGGATAACCTGCAGATGCATTTGCAACGATTAAGTCAACTAAATCACAAAAGTGAGTTTTGTTGATGTTGTTGAATTATGTGCTAATCAGACATATTTGGTCACAGCATGACTGCCAGCTAATCGATGCTAACATGCTACGCTAATCGATGCTAACATGCTATTTACGCTACCCACATTTAATGCGAAACAAACACTTACCAATCGAAGAATTTAAGTTGCTTCAGTGTCAAAAGATGCGAAAGTCCTGATCGTTTGGTATGCACATTTTTCCGGCGATGCTAATAAGGCAGCAATGGGAGAGTGGCCGTGTGCAACCCGAGGGTCCCTGGTTCAATTCCCACCTAGTACCAACCTCGTCACGTCCGTTGTGTCCTTGAGCAAGACACTTCACCCTTGCTCCTGATGGGTGCTGGTTGGCGCCTTGCATGGCAGCTCCCTCCATCAGTGTGTGAAAGTGTGTGTGAATGGGTAAATGTGGAAGTAGTGTCAAAGCGCTTTGTGTACTTTGAAGGTAGAAAAGCGCTATACAAGTACAAACCATTTATTTATTTATTTATGCTATGGGCCACTTCATTAGGTACACTCATGCTATGGCCGAATAGCATCAATAGCTATTCGCTCAATAGCTTCAATTTCTTCTTCAATTTCGTTTCCGCTATCTGCCTCCATACTCCGACCATCTGTTTCAATACATCCGTAATCTGTTAAATCGCTTACACCGCTGAAATCCGAGTCTGAATCCGAGCTAATGTCGCTATATCTTGCTGTGGTAACCGCCATGTTGTTTGTATTGGCAGCACTGTATGACGTCACAGGGAAATAGACAGTCGCACCGCAAATAGCGAAAATCAAGAACTTTAAAGTTTTTTTTAGGGATATTCCGGGAGGTGTAAAATTTTGAACAAAACTTCGAAAAATAAAACAAGCCACTGGGAACTGATTTTTATTGTTTTTAACCCTTTTGAAATTGTGATAATGTTCCCCTTTAAGAAGTTACATCAGGTTGTCTCCTCTGATTCAAAGTTACTGCTTTATGTACAAAATCCGTCCAAAGAATATTTATTCTCATGATATAGGACATTAAATTATTGTGGATTTTGGGAGTTTTATTTTTGCATACACCTAATAATGCATCATTTGTTGTATGTATGTTGTATTCCTGAAGGAATCAATTAAGTACTTTCTATCTATCTACTGTACAGTGCAGAAGCAGTGAAATTACATTGTAATACAATTATTTTGTGCAAATGACAATTTAAACATGTCTAAAAATGTCTACAACAGGGAGATAATGAGAAACTACAAATATAAGACATTATGCTGTGGATCCATGTGGTATACCTCAACAGGGCGACACTTTTTCTGTTCCCCGTCCTATTAGTGGACGTGCAAGGTGTTGATTCAAGCTGAAAGATGACCTGGTTTACTCCAGAAAACTTCACATGCTTCTCGTCGACAGATCTGTACACAATACTCACCTCGCCTTGTCTCTTCTTGCACTCTTTGACTCTTTCTCCGTGTTGTCTTTTTTAATTTATTTATCCGCTGTAAAGGCCAGTCAAGCGCCACTCTCCTTTGTTGTCAGAAAACCTTTATTTACCAAAGGGAGGATATAAGTGACTGACACGGACAGCCGCTTTCATCCTCACCTCGCTGCAAGCAGGAACCCCCGCCCCACCTTACCAGCCACCTTCCAACACCTGACTCCACCACCACTCCACTCCACTTCTGCATCCCGCAGGCTCCAAACACACTAACCAAATCCCCAGTAGGGCGCAGTCTTGTCTGCACTCTGCAACACAACATCACCTCAAAAACCTGCGATTACAAGGTTTCATATAAACGATCATGTAAGGTCAAATAAAATGGTCCCAAAAAGGAAGTCAAAACAACTAAAACAGTGAAAAATATTGCAATGATATAAATTATGTACATAAATAAACTGTTATATATCGGTGTTTTATTTATGTTGTGCCGTTTCACAGTATGTTAATTTCTGGCACTTTTTTCTATTTTAGCATGACAGAAGAATGAACACATGTAGCAATGATGGTGGTTAATAATAGTACAATTTATAGTACCACTACTTAGCAGCAGTATGTTGTAGATGCAATAAATCTAAAGCTCAACTTCCAATTGAAATACTTTATTAATGATCAAACCAGGGGTGCCCACACTATTTCTGCAGGCGAGCTACTTTTCAATTGACCAACTCGAGGGGATCTACCTCATTTATATATATCTTTTATATTTATTTATTTATGAAAGAGACATTTTTGTAAACAAGTTAAATGTGTTAAATGATAATACAAGCATGTGTAACACATATAGATGTCTTTCTTTCACAAAGACAAGAATATAAGTTGGTGTATTACCTGATTCTGATGACTTGCATTGATTGGAATCAGACAGTAATGATGATAACGCCCACATTTTCAAATGGAGGAGAAAAAAAGTTGTCCTTTCTGTACAATACCACATGAAAGTGGTTGGTTTTTGGCATCTAATTCATCCAGCTTCCATACACTTTACAAGAAAAACATTGGCGGCAAATTCCGTAGCTTGCTTGATTGACATTCACGGCACCCGAGGGTCTTGTGAGATGACGCTGGCTGCTGCCAGTTCATTATTATGAAAAAATGACAGAGAGGAAGGCCAGAAACACTTTTTATTTCAACAGACTTTCGCGCCGTCCCTTTCGTCAAAACTCTAAAGGCCGACTGCACATTTCCTATCTTCACAATAAAAGCCCTGCTTCATGCTGCCTGCGCTAACAAAATAAGAGTCTCGGAAAGCTGGCGTGCACAAGTAATGTGCACGCCAGCTTTCTGAGGGATCGCTTGTGCACGCCAGTTTTCCGAGACTCTGTATTTAGTTAGCGCAGGCAGCATGAAGCAGAGCTTTTATTGTGAAGATAGGAAATGTGCAGTCGGCCTTTAGAGTTTTGACGGAAGGCACGGCGCGAGAGTCTGTTGAAATAAAAAGTGTTTCTCGCCTTCCTCTCGGTCATATTTTCATAATAATGATCTTGCAGCAGCCAGCGTCATCTCACAAGACCCTCCGGTACCGTGAATGTCATTTAATTGACGTCTTGGTGAAGATTGATGATCACTATTTTTTAGGTCTATTTTTTTTAAAAGCCTGGCCGGAGATCGACTGACACACCCCCCGCGGTCGACTGGTAGCTCGCGATCGACGTAATGGGCACCCCTGGTGTAAACCTTGCAATGTAACCCTTTGTCATTAATAACGTCCATACAAGAGTTACGGTAAAAATAAGTTAATTATCACAGAGTAAAACCTTGTAACCGTCATTTAATATTGGGACTAGGGCTGGGCGTTATATCGAATATACTTGATATATCACCGGTGTGATATAGAAAATTACTATATCGTGATAATTGAGTATATGTTCTCATGCCGATGCTTTTCGCTGCAGGTATTACACTACAGGCTGTCAAAAAATTCTAGTGGCTTTGAGTTTGCACTTTTTAACGTAACCCTCTCAAGAGTAAAACTAAGTTAACCAGTATTTTAATTAGTGAAAGCATTTGATCAACTTTAGCTGTGTGTAATCGTTTAAATTAGTCACTGCAAGCATTTGATCAACAATACAGTATCTGTTTGTAATTGTTTAGATTTTCCATCCATCCATCCATCCATCCATCCATCCATCCATCCATCCATCCATCTTCTTCTGCTTAGCCGAGGTCGGGTAGCGGGGGCAGCAGCCTAAGCAGGGAAGCCCAGACTTTCCTCTCTCCAGCCACTTAGTGCAACTCTTCCCGGGGGATCCCGAGGTGTTCCCAGGCCGGCCGGGAGACATAGTCTTCCCAACGTGTCCTGGGTCTTCCCTATGGCCTCCTACCATTCGGACGTCCCCTAAACACCTCCCTAGGGAGGCGTTCGGGTGGCATCCTGACCAGATGCCCGAACCACCTCATCTGGCTCCTCTCGATGTGGAGGAACAGCGGCTTTACTTTGAGCTCCCCCCGGATGGCAGAGCTTCTCACCCTATCTCTAAGGGAGAGCCCCGAAAACCGGCAGAGGAAACTAATTTCCGCTGCTTGTACCCGTGATCTTGTCCTTTCAGTCATAATCCAAAGCTCATGACCATAGGTGAGGATGGGAACATAAATCGACTGGTATATTGAGAGCTTTGCCTTCTGGCTAAGCTCCTTCTTCACCACAACGGATTGATACTGGATTGATTGATTGATTGATTGAAACTTACAATTGACCACTAAATGGTAACACCCGAATACGTTTTTCAACTTGTTTAAGTCGGGGTCCACATTAATCAATTCATCTCATGATCCACTCTTCCCTCACTCGTGAACAAGACTCCGAGGTACTTGAACTCCTCCACTTGGGGCAGGGTCTCCTCTCCAACCCGGAGATGGCACTCCACCCTTCTCCGGGCGAGAACCATGGACTCTGACTTGGAGGTGCTAATTCCCATCGCAGTCGCTTCACACTCTGCTGCGAACTGATCCAGTGAGAGCTGAAGATCCTGGCCAGATGAAGCCATCAGGACCACATCATCTGCAAAAAGCAGAGACCTAATCCTGCAGCCACCAAACCGGATCCCCTCAACGCCTAAACAGCGCCTAGAAATTGTTTGAATTAGTCACCGCGAAAAATTAAAGAAATGCAAAAATACTTTAGATGAGTAAAAATGGTAAAATAGCAACAAGCTATAGAAGTTTGAATTAGCATTCCACTATTTCTTCAGTCTCAAAATCCTGACTGTACTTTTCATCTTTCAAATGGCAGTGAACTGATCCATTCATGGTGGACACTCCATTAGGTTGTTCCACAATGATTTCTTAGAATACCAAACTGTCGGGGATTAGAATATTTACTTTGTAATTTTCTATTTGAGTCGTTTATCCCAGAGCGGAATGAAAAACAATTTAGCTCGTCGATTATCACCAGTGGGATTTGTCATTTCAAAACACCAAGGGTAGCAGACAAGTTAGTAAATATCCAAAACAGACCCTTATGTCCAATGTCAAATAATGCAGTCTGGCTTCATTGTGTGGACCCCATACCGATGAAAAGCCTCGTCCTTCTGGCCAGACCAACAGAAAGACAGACAGAAATGCTTTTAGTTCTGGCATCAGAAAATCAACACCAAATGTATCTCTCTCTCTTGCTCCTTCCTGCCTTCTCCCCATCTCTCTTTCTCTCTCCCCCCATTTAAGCTTCTTGAAGTTCTTCCAAATTGGGTTTTAAATGCCAATTAGGAGGTTGAATGTAGTAAAATAAAAGCAACTGCAGGCAGGATGGCCTCACCTTCTGGCTGCTTAGGCTTCAGAGAGAGCCAAGCCGGACCTTTGGCTCCCAGCAAGGCTTTGAGAGAAATATCCTGCCTAATGAACACATTAATTAGAACCATAACTATTTATAAGATGATAATTAGAAACGAAGGGAGGTAAACTGGGCTTTTCCTGCAATTAATGGAGGCTTAATTACTGGAGCTAATGGAGTGGATTTTTGAAACGCGTGGAGGTGAAGTACAGAGATGTGCAGCTCGCTTTGTGATCACTGGCATAATTATTTTCTCCAGCACCAAAGCTTTTGAGGCCACGGTCCTCTCTGGCTCAGGCCGCATAATAAGCATCATTGCATCGTTATATATGCACTTAAAAAGACCTGCTACCGAAATGGCTGTCTAATTATTTCTAATTGGCGGGTCCTGTGTGTTGTCATTGAGCTGTTTGGATCTGCGGCGTGGCCCCGCGGTCTAATAACACCCCGGGATGTGAAGCAAAGAACGAGAGAGGGAGAGAGAGAGAGAGAGAGAGAGAGAAAAGAAAGAGCAAAGGAAGTTCTACCAGTTGCTTTACTTCTTAGGACCAGACATGCACTCAAGAAGCTACACACTTGGTAGTGTGGATGTGTCACCTTGCCTTAGAAGCCTCTTTGTAAAGTTGCAAGTTATTGTCATACTCCGCATTCATTTGCACAAAGTGGATGAACATATGTACACATTTTAAGCGTGTTTACTAGTGCAACAACCCAAACAAAACACCCACGGTAATTCTAACAAACACCCCTTTGCAAAGCAAAGCTACAGTGATAGAATTGAGCATTGTATGGTCTCAATGAGGTATATCAAAAGTGCATAGTAGGTAAACAACAGTGAAATGTTGAGATTACTTGCATTTAAAATTAGAGATGTCCGATAATATTGGAAAATATTGGTATCTGTTTAAAAATTATCGGTATCTGTTTTAAAAAAAGTACAATTTATGAGTTTTTAAAACGCCACTGTGTACACGGACGTAGGGAGAAGAACAGAGCACGAATAAACCTTAAAGGCACTGCCTTTGCGTGCCGGCCCAGTCACATAATATCTATGGCTTTTCACACACACAAGTGAATGCAAAGCATACTTGGTCAACAGCCATACAGGTCACACTGAGGGTGGCCGTATAAACAACTTTAATATTGTTACAAATATGTGCCACACGGTGAACCCACACCAAACAAGAATGAAAACACATTTTGGGAGAACATCTGCACCGTAACACAACACAACTAATACCCAGAACCCTTTGCAGCACTAACTCTTCCGGGATGGTACAATATACACCACCCCGCCCCCCACAACCCAGACCACCTCAACATCCTCATGCTCTCTCAGGGAGAGCATGTCCAAAATTCCAGCTGCTGTCTTGAGGCATGTTAAAAAAATAATCCACTTTGTTACCTCCAATAATAAATATGGCAGTGCCATGTTGGCATTTTTTTTCATAGCTTGAGTTGATCTATTTTGGAAAACCTTGTTACATTGTTTAATGCATCCAGCGGGGCATCACAACAAAATTAGGCATAATAATGTGTTAGTTCCACGACTGTATATATCTGTATCGGTTGATATTGGAATCGGTAATTAAGAGTTGACAACTCTATTTAAAATCTATGTTATAAGGTTGATTTGAAACTTTATGATGATGCTCCAGTGGTAGTATGTGCCCCTCAATAATGTTTATGAGCACCAACCCATTAAATCATCAAACATGTAATCATCTACCTTTTTTATTTGTTCTACTTTTGAGAAAAGAAGTGCTTTCATATTATGAAGGGAAAACCTCTTTTCTCATGGACATAGTCCAACACCTGACCCACCCCGAGCTAGATAAGTCCACTGAGTGTACACGCCCATCACTTAATGGAGGACTACTTAATATAAAGAAAAACAAGTTTTGCTGTACATCTTAGATTAAAGCCTATGGCTAAGCCAACTATCGGATGTAGCGTTTGTAAGTTATAGCATTTGTGTTTTCTTCATTAAATAATTGAACCTAAATTGATGTTGCTGTTAAAATGTGGCTGTATTGTTAGCAATGCAGCTCACATAGCTATGCTAGTGTTGCTAATGGTTCTGTCCTCCTGTTCCACTCTTTAATATTATGTTGTTGTATGTGATATATGACTAGGAATGATACCATTCCGGTACCAATTGGTTTGACTTATTTTGTGTTTGTGTTTATAAATGTTAACGTATTTAATAATAAAATCCTTTTTTTGTATTTACTAATTAACAGTGAGCTAAAACCGTGCTGTCCAGTTATTTATATTGATTTCTTACATGAGTATCATTTGCAAGTATTACATGGTGGATTTTGCATGCAGTTGCAATTCCAAGATGTTAAATGACCGTGTTGTATAGGCTATGTTGTGTTGCCTAGTTAGGCAGTAGTCTTTGTCATTAAGCTGAAAGTCTAATCTTTTATTGTGTCCTAAAAGTGCTTGTACTGCAAGTATTGTTTTTTATACACACCAGCTGTTTGATTGTAATGTGCATCTTAGCTGTAGTTTTTAATCACCAAATTTCGAGGTGTTAAAATCACCCAGTAAAATTACTAATACTGGCCCTGTGAGAAGCTGTCGACTTGTCCAGGGTGTGCACCGCCTACCGCCCGAATGCAGCTGAGATAGGCGCCAACGACCCCCCGCCACCCCAAAAGGGACAAGCGGTAGAACATGGATGGTTTTACCATGAATTGATTAACGTGGACCCCGACTTAAACAAGTTAAAAAACTTATTCGTGTGTTACCATTTAGTGGTCAATTGTATTGAATATGTACTGAACTGTGCAATCTACTAATACAAGTTTCAATCAATCAATCAATGGATGGATGGAAATTACTAACACTAATCAGTAGCATGTGTACTACACAGCCAAACTAATTTAGCATCAGGCAAGTGCATTCTGATAAATGGAACCTTATTGTACGTTCGAGCAGTTTCTATCAGGCATAGTTGCTTGGAAGACATTGAAAATTCAAAAAATACCTAAAGGCAGTCTGACTGAGTCCCGTCTAAGTGCTGCTTAAGTGCTTGTGTGTAAGGCTAAGACTAGTGGTTTGAGCCGGCCAAGTCTGCAACCAATAGTGATGTCAAAGTTCTTGAAATAATGCAGCGTTTAGTTTTACGTGAATAGATACCAGGTAGTACCGGCGGAAATAGGCCATTACCTTTAAAAGTACCAATTTCAGTATCAATCAAAGTTTGTTCATATAGCCCTTAATCACAAGTCAGAGGGCAGCACAAAAACTACGAAGACATCCCCTAATCTGAACCTACATCAAGGGTAGGAAAAACTCAAAAACCCCAAATGGAATTAGAAGAAACTTTGAAAACGGGTCGCAAATGTGGGGACCCACTGTCAGGTTAAAACACTGATGACATCTATTAAACAGACAAGAAGCAAGGAATCATACAGAGACATAGTTAAATTTGGCTCAATAAGGAGAGTTGTTTGGGCTGAACTCTAGTTAAAGATCCAAACTACCCTCTCAAGTCCTGCCCATTTGATTCCTCTATTTATTTGGGAGGTCCCTGGTTACATCACTGAGGCTGTCACTGAAGCAAGGGGGTAATCTCAGCAGCCCCAATTAGACACAATATATGACTATTAAATGAAATGCAAATGTGCTGACACTCTTGATATCGCCCCGTTTCTGCTTTGTCTGCGTCCCGGTACTCGATGTCCGGCCTTGGCAGTCAGCAGGCCGAGTCTGCACACAACACTGACACGAGACGACTTGCCAGCTTTGCACAAATAGAAAAATACAACTTAAGCACAAATGATAATAACTATAACAACGGTCATTAAGCATAAGAATTGTGTGATAATATATACATAATTATTGTAACACCCACCTTACCGGGTGATCTGCTGCAAAGGATCCCAAGTGGGTACAGTTATTCTATTTTTAATTATAATCTGAGGGTCCAGTCCATTGAGGGCACGCAGAGGGTCGTATGAGGTCTTCAATAATGTCAGGGAGGACTGCTCCACCCCTGGTCACAATTTAGAATCGTTCACGCCTCCTCCACACTGATCCCTTGACAGGGATTATCCGTGGCCACCTGGTAACCTCTCCATACAGGAAGGGGGAGCAAAAAAGAGAAGCGGCAGGTCAACTGTTCTAAACTAGAGTCTATTTAAAAGTATGTAGTATGGAGATGAGTTTTAAGGCGAGATTTAAATGCTTCTATGGAGCTGGCATTTCCAGCTGTTGCTGGTAGGACATTCCAGAGTACCCATCCTTATATTTAGCATTTACTCTGGAGTTTCAGTGTAAATGTAAAAAGTGGATTATATGCAAAATAGCGCTTTTTGGAGCCACACACAAACACATTGGCAATAAAGCTACAGACACACAACATGGCATGTCTGGAAAAGCACCTTAAAACAGTCTAAATTCCAACATGAAGGCTACATTTTGGCCTATACATAATGACTGTCCAATACACAGTTGTGAGATCTCTGTAAACCAGAGTCAGTCATTATCTTCAGCACTACAGCGTGAGTCAGAGTTTAAAGACAACCCTTCTAAAATCATAGCAGCCTGTCTGTAAGGACAGTACATAACCACAAACAATGTCCTTAAAGGGGAACATTATCAGCAGACCTATGTAAGCGTCAATATATACCTTGATGTTGCAGAAAAAAGACCATATGTTTTTTTAACCGGTTTCCGAACTCTAAAAGGGTGAATTTGGCGATTGAAACAGCTTTCAATTGTTCACCGTCGGAGCAATGACCTTTCACCCGTGATGTCTCAACAGGAAGCAATCCGCCATTTTCTCAAACACATTACACACACCAATTCAAATCAGCTCTGTTATTTTCCGTTTTTTCGACTGTTTTCCGTACCTTGGAGACATCATGCCTCGTCGGTGTGTTGTCGGAGGGTGTAACATCACGAACAGGGACGGATTCAAGTTGACTTACGTGGAGTGTGCTAATCAGACATATCAATGGTCACGGCATGCTAATCGATGCTAACATGCTATTTAGGCTAGCTGTATGTACATATTGCATCATTATGCCTCATTTGTAGCTATATTTGCAACCAGCCTTCCTTCCACCCAAATTTAATGCCAAACAAACACATACCAATCGACAGATTCAAGTTGCACCAGTGGTCAAAAGATGCAAAAGTCCCTCGCACACTTTACTGATGACAGCTATGCTACGACAGAGATGGCCCAGAGATGTTTGGATATCCTGCGACACTCAAAGCAGATGCATTTCCAACGATAAAGTCAACAAAATCACAAAGTTGAGTTTTGTTGATGTGTATTGCCTTATGTGCTAATCAGACATATTTGCTCACGGCATGACTGACAGCTAATTGATGCTAACATGCTATTTAGGCTACCTGTATGTACACATTGCATCATTATGCCTCATTTGTAGCTATATTTGCATCCAGCCTTTCCCTCCACCCACATTTAATGCCAAACGAACACATACCAATCGTTGGTTAGAAGTCGATCGCCGAATTCGTCCTTCCTTCCTCCCGTTCCGCTGTCCGTCATGATATAGAATAGAATAGAGTTATATTGTCATTATTGCAATGAACAGGTTCAAAGAACAACACAATTGGAGCAGATCCTCCTAAGGTGCATATACAATTTGGTAATATATATAGTAAAAAAAAAGATAGATATATGGCTCAATAGCTTCAGTTTCTTCTTCAATTTCGTTTTCGCTATCCGCCTCCACACTCCAACCATCCGTTTCAGTACACGCGTAATCTGTTGAATCGCTTGCGCCGCTGAAATCCGAGTCTGAATCCAAACTACTATACTATACCTTTCTGTGCTATCTGCCATCTTTGTTTGTGGTGATGTCACGCTGTGACGTCAAAGGAAAATGGACAGGTGTATATAACGATGGTTAAAATCAGGCACTTAAATGCCGTTTTTCGGGGTATTGCGTGATGGGTAAAATTTTGAAAAAAACTTTGAAAAATAAATTAAGCCACTGGGAACTGATTTTTATTGGTTTTAACCCTTCTGAAATTGTGATAATGTTTCCCTTTAAAGAGCGATCCCCTACAAACGTATGTGATTGAGTAGGCAGGTTTTCCGAGCGAGTCCTTAGAGACGCATGGACAAACCTCAGTCAGTCGTCTTTTACCTTGAACTCCAGATATGATCCGGCTCAAACCATATGGACATTTTCTGAAAAGATAGTCTTTATAGTGAACACCTCCTTTAACTCATCTTAAAACAGAGCCATGTGCCTTGTTTTGCCAAAAAAAGAGCCCTGTGTCATCGCTAATCTACCTCTCAACTTGAGAGCAAATTACAGCTAATGGAACGACTGCCTGTCCTTGTCAGTTGGCTGTGGACACAAACACACACAAACACACACACACACACGTACACACTTTAATTTGCACGTCCCACTCATTTATTTGTGTCAGAGAAATGAAACAAGGATCCTTGTGTGCCCTGACAGCAAACCTTGTCAGTCTTTTTGAAAGTAATGAAACACTTTCTTAGCATGCGCATGAGGTTTTCAATTCCCTTTTTTTTATTTTCTCCCTCCTCTCTGTCCATTTGGGCTTTCGGCCCGAGCTCAGGACACAAGGGGGAAGTAGAGATAGACGGGGTCGGCCAAAGGATACGTGGCCAACTGTCGTGTGATTGGCCCAACATAGAGCAGATCACTTGGTGTGACTCTTGGCTTGAAACCAAAAAGGTTTAAATATTATTTGAAATGGCAGTCAACACCTCAATTGAAGCCAACATATGCCAGATGTCTCACTCATGTATGGGATATTAAAATAACATCACTATGAAGTAAGGGTGTAACTGTACACAAAAATTTCGGTTCGGTACATACCTCGGTTCAGAGGTCACGGTTCGGTTCATTTTCGGTACAGTAAGAAAACAACAAAAATATTATATATATGTATATGTATGTATATATGTATGTATGTATGTATATATGTATGTATGTATATATGTATGTATGTATATATATATGTATATATGTATGTATGTATATATATATGTATATGTATGTATATATGTATGTATGTATATATATATATGTATATGTATGTATATATGTATTTGTATATATATGTATATGTATGTATATATGTATGTATATGTATGTATATATAAATATATGTATATGTATGTATATATATGTATATGTATGTATATATGCATATGTATGTATATATATGTATGTATATATGTATATGTATGTATATATATATGTATGTATATATGTATATGTATGTATATATATGTATATATATATATATATATATGTATGTATATATATGTATATGTATGTATATATATGTATATGTATATATATATATATATATATATATATATATATATATATATATATATATATATATATATATATATATATATATATATATATATATATATATATATATATATATCTATAGCAGGGGTGTCAAAAGGAAGCCATTTGCGGCCCACAGCTAATGTTTTAAAGGCCCATGGCACATTCTAAAAATACTATTAAAATAATCAAAAACATAAACGAAAGTGAAATAAAAAAAACTTAAAGGCTAAATGTGTTGGATCCACTTTGGACTGGACTCTCACGGTTGTGTTGGATCCACTAGGGATTGAACTTTCACAGTATCATGTTAGACCCGTTCGACATCCATTGCTTTCGGTTCCCTAGAAGGGGGAAGGGTTGCCCACATATGCGGTCCTCTCCAAGGTTTCTCATAGTCATCATTGTCACCGACGTCCCACTGGGTGTGAGTTTTTCTTGCCCTTATGTGGGCCTACCGAGGATGTCGTAGTGGTTTGTGTTGTTGTTCGTGCAGCCCTTTGAGACACTAGTGATTTAGGGCTATTAAAATAATCATTGATTGATTGATATATATTTGTTGGTTATTTATTTACCAAATTTGCAAAATCTTCCACCAAAAATATATTTATCTCAGTGGAATATTTGATGTGAAGTAATGTAAACCTTGGATAGGTCAATAATTCATAATAACATTGATTTTGATTCAATATTTTGTTTTGAGCAATGACAGTTTGAAAGAAAAGAAAACAGTTTTGTTTTAGTAGTCAACATTGCAACTTTTTCTAAATTACATTTAGCCTTTAAGTTTTTTTATTTCACTTTTGTTTATGTTTTTGTTTATTTTAATAGTATTTTTAGAATGTGCCGTGGGTCTTTAAAACATTGGTTGTGGGCCGCAAATGGCTTCCTTTTGGCACCCCTGCTATAGATAATAAAAAATAAAATCTGATAAATCTATGGATAAAAAGCAGAACCTGGCGACGCATGCGCGTTTATCGTAACTCTCGCTCTCTCTGTCTCTGCCCCTCCCTCACCAATGTTGCTGCGTGCACAATTTCTTTTGTTTTTAACCCCTTCTTAAAGGGGAACATTATCGCAATTTCAAAAGGGTTAAAAACAATAAAAATCAGTTCCCAGTGGCTTGTTGTATTTTTGGAAGTTTTTTTAAAAATTTTACCGGTCTCGGAATATCCCTAAATAAAGCTTTAAAATGCCTTATTTTCGGCTCTCTGCGAAGACACTGGCCATTTCCCTGTGACGTCACACAGTGCTGCCAATGTAAACAAACAATGGGAATACCACAGCAAGATATAGTGACATTAGCTCGGATTCAAACTCGGATTTCAGCGATTTAAGCGATTCCACAGATTACGCATGTATTGAAACAGATGGTTGGAGTATGAAAATATTGAAGAAGAAACTGAAGCTACTGAGCGAATAGCTATTGACGCTATTCATAGCCATAGCATGGCCGAATAGCTGCGTTAGCATCGCCGGTAAAATGTGCGGACCAAACGATCAGGACTTTAGCATTTTGTGATAATGGAGCAACTTAAATGTGTCGATTGGTAAGTGTTTTTTTCGCATTAAATGTGGGTGGAAGGAGACGAAATATAGTTGCAAATGCATCTGCAGGTTATCCATACATCTCTGTGCCATGTCTGCTTTAGCACCGCCGGTAAATAGCATGTTAGCATCGATTAGCGTAGCACGTTAGCATCGATTAGCTGGCAGTCAACATCAACAAAACTCACCTTTTTGATTTCGTTGACTATCGTTGCAAATGCATTTGCAGGTTATCCATACATCTCTGTGCCACGTCTGCCTTAGCATCGCCAGTAAAATGTGGAGACACTCTGGCACATTCAATGGGGGTCTGGCGGCAGACACTTTGGCATCTTCGGGCCAGTGGTGCAACTTGAATCCCTCCCTGTTAGTGTTGTTACACCCTCCGACAACACACCCACGAGGCATGATGTCTCCAAGGTTCCAAAAAAATAGTCAAAAAAATTGAAAATAACAGAGCTGAGACCCGGTGTTTGTAATGTGTTGAAAATGAAAATGGTGGGTGTGTTACCTCGGTGACGTCACATTCTGACGTCATCGCCTCCAGCGCGATAAACAGAAAGGCGTTTAATTCGCCAAAATTCACCCATTTAGAGTTCGGAAATCGGTTAAAAAAATAGATGGTCTTTTTTCTGCACCATCAAGGTATATATTGACGCTTACATAGGTCTGCTGATAATGTTCCCCTTTAATTAACCCTGACGTTCATTGAAAATACACGCAACCCTAACTCAAAGTGCTGGACTATTGAGGCATGTAAGAAACTCCACCCGGACATATCCAGTGAAAAGAAGAGGTATGGTCTATCGTTTTGATTGATTGATAGATACTTTTATTAGTAGATTGCACAGTACAGTACATACTCCGTACAATTGACCACTAAATGGTAACACCCCAATAAGTTTTTCAACTTGTTTAAGTCGGGGTCCACGTTAATCAATTCATGGTACAAATATATACTATCAGCATAATACAGTCATCACACAAGTTAATCATCATAGTATGTACATTGAATTATTTACGTTATTACATTATTATATATCGTAGCTCAGTTGTTGCTAGCATGCCGTGTGTTGTGCCTCGGTGTGCATTGTTTACACAACGTGCGGTACGCTACTTAATATGTCCGTGTGGAACTCGTTCGGTACACCTCCGAACCAAAACTCCCATACCGAAAGGGTTCAATACAAATACAAGTACTGTTACACCCCTACTATGAAGTCATTTGAAGATTGACTCCAACATGCTGATTTACAGTAATATTGTAAAAAATAATAACTAGGCAATATAAAGGGACTTGTATCATACTTTATACACTACAATATCCAAACAGTTCATTTTCAATATATGTTTTTATGGTACTTTTTCCCATGTATTAATTTCCTGAACTGCCCCTTTGGTGTTGGCTCTTGGTTATCCTGACATCGGCTCATGATGTGTGTCAAACGACAACTTCATGTTGGAAACTGATAGCCTTCCCTTCGCCCTTGTTTTCTTGGGTGTTTAATTAAGTGTAGTTTCCCTTTTAGTAGTCAGAATGTGCGCCTGCTTTTCGTCTGCCCCTTCCTCTGCGCCTATTACAGTCCGCCCACATGGTTTGTCTCAGAGTTTATGATTCTTCTTATACCGCACTTCTGAGTCGCTCCTAAATCACTTAAGCACACGGAGCCCAGGTTTGAAACAATAAAAGGCGGTTGTGCTAAGGGCCATCAGATCTCCCTGCCACTTCATAAATACGTGATGTGTATGAGAGGCAGAAAAAAAACATAATCTTCTGGAGCTGCTGGGAATAAGAGCACACCTGCTAATTGGAGCCAGCTTGATGTGCACTCCTCTATACATCCCAATCATCATACCACTCCTTTCCTTCAAGAACTTTAAGTGGCCAAACATGTACATTATGCATATTACTTTTTTGTTTCTCAATGTATTGGTCAGTTTTGCTTTTCACTTTGTTTTAATTCCACAATCCCCTCTAATGCAAGGTATGATGAATAGGAAATGCGCATATATGCCAACATTCATTACCCAATTTGGTCCTATTGACTCCCATTATACCATGAATTGATTTACGTGGACCCCGACTTAAACAAGTTCAAAAACTTATTCGGGTCTTACCATTTCGTGGTCAATTGTATGGAATATGTACTGTACAGTGCAATCTACTAATCTACTAATACATGGGTGTCAAACTCTGGCCCGCCGTGTAATTTCATTTGGCCCTTGAGGTAATATCAAATTAAAATTGGAGCTGGCCCGCCTGGTATTATACAGCGGCGATGCCTCTGTAACACTGCATTCACCACTGATACGCGTACTTGGCAACCCTCACGATTTTCCCGGGAGACTCCCAAAGTTTAGTGCCCCTCCCGAAAATCTCCCGAGGCAACCATTCTTCCGAATTCCTCCCGATTTCCAGCCGTACAACAATATTGGGGGCGTGCCTTGAAGGCACTGCCTTTAGCGTCCTCTACAGCCTGTCTTCACTTCCGCTTTTCCGCCATACAAACAACGTGCCGGCCCAGTCACATAATACATGCGGTTTTAACACACACAAGTGAATGCAAGGCATACTTGATCAACAGCCATAAGGGTCACACTGAGGGTGGCCGTATAAACAACTTTAACAGGGACGGCGTGGCGCAGTGCGAGAGTGGCCGTGCGCAACCCGAGGGTCACTGGTTCAAATCCCACCTAGAACCAACCTCGTCACGTCCGTTGTGTCCTGAGCAAGACACTTCACCCTTGCTCCTGATGGGTGCTGGTTGGCGCCTTGCATGGCAGCTCCCTCCATCAGTGTGTGAATGTGTGTGTGAATGTGGAAGTAGTGTCAAAGCGCTTTGAGTACCTTGAAGGTAGAAAAGCGCTATACAAGTACAACCCATTTATCATTTATTTATAACACTTTTGCAAATATGCGCCACACTGTGAAGCCACACCAAACAAGAATGACTAACACATTTCGGGAGAACATCCACACCGTAGCACAACATAAACACGACAGAAGAAATACCCGGAGCCCCTTGCAGCACTAACTTTTCCAGGACGCTACAATATACCACCAAACCCCGCCCTCCCCAATTTTTATTTAAATGTTATTTGATATGCTATTGATATTTTTTAATCATTATTATTATAATTTGAAACTCGATTTTGCATGTGACTATAAAGTTATATAAGCCTTGCTTGTTTAATATTCAATGCAAAACTTGTTTGGATCCCTATTAAAATGTTAATTTGTTCAACCTTGGCTTTGTTCAGTTGTAAATTTTGGCCCACTCTGTATTTGAGTTTGACACCCCTGTATTAATATAAGTGTCAATCAATCAATATAACCACTGATTCTATAATCTTGACATAATATCACATGGCCTACGAGATATCACAAGTTTAACAAGAAGATTGGCCGGCGGCGCGTTTTTGCCTAAATTGAGTGAACTAAGAAATGAATTGGCGTGATATTGAAATGCTATTGCTACCCTCTTGTGGGAGAAGATAAAATTGATGATTGATTGATTGATACTTTTATTAGTAGATTGCACAGTACAGTACATATTCTGTACAATTGACCACTAAATGGTAACACCCCAATAAGTTTTTCAACTTGTTTAAGTCGGGGTCCACCTTAATCAATTCAATGTCCACAAACTAAATTTACAAGTGACCTGAGCTCAATGTCGATGTATACAACTTTTCCCACTCATGGTGTAAGTGAACTATAACCAACTTATAATGTCAACACACTGTCGCACGTAACATACATCCTGCTCATTGTACTTTTTGAACATTATAAGACAATTTAAAATTACACTTATATAAAAACATTAGAGTGCATGATGACTGATAAGCAAAACATTTTCTCCACAAAGTTCCACATGTTTGGCACATTTCAGCTGCTTGATATTTCTGATTGATTACAAAAATTTAAGGGGGTCATCATGGAAGTAAACAAGGTAGGAATTGAACTTTCACATTCTCTAAATATTCAAAAGTGGCACAAACATTCATGTAATTTCCAAAACAGAAAGTGGAAAATTGTCAGACATTTTAAAACAATCTATTAGTGCACTTTTGTGCATGATGTCACTAAGATAACTTCTCAAAACAACACTAAATTAAAGTACACTTTTTGTACAGAACGCCACTACAATAGTTTAAGACAAATAAAGTGCACTTTTGTGCATGATGTCACAGAAGATATTTCAATAACTGTCAAATAAAAATGAGCTGCATAAAGGGAAACCAAATAGTGTATGTCCTTCACTATGTGGTAGGTTCCTGCGGACGTTATCTCCTTCTGTTGTTGACTATTTTTTTCATACGGTGTTGATGTGGAAACGGTTGCTTGGGCATTTTGTTGGTGTAGCACCGGCCAGAGATGTTGACAAGCGGAGTTTCAAGCACTCCTTATTCTCTAGAGCAGGGGTCACCAACGCGGTGCCCGCGGGCACCAGGTAGCCCATAAGGACCAGATGAGTCGCCTGCTAGCCTGTTCTAAAAATAGCTCAAATAGCAGCACTTAACAGTGAGCTGTCTCTATTTTTTAAATTGTATTTATTTACTAGCAAGCTGGTCTCGCTTTGCTCGATATTTTTAATTCTAAGAGAGACGAAACTCAAATAGAATTTGAAAATCCAAGAAAATATTTTAAAGACTTGGTCATCACATATTTAAATAAATTCATTATTTTTTTTTACTTTGCTTCTTATAACTTTCAGAAAGACAAATTTAGAAAAAAAATACAACCTTAAAAAATGATTTTAGGATTTTTAAACACATATAACTTTTTACCTTTTAAATTCCTTCCTCTTTTTTTTATTATTGTAAATAATAATAAATACATTTTAATTAAATTCTTTATTTTAGCTTTGGTTTATTCGACGAAGAATATTTGTGAAATATTTCTTCAAACTTATTATGATTAAAATTCCCAAAAAATATTGTGGCAAATCTAGAAAATCTTTAGAATCAAATTTAAATGTTATTTTAAAGTCTTTTGAAATGTTTGTTCTGGAAAATCTAGAAGAAATAATGATTTGTCTTTGTTAGAAATATAGCTTGGTCCGATTTGTTGTATATTCTAACAAAATGCAGATTGGATTTTAACCTATTTAAAACATGTCATCAAAATTCTAAAAATAATCTTAATCAGGAAAAATTACTAATGATGTGCCATAAAACAACAGAAGGAAATAACGTCCGCAGGAACCTATTATTTTTTTTATTTTTTTCAAAAAGATTCGATATACCTAGTTTTTCTATTAATTTTTTTCCGTTGAATTTTGAATTTTAAAGAGTCGAAATTGAAGACTAACTATGTTTCTAAATTTTATTTTCATTTTTTTCGTGTTTTCTCCTCTTTGAAACCGTTCAATTAAGTGTTTTGTTCATCATTTATTCTCTACAAAAAACCTTCTGTAAAAGGAAAAAAATGTATGACGAATTGACAGACAGAAATACCCATTTTTTCATATATACATATATAGATTCATTTATTAAAGGTAAATTGAGCAAATTGGCTATTTCTGGCAATTTATTTAAGTGTGTATCAAACTGGTAGCCCTTCGCATTAATCAGTACCCAAGAAGTAGCCTTGGTTTCAAAAAGGTTGGTGACTTTTCAAATAATGCTACACATTAGCAGTAATGCTACTTTTTGTAGCAACGCTTTTGCCGCATACTTGACATATTACGGTTGTCTGTTCGACATCTTCTCACCTGAAGCCAAACCACCGCCAGATGATGGACCCCCTGCTGTTTTTCTTGGGAATTAATTCTTCCTTCTTTTTTTACCAGAATCACATCATCTCTCTCTCTTGTATTACCACTCGCACCGCTCCGCTAGCATCACAACTAACGTTACCCATGCCGCTACCTCTCTGCTCGGCAAGAGTATGACGTTGCACTTGTGAAAATATGTGACGTATGTAAGAAGGTGCGCTTGTTTTATGTTTCTGTGAGAAGGAGAGACAAGAAAGAGTGATGCCCGCAGCTCCAAGCAACTCTCCCGTCCAAAGGCAAAACCCAGTAACTCAATTTTGGTCAAAACTGAGCTGATAATAATTTTGGAGTTCCTAGGTGATATGCCTTACATTAGCGTATGCGATATTGTAATTTTTTCCGTAAGTAAGCAGGACCAAGCAACTACCACATAACCGCGTAGATACAACAGAAAAACCTAGTATCTCAAGGGACCAATCGGAGCTTCTTTGTCAGTCGCCTTATTGTCTTTAATGAGACATTTGCACGAATGGGGGCCGACGGTCAACCTGATTATGTGATATTATGGCACGAGGGGATATTTGTAAGATTGGCCCGGGACGTTGCAAGCACCTTCATTAAATGTATTGTTCTTGATTCTTCCCCTTGCGTACTCTTTTGGGCAGATAACTGTAGAGGTCAAAATAAAAACTGGACGCTGTACACGGGGCTTCACGGTGGCAGAGGGGTTAGTGCGTCTGCCTCACAATACGAAGTTCCTGCAGTCCTGGGTTCAAATCCAGGCTGGGGATCTTTCTGTGTGGAGTTTGCATGTTCTCCCCGTGAATGTGTGGGTTCCCTCCGGGTACTCCGGCTTCCTCCCACTTCCAAAGACATGCACCTGGGGATAGGTTGATTGGCAACACTAAATTGGCCCTAGTGTGTGAATGTTGTCTGTCTATCTGTGTTGGCCCTGCGATGAGGTGGCGACTTGTCCAGGGTGTACCCCGCCTTCCGCCCGATTGTAGCTGATAGGCGCCAGCGCCCCCCGTGACCCCCGAAAGGGAATAAGCGGTAGAAAATGGATGAACGCTGTACACGGCTCTTGCCCAATGTGCAAACGCAGAATTGGGCCCACCCGAGATTGTGATAAAATATCTGGAGAAAGGGCACACACGTTCATGAGAGCAGATTCAATCCATGGCTCAATCGGCAAGAAAATGAAAGCTCAAGAAAGCATCTATACGTTTGATGACTTTGTAGATCTTTGTAAGACAGCATCAAGATAGATTGGTTTTCCTTTGTTTTCTCCAAAATCAGCTAGACGTGAGTTACTAGGTTTTGCCTTTGGACCTATACCCGAATATCACGATATTGTCATTTTCTATATCGCACAGAGACAAACCCGCGTCCAGCCCTAGTCTAAAGTGGTTTTGTGTGTTTGAAAGTGGGGGGGAAATGTATATGTTACATTTTTATTCAACTTTTATGATAGGGACCATTTTAGGACCTCAATAGGTAAAACATTTAACTTACTCCTCAAGAGGCCTTATGGGTTTAAAAAAAAAAAAAAAAATCTGCCTGTGTGGTTCCTTTCATCCCTCTCCACTCCTATAAATGACAACGAAAAACAACACTGCTGACCAAGAATACCTAATTGTGATGGAGAGATGGAAAGGAAGGAGAGTCTCGTATTGCCCGAGTGGCTGTGAGCGAGTTGGCAAGTTAGCACCTAGTCTAAGCGTGACCTTCACTTGACCTCGAGGCTGAGGCGGCATTCGCCAACCCACACACACACACACACACACACACACACACACACACATAACGCCTGCCCGCTTCCTGCATTGCCTCCAGCTGCTAATGGGTGTCACGTCAAGCTTGGGGCGACACGGGGGTCAAAGGTGGCGGGGCGCACACCAGACGGCCAAGTTTAGGATTGCCCCGGCGAGGCTGAGTGACACTTGGCAAATGCGCCAACGATGTTGGCGGGTGCAAAATGTGCAGAAAGTGGTCCTCTCTTTCGCTCAAATAGATCTGGGGGTCTTTGAAGGCTTTTTGACTTTGCTAAATGACTTGACCTAGTGGCTTTTGGCTGTAAGTGGGCGCTTGCGTGGAGGTAGCAAGTGGGTGCGTCTCACTTCTGCCTCACAACATTGCAGAAGTTTGCGTTGACGCCTGCTTTAATTGAAAGCAAACAGCAGATTATGAGAAATCTAAACATTGCTTTTATGAAGCGTTGAGGAGGACGCAGGGAAAACACATCCCTGTGGATCTTTCATACGCTGCCTTTGCTGTCTTAATTGACTTCACAATCGGCTACTTTACTGCAATTCCTTGCGAGTTGAGTGTGTGTGCGCGTGTGTGTGCGCGCGCATGCACGCTGTGAACCGAGGGAACAAATAATGTGACTGTTTGGAAGGAGGAAGCAGCTTGGGAAATGATTTCAACAGCTCTTATAATTAGAGGAATATCATAAATTAAACTTGTCTGCCGCGGCGTTTGAAGAGCACTCAAAAGTAATAAATTCTGGATGGTTAACATATTTGCATTTCGTTCAGCTGGCAGCGTCAGGCAGGAACAGCTGTTTTCCACGTCTTTTGGCAGCAGGAAATACACAGTGCTCACTCAAGGTGCTTTTTAGACACATTGAAACGCCGGGTATGGGGGGTAAAAAAGAGAAAAGGGACTTTTAAGTACAACACTAAACTGCTGCTGTGTGCTCTGTCAGTGGAAATAACTCGGCAGGGAACAGCGCATTAATGCAGTCCTTCAAATGTAGACCGTTTCATTTTGTCTTTTGCTTAGAAATGTTGTTGCCAAGCAAGCATATTTGTAAGCTATAGGTCTTTGTATGTGATGATAGTGTGTGGTGGGGGTGGTTTGTTTGCATAAAACTGTTAGTACTTGATCAGGGTGCATTGTTTAAGGACGTATAGGAGAGGCTAACTAGTTACCATTAGTTCCTCTCAATTGGTATCAATTAGAGATGTCTGATAATATCGGACTGCTGATATTATCAGCCGCATTTAGATATTATCAGCCGATAAATGCTTTAAAATGTAATATCAGAAATTATCGGGTTCAAAAAGTAAAATGTATGACTCTTTAAAACGCCGCTGTACCGAGTGGTCCACGAACGTAGGGAGAAGTGCAGAGCAGTTGCATCTCTCAGTCATACTTGCCAACCCTCACGATTTTCCCGGGAGACTCCCGGATTTCACTGCCCCTCCCGAAAATCTCACGGGGCAACCATTCTTCCGATTTCCACCCAGACAACAATATTGGGGGCGTCACATAATATCTACGGCTTTTCACACACAAAATTGAATGCAACGCATACTTGGTCAACAGCCATACAGGTCACGCTGAGGGTGGCCGTCTAAACAACTTTAACACTGTTACAAATATGCGCCACACTGTGAACCCACACCAAACAAGAATGACAAACACATTTTGGGAGAACATCCGCACCGTAACACAACATAAACACAACAGAACAAATACCCAGAATCCATTGCAGCACTAACTCTTCAGGGACGCTACAACCCTGCTCACCTCAACCTCCTCATGCTCTTCCAGGGAGAGCATGTCTCAAATTCCAAGCTGCTGTTTTTTGAGGCATGTTAAAAATAATTATGCACTTTGTGACGTCAATAATAAATATGGCAGTGCCATGTTGGTACTTTTTTTCCATAACTTGAGTTGATTTCTTTTGGAAAACTTTGTTACATTGTTTAATGCATCCAGCGGGGCATCACATTAATATTAGGCATAATAATGTGTTAATACCACGACTGTTTATATCGTTATCGGTTGATATCGTAATCGGTAATTAAGAGTTGGACAATATCGGATATCAGCCATTCATTTACAATGAATTGATTAACGTGGACCCCGACTTAAACAAGTTGACAAACTTATTGGGGTGTTACCATTTAATGGTGAATTGTACGGAATATGTACTGAACTGTGCAATCTACTAATAAAAGTATCAATCAATCAATCAATCAAAGCCTAAATGCCATTATCGGACATCTCTCGTGTCATTACTTTTGATTCAGTTTACAGTATAACCTACATATTTAGCATTTTGAAGCAATAGCTTATTTATATTTTCAATATATATACAATTTTATTGATCTGTACCTAGATTAAAATGTTTCATTTTAAAAGTGTTCACTGTACATGTTTTGCATGTTGATATTCTCAACCATCAAACACGTGTTGTTATGGGTACCTCTCACATCTGCATCGACATAATACCAATTTTGTGCTACCTGAGAATCGATTCCGGTACTCAGCTGTACCAATTTTTGGTACTCTTGTAGGTGTTCAAATGTGTTGATAAATGTTTAAAAAAATTTACATTTAACTGTGCTGTCCAGTTGTTACCTGTTTTTTCCTCTCACGTCTGTCTTTTTTTTTTTTTTTTACCATAAAAACCGCAGTACTGTTTTTCCATTTACCGTACAACACACTACATTTTGAAGTGAATTTATTGCAACTCAACATGTTTTTTTTTTTTTTACATTTTAGTTTTTAAAAATTCTAATAACAAAATGCACAAAACAATTGAGTTATAAAATAAACCCTGTTTCCATGTGAGTTGGGAAATTGTGTTAAATGTAAATACAAACGGAATACAATGATTTGCAAATCTTTTTCAACCCATATTCAGTTGAATGCACTACAAAGAGAAGATATTTAAAGTTCAAACTCATAAACTTTATTTTTTTTTGCAAATAATAAATAACTTTTCATGGCTGGAACACGTGCAAAAGTAGTTGGGAAAGGACATGTTCACCACTGTGTTACATCACCTTTTCTTTTAACAACACTCAATAAACGTTTGGGAACTGAGGAAACTAATTGTTGAAGCTTTGAAAGTGGAATTCTTTCCCGTTCTTGTTTTATGTAGAGCTTCAGTGTTCAACAGTCCGGGGTCTCCTCTGTCGTATTTTTCACTTCATAATGTGCCACACATTTTTGATGGGAGACAAGTCTTGACTGCAGGCGGGCCAGGAAAGTACCCGCACTTTTTTTTTTAGAAGCCACGCTGTTGTAACATGTGTCTTGCTGAAATAAGCAGGGGCGTCCATGATAACGTTGCTTGGATGACAACATACGTTGCTCCAAAACCTGTATGGACCTTTCAGCATTAATGGTGCCTTCACAGATGTGTAAGTTACCCATGCCTTGGGCACTAATGCACCCCCATACCATCACACATGCTGGCTTTTCAACTTTGCGCCTATGACAATCCGAATGGTTATTTTCCTCCTTGTTCTGGAGGACACCACGTCGTCTGTTTCCAAATATAATTTGAAATGTGGACTCGTCAGACCACAGAACACCTTTCCACTTTGCATCAGTCCATCTTAGGTGAGCTCGGGCCCAGCCAAGTCGGCAGGGTTTCAGGATATTGTTGATAAATGGCTTTGGCTTTGCATAGTAGAGTTTTAACTTGCACTTACAGATGTAGCGACCAACTGTAGTTTCTGACAGTGGTTTTATGAAGTGTTCCTGAGCCCATGTGGTGATATCCTTCACACACTGATGTCAGTTTTTGATGCAGTACCGCCCGAGGGATCAAATGTCCGTAATATCATCGCTTATGTGCAGTGATTTCTCCAGATTCTCTGAACTTTTTGATGATTTTACGGACAATAGATGGTAAAATCCCTAAATTCCTTGCAATAGCTCGTTGAGAAATGTTGTTCTAAAACTGTTCGACAATTTGCTTACAAAGTGGTGACCCTCACCCCATCTTTGTTTGTGAATTACTTAGCATTTCATGGAAGCTGTTTTTATACCCAATCATGGCACCCAACTGTTCCCAATTTGCCTGCACACCTGTGGGATGTTCAAAATAAGTGTTTGATGAGCATTCCTCAACTTTATCAGTATTTATTGCCACCTTTTCCAACTTCTTTGTCACAGTCTTTGAAGTTAATGATTATTTGCAAAAAAAAAAAAGGTTTATCAGTTTGAACATCAAATATGTTGTCTTTGTAGCATTTTCAACTGAATATGGGTTGAAAATGATTTGCAAATCATTGTATTCTGTTTATATTTACATCTAACACAATTTCCCAACTCATATGGAAACGGGGTTTGTAGTATTCACTGTTAGAAGCGGCACTCTGGGGCCAAACATAACTGCCATGTGGCCCCTGGTGAAGACGACTGACACCTCGATGATGTGATGATTGCATTCGTCCCGTTAGCCTCACTCATCGCTGTGTTGTTGCTGGTAACAAAGATCCTGGTCAAGCACAGGTCACTATTGCTACAGCGTCCACTGAAACACAACAGGTTCAAAATCACATAGCCATTCATCTTTGGCCATCGGGAGCCTAATGGTCAGCAACTCTCTTTGCAGGGCAGCAATGAAAACTTCACAGGCTTTGTTCGTGAGCCCTGTCAGTGCTTCTGGATAAACACGGTACAAAATGAACTGATTAACAATTGGAGAAAGCAAAAACAACAATATGATTGTAAGAAACTGGTAGAAGATAACGTTTCCTTCCACCCCCCCATCTTCTGCACAGGGTGAATTATGAATAATGACTCAGCTGGGGTCAGATGCCAGTGAGGCTCCCTGTATCTGACACGCGTCGTATCACGTAACTGCCATTAATGTCCAATTTTCAATGAAAAAAAACCCCCCCGAAATAGCACACAGACTGATAAGGGTTACACACCATCCAGCTTCACACCCGGCCACATAATTACCCCAATGGGCTGCGGTGAGGGATCATATCCCGGCACACACCGGGGGGTCAGCGCGATAAGCGTTAGCCCAGCTCCCGACGTGCAGCATAATTACTCTATTGATAATTCACCGGGAAAATGGTCCTAGCCAATTGCAAAGCTGGGATTTAATAGACTGGACGGCAAAACGAGGGGAGGAATGTAGCAACGAGCCACAGTGAGGGGGGGGGCAGCGTGTGTGTCAGGGGCTCATATGTGGGGGCAACCAGCAAGGGCCTTTTATTAGAAATGAAAATATGTTTAGGCCATAGGGGGACCTATTTTCCCTGGAGATAATAAGGCCAATAAAATGTAAAGCAGAGCAAGGCTTGGCTTGGGGTCCCGACTGTGTCTGTTTATCTGTGTGTGTCCTGCATTAGCCCATTTATCCCCAGCTTCAAATTAGCTAATCATTCTCCAAGGGGAAGGACTTGGTCAGGAAATTGACATTTAGCAGCATAGGCTCACTCTATTAACTACAGTAAATTTAATTTGCTGCACACCCCAGAAGTGGGCTGTTTTCTTCACAGGGAAAAAGGGAAAGCGAGAGACAGAGATTGTGGTTATTGCATCTGCTGCTTCTGGCCACAATTTGCTTGGCGTTAAATGTAAGACTAAGGCTTGGAACAGGGCAATTCTGTCCTATTTTTTTCCCCTCATGTACTGTTGATTACAAACATGCGGAGGCATTGTCAACACACTGAGTCGCTCATTCCAAACTCTGTTTGCTCCATTGATGAATTATCTCGCCTGGAGATTCAAAACCCCCAAAATGCCAGAATGTTTTTCTTTCCCTATCCCCCATTAGCTGTGATTCTCTGTGCAGCCTAATGGTCGCTCTGGTACACACACACACACTGATAAACAAACTCAATCAAATGTGCTGTGTTTAATGAATACTTTTACCTCAGGTTCAGATGTTTGATTAAAAATGTTGTTGGTGCTCACTCTCTTGTGTCCGCGCAGCTGTGGTATAGCAACGCAAGGCAAATATATTTCAAGGAAAAAAAGACTGTACATAACCAACATGATTCAAAAGTCAATCAATAGTCTAGTCCAGGGGTCGGCAACCCGCGGCTCTCTTATCACTCTGATGTGGCTCAGCTGCATACTTTCCGACCCCACCATTTTTCGGGGAGGTGTCCGGATTTCAGGGCCTCTCCCAGAAATCTCCCCAGAATAACATTCTCAGATTTTCACCCGGACAACAATATTGAAGGCGTGCTGTGAAGGCAATGCCTCAAACGTCCTCTCGACCATGTCGACGCATCCGCTTTTATACTATACTATCTAAGTGCCGGCCGGTCACATCTAGTGTGCGGCTGCTGACACAACGCGCAAGCGACTGCAAGGCATACTTGTTCAACAGCCATACAGGTTACACTGAGGGCTGTGATATAAACAACTTTAACACTCTTACTAATATGCGCCACACTGTGAACCCACACCAAACGAGAATGACACATTTCGGGAGAACATCCGCACTGTAACACAACAGAACAAAAACCCAGAATCCCATGCATCCCTAACTCTTCCGGGCTACATTATACACCCCCACTACCACCCCCCAATGGCTCCTATTGTTTTCTTTATTTTGTGAAACGGGCCGAAATGGCTCTTTGAGTGGTAAAGGTTGCCGACCCCTGGTCTAGTCTATAAAGAGAGGGAATATGATTAACAATTAGAATTAACAGTTAATCCTAACGTACTAACTGTTAGGAATATTGGAAACAGTATAATGTAACAAGTAGGGCTGGGCGACATATCGCCAATAAAGCGATGATTTGACACTCTTAGATAAAATATCCAGTATCGATATGTTTTTGTTTGTATATAAAAAGTTGTTGCTTTTGCCTAAATTTTGTAAGGACGATGAGGTGGCTGATCGACAAAATATGTATTAAAAGTAGGGCTGGGCAACGATTAAAAATTTTCATCGAAGTTAATCGCTTTATTTCTCTGATTAATCGCGATTAACTGCATTGTATACGCAAAGCCCAATAATGAATTCAAAAGTAGTGTGTAGTGCACCTTTATTGGAATATTCTCCCACATGAACAAAAGCGCCAAAACATTTGTTGTGCAAACACAATTTAAATCAGTCCTTGTTAAACAGTAGCCGTTAAATAGCATATTTTATGAAAATCAACTCAAAAAATGTAAATACAAACATTTAAGCTTATTGCTACCACTGCCAGAATATTTAAGTTATCCTGTTTGTTATGGAAAATAAATATAATCTACATACACATCTCTGAGTCACAATCATAACATCTGAACAGGCAATTTCTGAGGTAACAGCAGAAACATTTTTTTTTTATCAGGGATCTTATGTTTAAAAAAACCTATATTATAGTCTTGTTCACGAGTGAGGGAAGAGTGGATCGTGAGATCGACAGGCAGATCGGTGCGGCGTCTTCAGTAATGCGGACGTTGTACCGATCCGTTGTGGTGAAGAAGGAGCTGAGCCGGAAGGCAAAGCTCTCAATTTACCGGTCGATCTACGTTCCCATCCTCACCTATGGTCATGAGCTTTGGGTCATGACCGAAAGGATAAGATCACGGGTACAAGCGACCCAAATGAGTTTCCTCCGCCGTGTGGCGGGGCTCTCCCTTAGAGATAGGGTGAGAAGCTCTGCCATCCGGGAGGAACTCAAAGTAAAGCCGCTGCTCCTCCACATGGAGAGGAGCCAGATGAGGTGGTTCGGGCATCTGGTCAGGATGCCACCCGAACGCCTCCCTAGGGAGGTGTTTAGGGCACGTCCAACCGGTAGGAGGCCACGGGGAAGACCCAGGACACGTTGGGAAGACTATGTCTCCCGGCTGGCCTGGGAACGCCTCGGGATCCCCCGGGAAGAGCTAGACGAAGTGGCTGGGGAGAGGGAAGTCTGGGTTTCCCTGCTTAGGCTGTTGCCCCCGCGACCCGACCTCGGATAAGCGGAAGATGATGGATGATGGATGGATATATTATAGGTAGTGGGCTGTTTTAGGGAATTTTTGATCAAATTATCCATAGTAGCAATATTAATAATGGTGTGTTTATTCTGCGTAGTGCACTTAAAATAATTATGACCATATCTAGGAATTGATATGATGGGAATTTTCCGATTGTTTGCTTGGTGCTTTGATAAACTGAAGGCATCATATACATGGTACTATATTGTGATGTTATGAGCCAGGGAATAAAAGAACTACCCTACCCAGCATGCAACAGGAGTGAGGAGCATGTATAGGTTGTGTCGCCATGACGACATCTTGTATGTTGTGATATGCACGCTCTGAAAGCAAACGTTAAGAACTCAGCCAACACTCCTGGTCTGCATTATTCATAAATAGACAGACAACACATATACTCCGCTGCTTCACAGACCGCTGGATGTAGCCGGCAAAGTATTCCCATGCTAGCTAGCCGGTCTAGCAAGCACGCCTCATTCAGTCCAAAGCGGCCCGATCTATCCACATTCAGAATTGTCTGGCGGTCGTAAGTGATCCCGGAGTGACCACGCTGTGAGCCAGCCATGAAATTTGCAGAATTGTCCGCTATTTTTGCCAAATGTTCCATCTTTACCAAGAGCCCCTCCACGCCGCGCGATGCCATCTTGTTAAGAAAAGGCATTAACAAAATAAAAGCATGTAAACAACATACACAAATGTGCGATAAAATAATTGTCGGCGTTAATAGATTGATGAGTTAACTCATAATTAACGCATTAATTTGCCCACCCCTAATTAAAAGAAAAGGTTACTGCAAACTACACGAAATAGGACACACACACACACACACACACACACACACACACACACACACACACACACACACACACACACACACACACACACACACACACACACACACACACACACACAAATAAAAAACTCTGCCGGCCGCCAAGTTTTGTCTAATCAGAAATCTAAAAAAAAAGCTAACACAGCTTCCTTGGATTGCAAACATTAAATGTTGGCAGCTCTGTACTGCATTACTGCAATTTTTTTTTTTACTTTGTGGACTCTTTTTAATTTTCAGTTGTATTGTGCTGGGTAGCCTTTACCATTAATCCTCAGTGTATCCGGAATGTTCACAGCGCTTCACTTTTTCTACATTTTGTTTTGTTTCGTTACAGTCTTATTCTAAAATGGAATTAATTGATTGTTGTCTTTAAAATTTTACAGACAATACCCCACAATCACAATGTGAAGAGTTTATATTCTTTAATTTGACGTATTTACCAATAAATAAAAATGACATGTACGTATGTATTCACAGTGTTTGCGCAATACTTTCTTGATGCACCGCTGGCAGCAGTCAGCCTCAGGTCTCTTTGAATACAATTCCACAGACTTGGCACACCTATCTTTGGGCAGTTTCGCCCATTCCTCTTTGCAGCACCTCTCAAACTCCATCACGTTGAATAGGAAGGTTGGTTGTCATCAAGGATATCTCTTTACACTTGCTGCATTCATCTTTCCCTCTATCCTGACTAGTCCCCCAGTTCCTGCTGCTGAAAAACAACCCCACAGCATGATGTTGCCGCCACCATGCTGCACTGTAAGGAGGCTATTGGCCTGGTGATGAGTGGCGTCCGGTTTCCCTCAAACATGATGCCTGGCATTCATGCCATAGAGCAGTTTTTCAACCTTTTTGGAGCCAAGGCACATATTTTTAATAAAAAAATGCGATGGCACACCACCAGCAGAAAAGGTTAAAAAAAATGAAACTCCACCAGGTTGTCGTGCCTTATTTTGAGTTTGTTGTTGTTTCCTTTGTGTCGTGCTTTAGTTCCTGTCTTGCGCTGTTATTTTGCTGACCCTTTCATTTTTTATGTTGCTGTTCTCCTGTAGCAGCTTCAGGCCTTCCTTTGAGTGCTACTGCCCGAACCTGCTTTGTTCTCGCAATCAAGTTGTGTGTACGCTATCCTTCTTTTTGGGGACATTGTTGATTGTCATGTCATGTACGGATGTGCTTTGTGGACACTAGAGATGCGCGGTTTGCGGTCTCATCCGCGGATAAACCGCGGGTCAGGCGGGTGACATGACGAAAAAATCGATTTTAATTAGATTCGGGCGGGTGGCGGTTGAACCATCCGGAAATATTTGATATACATGGTTCTGGGATCGGTATCCTTTGCCATTCAAAGAGCCATTTAAGACCTGTGTCACAAAGCGAAGATGAGAATAGGAGACGCTACTTCCTATCTCTTTCTTTCTCCAGCTTCCTATCTCTTTCTTTCTCCAGCTGAGTAAGACAATAGTATTTGCTCTGTAGGGGAGGGGGGGACGAGTGGCGTAGTGAAAAAGGCAAAATTCCAGGTGTGTTGGCAGATCAACTTGGGCGATGCGATTTGAATGTGTTGTTCATAGATTGGTCTCTCCAAAGCTTTGGAATAAAATGTGAAAATACCTTTTCTGTCTGGGATTCATTTAGAATCAGCTTATGTGTCATCAAAAGAACTTGGGGGTGACCAGCAGCTTAAATTCCCAGCAAGAGGAAGATCTGGTCTGCCGTTTCTTTTCTTTTTCTCCTATGTCCCACTCTCCCTTGTGGAGGGGGTCCGGTCCGATCCGGTGGCCATGTACTGCTTGCCTGTGTATCGGCTGGGGACATCTCTGCGCTGCTGATCCGCCTCCGCTTGGGATGGTTTCCTGCTGGCTCCGCTGTGAACGGGACTCTCGCTGCTGTGTTGGATCCGCTTTGGACTGGACTCTCGCGACTGTGTTGGATCCATTATGGATTGAACTTTCACAGTATCATGTTAGACCCGCTCGACATCCATTGCTTTCCTCCCCTCCAAGGTTCTCATAGTCATCATTGTCACCGACGTCCCACTGGGTCATTATTGTCACCGATGTCTCACTGGGAGTGAGTTTTCCTTGCCCTTATGTGGGCCTACCGAGGATGTCGTAGTGGTTTGTGCAGCCCTTTGAGACACTAGTGATTTAGGGCTATATAAGTAAACATTGATTGATTGATTGATAATATTCTCTAGAATGACTGCCGGAAGTCACCCAGGTAATAAGTATTAAGGCGTGCTATGAAGCCAATGAGTTTGTCGCCTTCTACAGCATGTACGATCTGCTTGTCAGTTCAGAATCATGTGTGTGGCTTCCGCAGCAACACGCACACGACTGCAAGGCATACTGGGTGACACAGAGTACACTAATGGTTGTGATATAAACAATTTTAACACTCTTAGTAATATGCGCCACGCTGTGAAGCCACACCAAACAAGATTGACTAACACATTTCGGGAAAACATCCTCACAGTAACACAACATAAACGCAACACAACAAATACCCAGAATCCCCCCCCTGCCGGAAGAGTTAGTGTTGCATGCGGTTCTGGGTATTTGTTCTGTTACGGTGTGGAGGCTCTCCCGAAATGTGTTTGTCGTTCTTGTTTGGTGTGGGTTCACAGCGTGGCGCATATTTGTAACAGTGTTAAAGTTGTTTATACGGCCACCCTCAGTGTGACCTGTATGGCTGTTGACCAAGTATGCCTTGCATTCACTTGTGTGTGTGAAAAGCCGTAGATATTAAGTGATCGGGTCGGCACGCAAAAGCAGTGCCTTTAAGGGGAACATTATCAGCAGACCTATGTAAGCGTCAATATATACCTTGATGGTGCAGAAAAAAGACCATCTATTTTTTTAACCGATTTCCGAACTCTAAATGGGTGAATTTTGGCGAATTAAACGCCTTTCTGTTTACCGAGCTGGAGGCGATGACGTCAGAATGTGACGTCGCCGAGGTAACACACCCACCATTTTCATTTTCAACACATTACAAACACCGGGTCTCAGCTCTGTTATTTTCCGTTTTTTTGACTATTTTTTGGAACCTTGGAGACATCATGCCTCGTCGGTGTGTTGTCGGAGGGTGTAACAACACTAACAGGGAGGGATTCAAGTTGCACCACTGGCCCGAAGATGCGAAATTGTCTGCCGCCAGACCCCCATTGAATGTGCCAGAGTGTCTCCACATTTGACCGGCGATGCTAAGGCAGACATGGCACAGAGATGTATGGATAACCTGCAGATGCATTTGCAACGATAGTCAACGAAATCAAAAAGGTGAGTTTTGTTGATGTTGACTGCCCGCTAATAAATGCTAACATGCTACGGTAATCGATGCTAACATGCTATTTACCGGCGGTGCTAAAGCAGACATGGCACAGAGATGTATGGATAACCTGCAGATGCATTTGCAACTATATTACGTTTCCTTCCACCCACATTTAATGCGAAACAAACACTTACCAATCGACGGATTTAAGTTGCTCCAGTGTCACAAGATGCGAAAGTCCTGATCGTTTGGTCCGCACATTTTACCGGCGATGCTAACGCAGCTATTCGGCCATGCTATGGCTATGAATAGCGTCAATAGCTATTCGCTCAATAGCTTCAGTTTCTTCTTCAATATTTTCATACTCCAAACATCTGTTTCAATACATGCGTAATCTGTTGAATCGCTTAAATCGCTGAAATCTGAGTCTGAATCCGAGCTAATGTCACTATATCTTGCTGTGGTATTCCCATTGTTTGTTTACATTGGCAGCACTGTGTGACGTCACAGGGAAATGGCCAGTGTCTTCGCAGAGAGCCGAAAATAAGGCACTTTAAAGCTTTATTTAGGGATATTCCGAGACCGGTAAAATTTTGAAAAAAACTTTAAAAAATATAACAAGCCACTGGGAACTGATTTTTATTGTTTTTAACCCTTTTGAAATTGTGATAATGTTCCCCTTTAAGGTTTATTGGCACTCAGTACTTCTCCTTACGTTCGTGTACACAGCAGCGTTTTAAAAAGTCATACATTTTACATTTTCCGATAATTTCCGATATTACATTTTAAAGCATTTATGGGCTGATAATATCGGCAGTCCAATATTATCGGACTTCTCTAGTTTGTATGCTCGTGCATGATCAACCATGCCGGCCTCAGGCACACATAAAAGTATACTTAACAAACTGGTCCAAATTTGAGCGCACCCTACAAAAGACGGCATCCTGCATTTTATGTTTTTCTTCTTGGACGGTGGTTGTTTTAAGGTGCACTACTTTTGCTGGTATCCCAGAAACAGTTCTCTACCAAACTCTAGAAATGGGACACCCCTTCCTTCTCTCATTCCTCTCTTCTTGTGGTCTTGGGTGCCATATTTTACACAGGTTTGTAGGACATTTCTCTTCTGAGTACAAGAATTGACTAAATCGACATAGCTTTGAACTTCAAGACAAAAAAAAAATCAGGAATTGAACTTTCTTTTGGAGTTGAAATAGTGCAGCTCTTCCCCAGCGATCGGGAATAGTCCCCCTTTGCTCCTAATTGACTGCAACAGTTGTCAGACTGTTGTCTGTTTGGATGGTGACAGGAGTCTGAAGAAAATGATTAGTTTTCTGTCAGCAGAGAGACAGCTGTGGATTTCCCAAACTGCAAACTAATAAAGGGGTTGGTGGGGGGGAAGCAATAAAGCTTGTGGACAGCAGGTTTGACTGTTTTTATAGACAAATCAATAAAATGATAGATGATGGAAAATAACGGTATCTCAGCTGCTGATTTCTACAGGGGTTTCGAATCACACGGGCATGTACACACCGACAGCAGCTCACATTGTGTTTGCTGGAATAGTATGACAAGTTGCATTAATAAGTACGTATGTTTACTTTCCTCCCTTCTTCATGTGAGGTGGAGGTCATAGTTTGCCATGCAAGTGCTGTGTGCATACAACCTTAAATAACAGAGTAAATCTTCCACTGTAAATCTTTTCGAGACCAGAGGGTCAGCACCTGGGATCAATACCGAGGATGGGTCCTCCTCTGAGCCCGCCTCTAATTGGCTCCATCACTGCTGTGTGTGTGTGTGTGGGTTTGATTTTATGTAACTGTGTCATTAGAGCCAAAGAATGAAGGATGAACTTGCACGCTAAAGGAAGCCTTTTGGTGACAGTCACAAGAATTACATTGCCTCTATTTCTTATAACGACCCCATGAAGACAGTGTTAGATCAGGTGGGCTGTCATCTGCAATCGATTTAATCTATTTTTCCACTTTTGAAGTCAGTTTTTTT
Source organism: Nerophis ophidion (assembly GCF_033978795.1). Lineage (NCBI taxonomy): Eukaryota > Metazoa > Chordata > Actinopteri > Syngnathiformes > Syngnathidae > Nerophis > Nerophis ophidion. The sequence continues at coordinate 3,354,324 of NC_084628.1, read as the reverse complement.
TATGTTTTTATTACATAGTGTATATGTTATTGTCAAAACTATTGACAAAAGTGGGGATTACGACACAGAAGTCCATTTCTTCTATCTCCGTGGGACCGGTAATATTTGTTAGAGTAAAAATCGTGTGCATTAAAAGTGTCTCCACCTGAAATAACTGAGGAGAAATGTCTTATATAAAGATTTGGTCTAAAAGTAGCCTTTGTCTTTAAGGTCCCACTCTCGTCACCGGCGCTCCCGCAGCAAGAGCGGCAGTCGCCGAGGGAGCCACGGCCGCCGTAGGAGCCGCAGCCGCAGCCGAGACCGGAGCAACCGCGGCCGACACAAGGGCCGCGACAAAGACAAAGAGAGGGACCGGGGACGTAACCAAGGCAAGGACAAGGCAGAGAAAAAGGGGTAAGTGATGTATAACCCTCGACATACAAGTGTACTCACTCCAGCTCAATCCTGAGGTCCACTCCACAGAGGATATGCAGACTATATGAAAGGCTAAATATGAAACTTAGCCTCACATCATCCATCCTTTTACCCATCTGTCTTTTTACCTCCAATTTCCCCCCGCGATCAAACATTGCCCTGCCCCTTTCTTGTAATCACATCTCGCTCCCTCTTGTAAGAGAAGATAGAAGAGTCGTAGCTCGATGGACAAAAACTGCCTCGGTTCCATTTTTAGCAACTTTGTTGAAGTTTGACATCTTCAATCTAACTTTTTCTACTATTGCGCCACCTGCAGTTGGTGCATAACACAATTTTGGCATCTCCGGTGTCTTTAGTGCGCCCACAGAGTGTAAAAGACAACGCAATTAGGGCATCTTAGGGACAGACGGACAATGGGAAATTGCATTGTAGACTTGCCAGGTTATGTAGTCAATGCCGAGGGATACGCCGCTTTAGGTCAAACTACCTTAGAGGTATGGCTGGGCGATATGGCCTTTTATTAATATCTTGATATTTTTAGGCCATGTCACGATGCAGGATATATATCTCCATATATTGCCTTAGCCTTGAATGAACACTTGATGCATATAATCACAGCAGTATGATGATTCTATGTGTCTACATTAAAACATTCTTCTTCATACTGCATTAATATATGCTCATGTTAAACTTTCATGCAGAGAGGGAAATCACAACTAAGTCAATGTACCAAAACTGTATTTATTGAACAGTTATTAAGCAGTGGCACAAATATTCATGTCATTTCCAAAACAGAAAGTGCAAGATTGTCAGAGACATTTTAAAAACAAGCTATAAGTGCACTTTTGTGCATGATGTCACCAAGATGACATATCAAAAAAACACTAAATTAAAGTGCACTTTTAGTACAGAACACCACTAAAATAGTTTAAAACAAATAAAGTGCACTTTTGTGCATGATGTCACACAACAGTTTTTTCAAAAAAATGTCAAAAGTGAGCTGCATAATAAGAAATCAAATCGCATTTTGTACAGAACACCACTACAATAGTTAAAAACAAAGTATATTTTTGTGCATGTGAAATAAAAATGAGCTGCATAATAGGTTCCTGCGGACGTTATCTCCTTCTGTTGTTGACTTTTTTTTTTTTCATACGGCGTTGATCTGGAAATAGTTGCTTCTGCATTTTGTTGGTGTGGCACTGGCCGGAGATGTTGACATGCGGAGTTTCAAGCACTCCTTATTCTCTATCGGGTGACTTTTCAAATGATGCTACATTAGCAGTGCCGCATAAATGTTGAACATATTCCCACTTGAAGCCAAACCATCGCCGGACGATGGATCCCGTGCTGTTTTTCTCGGTAATTAATTCTTCCTCCATTTGTTACCAGACTCTCACCTTCTCTCTCTCGTATTGCCACCCGCACCTCACCGTGAGCATCACAGCTAACGTTACCATGTCGCTACCTCTCTGCTCCATGGGAGTGTGTGATGTTGCACACGTGACGTGTGTAAGAAGGTGCGCTTGGTTTACGTCTCTGTGAGAAGGAGAGACAAGAAAGAGTGTAAAAAGCATGTAGTGTAATGCCCGCAGTTAAAAGCAACTGCGTGAGAAAGCATACTCGGATATCACGATATAGTCATTTTCTATATTGCACAGAGACAAACCCGCGATATATCGAGTATATCGATATATCGCCCAGCCCTACTTAGAGGTCTCCACTACGAGAATAACATGTTCATTCTCTCCTACCATCTCATGCTTTAATGCTGCTGAAACCATTGAAATGTGAGTGTATCACTGTGGGAATTGAGTACAACAAAAAGGACTACACTTCAGCTCGATTATACATCTTTCGTTCATTAAAGAGGACCTATGTTGGTTGTAATCTACATTTGAAGCACTTCTTTGTGGGCTCCATCTAGTAGTACGCCGAAGAAGTCTAAGTATGTACTGTATATAGAATATCATAGTTGATGCTTGTGCAGTTACAGCGGCCACCGATATTAAATATACTTTTTAAATTAAACATCTGCCCTGTTTTTAATGAACACTTAAGCCTTCTATGCTTCTGTACTTCAGTGTTGGTCATTATGATAGTACTTGGAGGACCACAATCAATCAATCAATCAATCAATGTTTATTTATACAACCCTAAATCACAAATGTCTCAAAGGACTGCACAAACCACTACGACTTTGACATCCTCGGAAGAACCCACATAAGGGCAAGGAAAATTCACATCCAGTGGGATGCCAGTGACAATGCTGACTATGAGAAACCTTGGAGAGGACCTCAGATGTGGGCAACGCTTTTGCCCCACACTTGACAAATTACGGTTGTTTATTCGTCATATTCCCACTTGAAGCCAAACCACCGCCAGACGATGGAACCCCTGCTGTTTTTCTTAGGAATGAATTCTTCCTTCATTTGGACCTTTTTTCTCTCGTATTACCCCTCGTACCACAGCTAACGTCACCCATGTCACTACCTCTCTGCTACGCGATGGCGTATATGTATGTGACGTATGTAAGAAGGTGCGCTTGATTCATGTCTCTGTGTGAAGAAAAGACAACAAAGATTGAAGTGTAATGCCTGCAGCTAAAAGGAACTGCTTGAGAACGTCTCCTCAAATATCACGATATAGTCATTTTCTATATCGCACAGAGACAAACCCGCGATATATTGAATATATCGATATATCGCCCAGCCCTATGTTGATGTCTTACATAAGTGTTGTGAAGGATAGGCAGCACATATTTCCAGTATGACTGATCTGCTGATATGGTCAGAGTGCAGTGGCGTTCCCTTCCTGACGTCATCTGACCGCAAATCTACGGGAATTGCTTAAGACTTTCGAAGCGGAAAATTTAAAATGGCCGTCGGAAATTGTGGCACTTAGTGATGTTTAGACGGTATTTTTACATACTTTGTGGATTGGGAATACAACTGAATATGGTTTAATGGGTACAATGAAACACAATTAAGCATATAAAGTCAAATAGTTTTTCCACTCAACTGGTACTTAAAGGGGAACTGCACTTTTTGGGGATTTTGCCTATCCCTCACGATCCCTATGTAAGACAAGAACACATTTTTTTATTTTTTATTATGCGTTGTACATTGTAAATAAAAGCTAGTAATAGTTGGCTAACATTATAGCTAAAGGCAGTTGTCTGACAAACACATGCCCAGTTAGACTTAGAGACTTAGACTTCCTTTTATTGTCATTCAGATTTGAACTTTACAGTACAGATAAGAACAACATTTCGATGCATTAGCTCAGTGGTTCTCAAATGGGGGTACGCGTACCCCTGGGGGTACTTGAAGGTATGCCAAGGGGTACGTGAGATTTTTTTGGGAATATTCTAAAAATAGCAACAATTCAAAAATCCTTTATAAATATATTTATTGAATAATACTTCAACAAAATATGAATGTAAGTTCATAAACTGTGAAAACAATGCAATATTCAGTGTTGATAGCTAGATTTTTTTGTGGACATGTTCCATAAATATTGATGTTAAAGATTTATTTTTTTTGTGAACAAATGTTAAGAATTAAGTTGATGAATCCAGATGGATCTCTATTACAATCCCCAAAGAGGGCACTTTAAGTTGATGATTACTTCTATCTGTAGAAATCTTTACTTATAATTGAATCACTTGTTTATTTTTTATATCTTTTTTCCAAATAGTTGAAGAAAGACCACTACAAGTGAGCAATATTTTTGCATTGTTATATAATTCAATGAATCAGAAACTGATGACATAGTGCTGTATTTTACTTCTCTATCTCTTTTTTTCAAGCAAAAATGCTTTGCTCTGATTAGGGGGTACTTGAATTTAAAAAAAGTTCACAGGGGATACAAAAAGGTCAAGAACCACTGCATTAGCTCATGGTAGTGCAGGATAAAAGAGCAATAAGGTGCAGATATAAATAAATAGATTACTGTACAGATAAATATATTGCACTTTTGCATCTGCATCCACGTTTATGGATGTATGTTATATTGTCTTTATATTAGTTATATAGTGGTTTCACACCCTCCTTGACTAACAACATCTTTCTCTAAATGAAGACACTCTAACAATAACAATGTTGCTAATTCTTTGTTAATATGCAGGTCATACTATGTAAATGGAGTATTGTTGGCCGTTTTTGGATGTTTTTACAGGGCTTTTTTTGGGTGGATTAGATCAAATCCCTATTAGCCACATTGTTAGCCACCTCTTGCTAGTGTTTTTTTGTGATTTAGAACACTAATAAAAGTGAAAAACGTGTGTGCTTGTCTCACATAGGAATCCTAAGTCATGGGCAAAATGACAAAAAACAGTGCTGTTCCCCTTTAAATCATTCACAATCTTTATGTGAGACAAGCACGCACATGTTTACATGTTTTTATGCACTTTAACTTGTAAATAAAAGCTAGCCAAAGTCAGTTAACAATAGTCAATAGGAGTTGCTCTATTTCCGCTTATAAAGCGTTCTAAAACAATCAAAAGCCTCCATCAATGTTTATATACAGGCTGTAAGTATATATGTAAGGTAGTAACAGACACATTCATATTCCATCCATCCATCCATCCATCATCCTCCGCCCATCCGAGGTCGGGTCGCGGGGGCAGCAGCCTAAGCAGGGAAGCCCAGACTTCCCTATCTCCAGCCACTTCGTCTAGCTCTTCCCGGGGGATCCCGAGGCGTTCCCAGGCCAGCCGGGAGACATAGTCTTCCCAACGTGTCCTGGGTCTTCCCCGTGGCCTCCTACCAGCTGGACGTGCCCTAAACACCTCCCTAGGGAGGTGTTCGGGTGGCATCCTGACCAGATGCCCGAACCACCTCATCTGGCTCCTCTCGATGTGGAGGAGCAGCGGCTTTACGTTGAGCTCCTCCCGGATGGCAGAGCTTCTCACCCTATCTCTAAGGGAGAGCCCCGCCACACGGCGGAGGAAACTCATTTCGGCCGCTTGTACCCGTGATCTTATCCTTTCGGTCATGACCCAAAGCTCATGACCATAGGTGAGGATGGGAACGTAGATCGACCGGTAAATTGAGAGTTTTGCCTTCCGGCTCAGCTCCTTCTTCACCACAACGGATCGATACAACGTCCGCATTACTGAAGACGCCGCACCGATCCGCCTGTCGATCTCACCATCCACTCTTCCCCCACTCGTGAACAAGACTCCTAGGTACTTGAACTCCTCCACTTGGGGCAGGGTCTCCTCCCCAACCCGGAGATGGCACTCCACCCTTTTCCGGGCGAGAACCATGGACTCGGACTTGGAGGTGCTGATTCTCATTCCAGTCGCTTCACACTCGGCTGCGAACCGATCCAGTGAGAGCTGAAGATCCCGGTCAGATGAAGCCATCAGGACTACATCATCTGCAAAAAGCAGAGACCTAATCCCGTGGCCACCAAACCGGAACCCCTCAACGCCTTGGCTGCGCCTAGAAATTCTGTCCATAAAAGTTATGAACAGAATCGGTGACAAAGGACAGCCTTGGCGGAGTCCAACCCTCACTGGAAACGTGTCCGACTTACTGCCAGCAATGCGGACCAAGCTCTGACACTGATCATACAGGGAGTGGACCGCCACAATAAGACAGTCCGATACCCCATACTCTCTGAACACTCCCCACAGGACTTCCCGAGGGACACGGTCGAATGCCTTCTCCAAGTCCACAAAGCACATGTAGACTGGTTGGGCAAACTCCCATGCACCCTCAAGAACGCTGCCGAGAGTATAGAGCTGGTCCACAGTTCCACGACCAGGACGAAAACCACACTGTTCCTCCTGAATCCGAGGTTCGACTATCCGGCGAAGCCTCCTCTCCAGTACACCTGAATAAACCTTGCCGGGGAGGCTGAGGAGTGTGATCCCACGATAGTTGGAACACACCCTCCGGTCCCCCTTCTTAAAGAGAGGAACCACCACCCAGGTCTGCCAATCCAGAGCAACCGCCCCCGATGTCCACGCGATGCTGCAGAGTCTTGTCAACCAAGACAGCCCCACAGCCATATTAACATGTAATATTTATTATTCTACGGCGTATTCATTTCAGACGCACCACAATGTTCACTTTTCCCTTTAAATACAGTTTGTGTGCATCATGCATCAGTATTGATTGCTAACTGCTAAACAAGATATGCGAACTATGAACATAATAAAACAATTACTGTACAATATCTGCTCTCACAAGGATGCCGACTGATGGGATGTTTATATCTTCCCATCTATGTAAAAAAATGTTTCCCTAATGCTCCCATGTAATAATAAAAAAAGGTGCTGCAAACAAACCTCTTTTCGGTTGTTTCTCACTTTGTCGGGGTCTGAGTTTAATGTCAAATGTGTCCATTCATGGCCACATCTTTCTAATATCCAGGTTAGAGTCAGGATTTATAATATAGAATTAACTTCTACCAACAGAAGAGGCGATGCAGCGGCAGCTTAGTACCGTATGTCAATATAGCAACATAAGCCAGTTCCCTCTGTGTGATCACGGCGCTGCTAAAAACAGTTTGTCTGCTAATACTTAGTTAATATTCAGGTCACAACATGTAGATGGGGGTATTGTTGGTGTTTTTTTAGAGGGCTTAGTGGGATGAATAGTGTTTTCCCATCAGCTGCATTGTTGGCAACCTTGCACTTAACATATTTTACAAATTAGAATTCATGCATGAAAAGAAAAATGTGTTCTTGTCTTACATCGGTAAAAAAAAAAAAAAGTCATTTGTTTAAATAGAATAGAATAGGAAGTACTTTATTGATCCCTGGGGGAAATTCAGCACCACGGTTTGCTTACAATAGACAATAATAATAATAAATAATATAATATATATCATAATATATAGTATATACAGTTGTGATCCAAATTATTCAACCCCCACACAATTTTGGTGTTTTAGCAAGTTGGACATTTATTCCGTATTTTGTTTACAGTCATATCAAATAAAGATGTGTCAAATAGACAAATGCAACTTACATTGTAACACTAAAATGATTCAACCCCCTAGTTCCATGCATCTTTAGTACTTAGTAGAACACCCTTTGGCAGTAATGACATCCTTCAAACGTGATACATATTTTAGGTATTTTAGCCCATTCCTCTTGGGCAAAGGCCTCCAGTTCATTCATATTCTTGGGCTTGTGTGCTGCAACTGCCTTCTTCGAGTCCCACCCCAGGTTTTCTATGGGATTTAGGTCTGGCGACTGTAAAGGCCACTCCAGAGTCTTCCAGCCCTTTTTCTGCAACCACTCTGTTTATTTGGAGATATGCTTGGGATCGTTGTCCTGTTGGAAGGTCCAACGTCTCCCAAGCCTCAGCTTCGTCACTGACTTCATGACATTTGCAGCTAATATATCCTGCTAGGAAATAGAATTCATAATGCCTTGAACGCGCTGGAGATTCCCGGTACCTGAGGCAGAGAAACAGCCCCAGAGTATGATTGACCCCCCACCATGCTTAACAGTAGGCAAGGTGTTCTTCTCTTTGTAAGCTTCATTTTTTCTCCTCCAGACATAACGTTGATTCATAGGCCCAAAGAGTTCCAGTTTTGTCTCATCACTCCATAGAACAGTTTCCCAAAACCTTTGGGGTTTGTCCAGATGATTTTTGGCATACTGGAGTCTATTTTCTTGTGCCTGGTAGTCAGAAGTGGAGTACACCTTGGAGTTCTGTCATGGAGGCCTTCATCTCGTAGTGCACGCCTTATTGTCTGGGACCAAACCTGCGTTCCCCCCTCTGCAATGTCCTGTTGTAGTTCCTCAGCTGTTACCCGGGGGGTTTTCACCACTGTATGCTTCAAATTTCACACAGCATACTCTTTCTACCACGCCCAGGTAGTGTTTCCACTGTGCCTTTAGCTTTAAACTTGCGAATTTTGCTTCCAACTGTGTCTCTTGGAATGTGTAATGTCTTTGCTATTTTCCTATATCCACATCCTTTCTTATGAAGAGTAATTATCTCCTTTCTTGACTTCTTTGACCACTCCCTGGACTTCACCATGTTGCAAATACACCGTTGACCATCTACAAGAAGCTGAGCGTCACAGTCTTTTTCAATCAGTTTAATTGTTGCTCGTTATGGTTCTAATCACATCTACAGGTGTTTTCAACACCTGATTGGAAATACCTTTTTCAAATTCTGTTCTTAAGAGTTATGATCTTCAAGGGGTTGAATCATTTTGTCAATGAGATAGTGAGAGAAATGACACTGTTTGGTATGTTATAAAATATAATGTTGTAATTTAAGTTGCATTTGTCTATTTGATGCATCTTTATTTGATATGACAATAAACAAAATACGGAATAAATGTCCAACTTTCTAAAACACCAAAATTGTTGAATAATTTTGAACACAACTGTAATATATAATATGTGAGTAATATAAATATATTCTACATTTAAGTGCATTCAAGAATGAACATATGCATTATACAGTCTGATGGCCGTCGGTATGAAGGACCTCCTGTGTCGTTCCGTGTTGCATTTTGGGAGTCTGAGCCTTCCACTGAATGTGCTCATTCTCTCCGCAAGGTCTGAGTGTAGTGGGTGGGAGGTGTTGTCCATAATGACTAGGAGTTTTGCTAGACTTCTCCTCTCTGACACCACCGCCAGAGAGTCTAGCTCCACTCCCACCACGTTACTGACCTTCTTTACCAGCTTGTCCAGTCTGTTTGTGTCCCTCGCAAACAGACTCGTAGAACATCTTCACCATCTTTGTACAGACGTTGAAGGATCCTAGCCTCCTGAGGTAGTAGAGGCAGCTCTGTCCCTTCTTGTAGAGGGCCTCCGCATGTTTGTACCCATTCAGCTTGTTGCCGATGTGTACACCGAGGTATTTATAATCCTCAACCATGTCCACATCCACCCCCCTGATGGAAACAAGGGTCGTGGGAGTACTCCTCCTCCTTCCCAGGTCCACAACCAGCTCCTTGGTCTTCGCCACATTGAGCTGGTGGTGGTTCTTTCCACACCATGTGACAAAGTCCTCCACCAGTGCCCTGTATTCCTCATCATCACCATCCCCAATATACCCTACTATCGCAGAGTCATCAGAAAACTTCTGAAGGTGGCAGGACTCTGAGTAATAGTGGTGTAAATGGTGAAGAGGAAGGGGGAGAGGACTGTGCCCTGCGGGGCCCCGGTGTTGCTGACCAGCCTGTCAGAAAGACAGTCCTGCAGTCGCACGTACTGTGGTCTGTCAGTCAGGTCATCTACAACCCAGGACTCCAAGGGGGCCTCCACCTGCACCGTCTCCAACTTAGCCAAAATGCATGAACTTTATGATATCACGCCTTGGCATTGTTTAACACGGGTATCCAACAGTGTAAGAAAATACATAATTCATCATAGATCCTTTAAAAAATATATATATATATATTTTTAGCTCATTAATTACATTTAAAAAAAATAATACGCCTGTGTGGGTTCCCTCCGGGTACTCCGGCTTCCTCCCACTTCCAAAGACATGCACCTGGGGATAGGTTGATTGGCAACACTAAATGGTCCCTAGTGTGTGAATGTTGTCTGTCTATCTGTGTTGGCCCTGTGATGAGGTGGCGACTTGTCCAGGGTGGACCCCGCCTTCCGCCCGAATGCAGCTGAGATAGGCTCCAGCACCCCCTGCGACCCCAAAAGGGACAAGTGGTATGAAATGGATGGATGGAATACGAAGATCTTACTACTTACAGTCAAGCCCGGAATTATTTATACCCCTGGAAAATAGTCTAGTTTTTTAATTGTAAATAAACTCTGAGAAACGTTTTCCCATGATAATAATATCTTCTGGGAGACCTCTGTTGTATTTCTAAACAAGAAAAAAAATATGCTAGTTGATTAAAAATAACAAAGTAAAAAAAAAATGCCAGGTGTGAATAATCCATCCATCCATCCATTTTCTACCGCTTATTCCCTTTCGGGGTCGCGGGGGGCGCTGGCGCCTATCTCAGCTACAATTGGGCGGAAGGCGGGGTACACCCTGGACAAGTCGCCACCTGTTGGACTGTAAAAGCTTTACTTAACTGTAGAGAATAACATGGGACCTTCTTTTCCTATCGGCCAGCATCAGATTTTTCTTTTTTCCCATCACTATGGACTAGACTCTCACTATTATGTTAGATCCACTATGGACTGGACTTTCACTATTATGTTAGATCCACTATGGACTGGACTCTCACTATTATGTTAGATCCACTATGGACTGGACTTTCACTATTATGTTAGATCCACTATGGACTGGACTCTCACTATTATGTTAGATCCACTATGGACTGGACTTTCACTATTATGTTAGATCCACTATGGACTGGACTCTCACTATTATGTTAGATCCACTATGGACTGGACTTTCACAATATTATTTTAGATCCACTATAGACTGGACTCTCACTATTATGTTGGATCCACCATGGACTGGACTTCCACAATATTATTTTAGATCCACTATGGACTGTACTCTCACTATTATGTTAGATCCACTATGGACTAGACTCTCACTATTATGTTAGATCCACTATGGACTGGACTTTCACTATTATGTTAGATCCACTATGGACTGGACTCTCACTATTATGTTAGATCCACTATGGACTGGACTTTCACAATATTATTTTAGATCCACTATAGACTGGACTCTCACTATTATGTTGGATCCACCATGGACTGGACTTCCACAATATTATTTTAGATCCACTATGGACTGTACTCTCACTATTATGTTAGATCCACTATGGACTAGACTCTCACTATTATGTTAGATCCACTATGGACTGGACTCTCACTATTATGTTAGATCCACTATGGACTGGACTCTCACAATATTATTTTAGATCCACTATGGACTGTACTCTCACTATTATGTTAGATCCATTATGGACTAGACTCTCACTATTATGTTAGATCCACTATGGACTGGACTCTCACTATTATGTTAGATCCACTATGGACTGGACTTTCAGAATATTATTTTAGTTCCACTATGGACTGGACTCTCCCTATTATGTTAGATCCACTTTGGACTAGACTCTCACTATTATGTTAGATCCACTATGGACTGGACTCTCACAATATTATTTTAGATCCACTATGGACCGGACTTTCACAATATTATGTTAGAACCACTATGGACTAGACTCTCACTATTATGTTAGATCCACTATGGACTGGACTTTCACTATTATGTTAGATCCACTATGGACTAGACTCTCACTATTATGTTAGATCCACTATGGACTGGACTCTCACTATTATGTTAGATCCACTATGGACTGGACTCTCACAATATTATTTTAGATCCACTATGGACTGGACTTTCAGAATATTATTTTAGATCCACTATGGACTGGACTCTCCCTATTATGTTGGATCCACTTTGGACTAGACTCTCACTATTATGTTAGATCCACTATGGACTGGACTCTCACAATATTATTTTAGATCCACTATGGACCGGACTTTCACAATATTATGTTAGAACCACTATGGACTAGACCCTCACTATTATGTTAGATCCACTATGGACTGGACTTTCACTATTATGTTAGATCCACTATGGACTGGACTTCCACAATATTATGTTAGATCCACTATGGACTGGACTCTCACTATTATGTTAGATCCACTATGGACTAGACTCTCACTATTATGTTAGATCCACTATGGACTGGACTCTCACTATTATGTTAGATCCACTATGGACTGGACTCTCACAATATTATTTTAGATCCACTATGGACTGTACTCTCACTATTATGTTAGATCCATTATGGACTAGACTCTCACTATTATGTTAGATCCACTATGGACTGGACTCTCACTATTATGTTAGATCCACTATGGACTGGACTTTCAGAATATTATTTTAGTTCCACTATGGACTGGACTCTCCCTATTATGTTAGATCCACTTTGGACTAGACTCTCACTATTATGTTAGATCCACTATGGACTGGACTCTCACAATATTATTTTAGATCCACTATGGACCGGACTTTCACAATATTATGTTAGAACCACTATGGACTAGACTCTCACTATTATGTTAGATCCACTATGGACTGGACTTTCACTATTATGTTAGATCCACTATGGACTAGACTCTCACTATTATGTTAGATCCACTATGGACTGGACTCTCACTATTATGTTAGATCCACTATGGACTGGACTCTCACAATATTATTTTAGATCCACTATGGACTGGACTTTCAGAATATTATTTTAGATCCACTATGGACTGGACTCTCCCTATTATGTTAGATCCACTTTGGACTAGACTCTCACTATTATGTTAGATCCACTATGGACTGGACTCTCACAATATTATTTTAGATCCACTATGGACCGGACTTTCACAATATTATGTTAGAACCACTATGGACTAGACCCTCACTATTATGTTAGATCCACTATGGACTGGACTTTCACTATTATGTTAGATCCACTATGGACTGGACTTCCACAATATTATGTTAGATCCACTATGGACTGGACTCTCACAATATTATGTTAGATCCACTATGGACTGGACTCTCACTATTATGTTAGATCCACTATGGACTGGACTCTCACTATTATGTTAGATCCACTATGGACTGGACTTTCACTATTATGTTAGATCCACTATGGACTGGACTCTCACTATTATGTTAGATCCAATTTGGACTGGACTTTCACAATATTATGTTAGACCCACTCGACGTCCATTGCATCTGCAGTCCTCTCCAAGGTTTCTCATAGTCTTTCACATTGACATCCCACTGGGTTGTGAGTTTTTCCTTGCCGTTATGTGGGCTCTACACCGCGGATGTCGTTGTGGCTTGTGCAGCCCTTTGAGACACTTGTGATTCAGGGCTATATATAGAAACATTGATTGATTGATTGATTGATTGATTCCTTCCAGGTCAATATCTCGGAATGCAGCCGCCTTTTTCTCTTCAAACTCCACCCTAAACATTGACTTCACAGATACCATGTCAGCTTTGCAGGCGGGGCATGTTGTGGTTATGGCCCAATATTTCTTCACAATCACCAAATCACTGGTTTTCCCTGAGTAGACAGAGGAGTCAATGATTTGAGGTGAGGCGTTTATTCGTTCAAGTGGGTGACATACCTGATTGATTATTTCAGGCACGGCTTCTATTTAGAGTAATGTTTTTGTGGTGGATACATGTGTTGTGGCAAAATTCCTGCTATTTGCTGCCGCAGTTGGTATTGCTGGAAAATAACTCTTTCAACATAGAGTATTATTTTATACATTCCAAAACCTCGTTGAATGGTGATTGATGTTTTTGTGCTTAAGTGTGCATTCCATCAATTAATGCAGGCAGACCATCTGCTCAGCCACACATCAGTCATCATTAACATAAATATGAATTGCTTGCTTCAACACTTAATGTACTTTCAGTCCTCAATAAGATACTCTATATTTCAATAAATTAGATCTACTCTAATGCAAAAACCCCTGTGGGTGTGGGATTTACTGTGCATTAACTTAAAATTGTGTAAAGGATGGGAATGAGAGATGTCCGATAATGGCTTTTTCGCCGATATTCCGATATTGTATCTTAATGACCGATTTCGATATCAACTGATACCGATAGCTACAGTCGTGGAATTAGCACATTACTATGCCAAATTTTGTTGTGAGGCCCTGCTGGATGCGTTAAGCAACATAACAAGATTTTCTAAATGAATCAACTCGAGTTATGGAAAAAAATGCCAACATGGCACTGCCATATTTATTATTGATGTCACAAAGTGCATTATTTTTTTTTAACATGCCCTAAAAAAAGCAGCTTCTAATTTGGGACATGCATGAGGAGCATGAGGAGGTTGAGGTGGGCGGAGTTGGGGGGTGGGGGGGTTGAGGTGTGTGTGTGTGGGGGTTATTTTAGTGTCCCGGAAGAGTTAGTGCTGCAAGGGGTTCTGGGTATTTGTTCTGTTGCTTTCATGTTGTGTTACCGTGCAGATGTTCTCCCGAAATGTGTTTGTCATTCTGGTTTGGTGTGGGTTCACAGTGTGGCACTTCTTTGTAACAGTGTTAAAGTTGTTTTTAAGGCCACCCTCAGTGTGACCTGTATGGCTGTTGACCAAGTATGCTTTGGATTCAATTGTGTGTGTGTAAAGAGCTGTAGATATTATGTGACTGCCTGGCACGCAAAGGCAGTGCCTCTAAGGCACGCCCCCAATATTGTTTTCGGGGTGGAAATCAGGAGAAATTCGGAAGAATGGTTGCCCCAGGAGATTTTTGGGATGGGCACTGAAATTGGTGAGACTCCTGGGAAAATCAGGAGGGTTGGCAAGTATGACTGGGAGAAGCAACTGCTCTGTACCACTCCATACAGCGGCGTTTTAAATAGTCTTACATTTTACTTTTTTATACTGATAATTTCCGATATTACATTTTAAAGCATTTATCGGCTGAAAATATCGGAAGTTTGATATTATCGGCCATCTCTAATGGAAATAGTGTTGATGCAGTCACATGTGACATAAGTGGAAAAAGACACTGTCATCTCGGCCACACTTTGACCAATAGTCTAAAGCGCTTCAAGAATACTGTAGGAATGTCTGTTTGGCGCTCAGTTGCAGACTGTTGAGGATTACACCTCATGTGCCGCCTTGTTGAGTGGAATAGTTAATAATAAATGTGAACAGTGGCCGCTCAACCTGAGCTACTGTTTGACAGGGAAGACTCCCCACAGTCTGTCAAACATGTAGCAGAGCTGCAGCTGCTGCGTTTAATGACCACCGGCGCAGCTCAAGTTAGCCGCTTCCTAAGCTCCGAAATGTAATAAAGTGGTTTTCAACACATCAATGTTTAAAAGGTAAAGGTGCTAAAATGGATTTCGATATTTTTCCACGATATAGGGAAGCACAAAAAATGTAAATCTTGGCTTTATTTTTTTTAATGTAAATATTAGGGGTGTGGGAAAAAATCGATTCGAATTTGAATCGCGATTCTCAAGTTGTGCGATTCAGAATCGATTCTCATTTTTAAGTAATCGATTTAAATTTTTAAATTTTTTTTTCAATCACTCTAACAAAACAAAGCAATACCATAACAATGCAATCCAATTCCAAAACCAAACCTGACCCAGCAACACTGCAATAAACACAGCAATTGAGAGGAGACACAAACACCACACAGAACAAACCAAAAGTAGTGAAACAAAAATGAATATTATCAGCAACAGTATCAATATTAGTTATAATTTCAGCATAGCAGTGATTAAAAATCCCTCATTGACATTATCATTAGACATTTATAAAATAAATAAAAATAACAATAGTGTCACAGTGGCTTACACTTGCATCACATCTCATAAGCTTGACAACACACTGTGTCCAATGTTTTCACAAAGATAAAATAAGTCATATTTTTGGTTCGTTTAATAGTTAAAACAAATTTACATTATTGCAATCAGTTGATAAAACATTGTCCTTTACAATTATAAAAGCTTTTTACAAAAATCTACTACTCCGCTTGCATGTCAGCAGACTGGGGTAGATCCTGCTGAAATCCTATGTATTGAATGAATACAGAATCCTTTTAAATCGGGAAAAAATCGAGTGTCATTTGGGTTGGTGGTGTGCCGCAGAATTTTATAAATGTAAAAAGTGTGCCGCGGCTCAAAAAAGATTGAAAAGCACTGTTTTAAACGCTCCAAAGTGCTTCAAATCTCATATTTTGGCATCAGACTCAGGTCGCATCGAGAGGTAGTCCTGAATCCAATTGGAATCTGATCTTTTCAAATGTGACTTCAGTCTAAACGCAATGCGACCTGTGTGTGACCCGACCGTGACTTTTACGCCAGCTTTGGCCGAGCCACGTCATTCGACGCAGTCGCCAGCGGAAGTGGATATTTCATCAAAACATCCAGTTTCGGTGAGCAAAGTATTTATATTTTGTATTTATATATATATATATATATATATATATATGAACATATATTTTGATTACGAAGAAATAACGCTTTGGATACTTCCTGAATATGTCAAACCACACATTGCTTGGTCATTGTTTTCTTTGGCTCATAATGCGCCCGCAAAACTAGAAAAATGCTGTCAAAATAGCTGAAAATTTTTTAAAAGCGCTCAAATTGAGCAATTAGCACAGTAGTTTACGACAACACTGCTCTGCTGACAGATAGAGGTCAGAAAAATGCTTATGCTGTGAGTTACACAATGGCTGGATGAAACGTTTGTGTAATGAGACAAGGTTCCTACACTAAAGCATACCTGACAGAGAGAGGATTGACAGATTGATGGTTCTGGTTAAATACAGGCTAAATAAAATAAAATTTTTATACGGACTAATTTTGGTAAATCGAAGAAGTTCGTCAATTGAGGTTCCACTGCAATTCCACATAATTTTTGGGTGTTTTTTAAGGCATTCCAGATTTAAAAGGAATAGGGGTCCATGCATTTGCTGCCATTGTATATTGCCTTTCTTTGATCTGTATCAAGAAAACAAATAAAGCTATCACCAGAAAAAAATGTTTAAGCCAGAACGATATATCTATTTTCTTATTAAGGCTTCAATATCCTTCAGCATTGATAGGAATCTTCTGCTTTATCTCTGACCTGGTTTTAGTTTGTCTTTTTATATGAGACACATGCACATATGAGCCATCCCCAGGTTAGTGTGTGTCCACCTTTTAATACAGTTCAAACTGTGTGTCCTGACATGTGAACTGGTGGAATGCTCGCTGCCATTTGGCTTCCAAATTAATACCGCATACCCAAACGAAAGTTTAAAGGGGAACATTATCACAATTTCAAAAGGGTTACAAACAACAAAAATCAGTTCCCGGTGGCTTGTTGTATTTTTTGAAGTTTTTTTCAAAATTTTACCGGTCTCGGAATTTCCCTAAAAAAGCTTTAAAGTGCTTGATTTTCGCTATTTGCGATGCAACTATCCATTTCCCTGTGACGTCACACAGTGCTGCCAATGTAAACAAACAATTGCGAATACCACAGCAAGATATAGCGACATTAGCTCGGATTCAGACTCGGATTTCAGCGGCTTAAGCGATTCAACAGATTACGCATGTATTGAAACGGATGGTTGGAGTATGAAAGTATTGAAGAAGAAACTGAAGTTATTAAGCGAATAGCTATTGACGCTATTCATAGCCATAGCATGGCCGAATAGCTGCGTTAGCATCGCCGGTAAAATGTGCGGACCAAACGATCAGGACTTTCGCATCTTGTGACACTGGAGCAACTTAAATCAATCGATTGGTAAGTGTTTGTTTCGCATTAAATGTGAGTGGAAGGAAACGTAATATAGTTGCAAATGCATCTGCAGGTTATCCATACATCTCTGTGCCATGTCTGCTTTAGCACCGCCGGTAAATAGCATGTTGGCGTCGATTAGCATAGCAGGTTAGCATCCATTAGCTGGCAGTCAACATCAACAAAACTCACCTTTGTGATTTTGTTGAGTTAATCGTTGCAAATGCATCTGCAGGTTATCCATACATCTCTGTGCCATGCTTTAGCATCGCCGGTAAATAGCATGTTAGCGTCGATTAGCATAGCATGTTAGCATCGATTAGCTGGCAGTCACGCCGCAACCAAACATGTCTGATTAGCACATAAGTCAACGTCAACAAAACTCACCTTTGTGATTTCGTTGACTTTATCGTTGCAAATGCATCTGCAGGTTATCCATACATCTCTGTGCCATGTCTGCTTTAGCACCGCTGGTAATTAGCATGTTAGCATCGATTAGCGTAGCATGTTAGCATCGATTAGCTGGCAGTCAACATCAACAAAACTCACCTTTGTGATTTCGTTGACTATCGTTGCAAATGCATCTGCAGGTTATCCATACATCTCTGTGCCATGTCTGTCATCGCCGGTAAAATGTGGAGACACTCTGGCACATTCAATGGGGGTCTGGCGGCAGACACTTTGGCATCTTCGGGCCAGTGGTGCAACTTGAAACCCTCCCTGTTAGTGTTGTTACACCCTCCGACAACACACCGACGAGGCATGATGTCTCCAAGGTTCCAAAAAATAGTCAAAAAACGGAAAATAACAGAGCTGAGACCCGGTGTTTGTAATGTGTTGAAAATGAAAATGGCGGCTGTATTACCTCGGCGACGTCACATTCTGACGTCATCGCCTCCAGACCGATAAACAGAAAGGCGTTTAATTTGCCAAATTTCACCCATTTAGAGTTCGGAAATCGGTTAAAATAAATATATGGTCTTTTTTCTGCACCATCAAGGTATATATTGACGCTTGCATAGGTCTGGTGATAATTTTCCCCTTTAAGTGCTACAAAAATCGTCTGGAAACTCAAAATAGACGCCAGCACTCGAAAGTAACATTCCCAACAAATTGTCTGATATTAAGAATCCCATACCTAAATGTCCACAGCTAAACGTATCTGTCAGTTTCAAACACTGACGACATCTATTAAACAGACAAGAAGCAAGGAATCATGCAGAGACAGAGCTTAATTTGGCTCAATTGAGGGCACACATTTTTTGGGCTTTACTCTAGTTACATGTCCAAGCTACGTTCTAAAGGTCCACCCCACGTTCTTCCTCTATTTATTTGGGAGGTCCCTGGTTATATCACTGAAGCTGTCGCTGAGGGTTGGGTGTAATCTCTACAGCTCCAGCTAGACACAATATATGAGTATACAAAAATGCAAATGTGATGACAGTCGTGATATCGCCTTGTCTCTGCTCTGTTTGTGTCACAGGATCGGCCTTGGCAGTCAGCAGGCCGTTCCTGGACACAGACACTGGCTTGCAATTTTTTGGATTGCCAGATTTGCACAGACAAAGAAAAATACCACTTCAGCACAATTGATAATAACTATAGCACCGGCCCTTAAGAATAAGAGTTGTGTGATAATATATACATAATTATTACAGTATCACATCATAAGCCTACTCAGTGGTTAGAGTGTCCGCTTTGAGATCGGAAGGTTGGGAGTTAAAACCTACTCAGTGGCCTGGTGGTTAGAGTGTCCGCTTTGAGATCGGAAGGTTGGGAGTTAAAACCAAAGACTATAAAAATGGGACCCATTACCTCCCTGCTTGGCACTCAGCATCAAGGGTCGGAATTGGGGGTTAAATCACCACAAATGATTCCCGGGCGCGGCACCACTGCTGCCCACTGCTCCCCTCCCATCCCAGGGGGTGAACAAGGGGATGGGTCAAATCCAGAGGACAAATTTCGCCACACCTAGTGTGTGTGTGACAATCATTAGTACTTATAAGTTCAATTATATGTATAGTCAACTTTTCCACTCGCCTGGAAATGTCGCCGGCCTATCTTTGGTTCTTGTCATATTGTCATCAGCATCCAAAAAACCAGGATGACGTGGATGTTTCTTAGATGCTTCCGCAGGAGATGAGGTGCCTGACATATGCTACTTCAGCCCAGGAAAGACAGCTGAAGGATGTGGGGAATATTTTAAAACAAGAATCCGTGCATCCTGTCTGCGCCTTGCCACCTTGTCTTTTTCCTCATTTCCTCTCTTCTTCTTCTTCTTCTTCTAATGATGATGGGGGAGGTTGGGTCTTATTTTAAGCGCCCTGATCCTTATCGTTTAGTTGCAAACACACACACACGCGCGCACACACAGTTGTAATACTCCAGCCTCATTTACATTCAGGTTTCCTTGCTGAGTGGAAGGAGGCAAGTGGCATGTTGATGGCAAGGAGGCACCGGAGCTTTTTTAGAGGGTTGTTGTCAGGATGAAAGAGGTGCCCCCCCCATTACAGCGGCACCCTGACAACCGACTTTATTGAGCGTGTGGTGTTGTCGTCATTAAACATTTAGCACTCCTCTAGTATGACAGCAGGCAACTTGGTACTCCGGCGGCATGTTTTCATGTAAGATTTATTGAAAACGACAAGCTCTTGTTAGGAGATCTTGTTGCTTTTCACCGGTGGCAAAGGGTAAGTGGGTAATGCTCGAGGTGTGAGAGTGTGTGTGTGTGTGCGCGTGTCTGCTTGCACTTATGTGCGTATTTACCCAGACTAGTGTACCAGGGTCAGAAGGTCAGCCTCGTTTTTGGAGTTTTTTATGACTTAGAACCAGTGTTTTGTTAGTTACGAAAAACAACTAACTAGTTACAGTCACTATTTACCGTATTTCCTTGAATTGCCGCCAAGGCGCTAATTAATTTAAAACCTCTTCTCACTCTGGCGCTTACCAAAGGCATGCTATAAATTTAGGCCTGCGCTTATAAATTTGAGTGTGATGTAAGGATACCATCATGAAAAGCACAATTAATAAAAAAAAAAACGTTATTATGGTCTTACCTTTACTTATAAAAGAAGTCCATGCGCAGCTCCCTCTGATCAAAAGCATCGATAACTTGTTTATAGAAGTCTTCCTTATCTTTCTCCAGTTTTAAAAAGTCTCTCTGTCTCGATGGAGATCTTCCTTTATTACCTCCTGCTTTGATTGAAAGTCCATTTTAGAAAACTGTCTTATTTTAGATATGTAATCCTCCATGTTAAAAGTGCAAGCGAGAGGAAAAAATAAACGATCGCTGCTCACTCTTGCTGCTTTTTTTCACTTCTTCTGCAGCCGAGTTGTCGCAAGAAGGATCACTAGCGCCCTCTACCACCAGGAGGTGGGAGTCATTTAATGACTCATATTTGACACACGCAGCTACGGTATATTAATAAAACATAGCTGCTTACTGTTCTTTTTAGCATATTCAATAGCTTTGACCCTAAATCCTACTGAATAGCTCTTAATCTTCTTCCCTTTATGCGATTTCAAATGATTGAAATCAGCCTCCTCCATTTTGAAAATGATGACAGGTGAAGTGTCACTCGTGACGTGACATGTTTGACCCGGCGGAAATTCTAGACATGCGCTAATAAAAATAATATTTAGCGAAACGAGTTTGACCCGGTGTTAATCCTGAGCCAGTGGTAATGCTAAGCATGCGCTAATTATTTTGCGAAACGAGTTTGACCCGGCAGCAATTCTAGGCAGGCGCATACTCGATATCCGGCGGCAATTCAAGGAAATACGGTATTTCAAAAGTAACTCAGTTACTAACTCAGTTACTTACACCAAAAAGTAATGCGTTACTGTGAAAAGTAACTATTTAGTTACTTCTTATAAAAAAACGTTTTTTAAGGCTCCAATTAATGCCCTTTAGCCTTCATTTCAGTACTGTTATTGCACTGGAGAATAATACAATCTGTTGATGTCATAATTGAGTTATATCATTACCATTATCTCTCAACCGAAGTTTGTTCTCCCGGGATGCAAACCGACTTTTCCGGACAAGGGTAGCAGGTAGGAATATATTTATTAAACTAACTACCAATCTTGGCAGGGCATGAGGTAAACAAACATAAACTACGGCGCGAAACAAACACGAAACTGTGACAAGTAAAAAACAGCATAAACTATGGCGTGGAACAAACACAAAACTGTGGCATGAAACAAACAGAATAAACTATGGCGTGGAACAGTAATAACAGTCCCCGATAACCTGGAACAATTCAAACCGTTTTTTGTTTTTTTTTATTGTTTAATTTGCGTTGCCTCACACGATGAACACTCAATATATTTCTATATGACGCCGGATAACACTCTGGGAGACGTCACTTTTTTAGACTTGGACTTTTTGCGCTCGTTATACCTGTACCTTTTCGGCTATTATCCGCCGACCACCGTGTTGCTGTAGGGAGGAAAAGCGTAACGACACACATTGCGGAAATAACATTATTCTCCGTGCGTCAGCGAAATACAAATATATTCCACAACCCCAAACATGTCTTTTTCAAAGCCTCCAGCGAAGAGAAAGTTTAGTGATGAGCAAAGACAATTCCAGGAAAAGTGGGAGATGCAATATTTCTTCGAGCACAGGGGCGCCCCGATGTGTCTTATTTGCACAGAGAAAATTGTGGTGAACAATTCTCATTTTGTTCATTTATATTTTGATTTTATTTTGTGTTGAAAATAAAAATAAAGACATTTAAAAATGTTTTTTTTTTAAAGAAATATTTTCTTTCGGCCCAGCCTCACTCAGACTCTGCTTCCAGTGGCCCCCAGGTCAATTGAGTTTGAGACCCCTGATGTAAACAGACCAAATACGCAGTTATTGCCTTGAACAGTGACAATGTCAATCAATGTTTATTTATATAGCCCTAAATCACAAATGTCTCAAAGGACTGCACAATCCATTACGACTACGACATCCTCGGAAGAACCCACATAAGGGCAAGGAAAACTCACACCCAGTGGGCAGGGAGAATTCACATCCAGTGACGCTGACGCTGACTATGAGAAACCTTGGAGAGGACCTCAGATGTGGGCAACCCACCCTTCTAGGGGACCGAAAGCAATGGATGTCGAGCGGGTCTAACATGATACTGTGAAAGTTCAATCCATAGTGGATCCAACACAGCTGCGAGAGTTCAGTTCAAAGTGGATCCAAGACAGCAGCGAGAGTCCCGTCCACAGGAAACCATCCCAAGCGGATGGGCAAATAAGTAGCCTAGAGATGTCCCCAACCGATACACAGGCGAGCGGTCCATCCTGGGTCTCGACTCTGGACAGCCAGACGAAGGTCCATGGTCATCGGACCGGACCCCCTCCACAACGGAGGGGGGGACATAGGAGAAAAAGAAAAGAAGCGGCAGATCAACTGGTCTAAAAAGGAGGTCTATTTAAAGGCTAGAGTATACAAATGAGTTTTAAGGTGAGACTTAAATGCTTCTACTGAGGTAGCATCTCAAACTGTTACCGGGAGGGCATTCCAGAGTACTGGAGCCCGAACGGAAAGCGTTCTATAGAACGCAGACTTTTTTTGGGCTTTAGGAATCACTAATAAGCCGGAATCTTTTGAACGCAGATTTCTTGCCGGGACATATGGTACAATACAATCGGCAAGATAGGATGGAGCTAGACCGTGTAGTATTTTATACGTAAGTAGTAAAACCTTAAAGTCACATCTTAAGTGCACAGGAAGCCAAATATACTGCTTATGTTTTATTGTGTGTGTAAAAACACGCATGCATCCAACTCCTTTCATGAACAAGTGTTTGCCTGCACTACGCTTGGCTGACAGATGCAAAGTGCCATTCCTCACCTATTGTTGTGATCCACTTCCCAACTGCAAACAACTACAGTAACAGATGGCTGTTTGTCAACACAAGGTGGAATACTTTTCATCGCTAACTTTAAAAGGGGCTGGTGTCCTTATTAAAAGGCACAGTTGTTAAGAGTTTGATCATTTTGCAGAGGAGTTTAGTAGGGTTATGAATGTAAAGGAAAGTTTTTGTTGGGTGTTTCAGTTGTAATAGTAAACCCTGTTTCCGCCACAATACATGTAGGTAGGATGGTGGTAGCAGCGTTACATATAGCCTCTTTAAAGGGGAACATTATCACAATTTCAAAAGGGTTAAAAACAATAAAAATCAGTTCCCAGTGGCTTGTTGTATTTTTTGAAGTTTTTTTCAAAATTTTACCGGTCTCTGACTATCCCTAAATAAAGCTTTAAAGTGCCTTATTTTCGGCTCTCTGCGAAGACACTATCCATTTCCCTGTGACGTCACACAGTGCTGCCAATGTAAACAAACAATGGGAATACCACAGCAAGATATAGCGACATTAGCTCGGATTCAAACTCGGATTTCAGCGACTTAAGCTATTCAACAGATTACGCATGTATTGAAACAGATGGTTGGAGTATGAAAGTATTGAAGAAGAAACTGAAGCTATTGAGCGAATAGCTATTGACGCTAGTCATAGCCATAGCATGGCCGAATAGCTGTGTTAGCATCGCCGGTAAAATGTGCGGACCAAACGATCAGGACTTTAGCATTTTGTGACACTGGAGCAACTTAAATCCGTCGATTGGTAAGTGTTTTTTTTCGCATTAAATGTGGGTGGAAGGAAACGTAATATAGTTGCAAATGCATATGAAGGTTATCCATACATCTCTGTGCCATGTCTGCTTTAGCACCGCCGGTAAATAGCATGTTGGCATCGATTAGCGTATCATGTTAGCATCGGCAGTCAACATCAACAAAACTCACCTTAGTGATTTTGTTGACTATCGTTGCAAATGCATCTACAGGTTATCCATACATCTCTGTGCCATGTCTGTCTTAGCATCGCCGGTCAAATGTGGAGACACTCTGGCACATTCAATGGGGGTCTGGCGGCAGACACTTTGGCATCTTCGGGCCAGTGGTGCAACTTGAATCCCTCCCTGTTAGTGTTGTTACACCCTCCGACAACACACCCACCAGGCATGATGTCTCCAAGGTTCCAAAAAATAGTCAAAAAAACGGAAAATAACAGAGCTGAGACCCGGTGTTTGTAATGTGAAAATGAAAATGGTGGGTGTGTTACCTCGGCGACGTCACATTCTGACGTCATCGCCTCCAGCGCGATAAACAGAAAGGCGTTTAATTTGCCAAAATTCACCCATTTAGAGTTCGGAAATTGGTTAAAAAAATCGATGGTCTTTTTTCTGCACCATCAAGGTATATATTGACGCTTACATAGGTATGCTGATAATGTTCCCCTTTAACATACTGATGCTAAACAGTATGTAACAGATGCTAAATAGTAACAGTGCAATACTTTTTCATAACATGGTCACTACTGCCTAGTTTCTCTTGTTATATTCTTCTTTTACTGTTATATTTTTATTCCCATTGTTGCTTTTTATTTTTATTCTTATTGTAATATTTTTCTATTTTGTTTCCATTTAAACACCCATTATTTACTTTTTACTTTTTAAATTGATCTGAACTCTGTACACTGTTGCTGGAATTGTAATTTTCCTGAAGGAATCAACAAACTACTATCTATCTGTCTATCTATCTATCTATCTATCTATCTATCTATCTATCTATCTATCTATCTATCTATCTATCTATCTATCTATCTATCTATCTATCTATCTATCTATCTATCTATCTATCTATCTATCTATCCAAAGATAATGTGAAAATGGACTTCACCCTACTCGTGCCTTTGTGGTTACCTGTGATTTATATTGGTCAGTCCAGTGGACATCTATTCGAAAGCTGTTTTCTCCTTCATGCGTAACTCTTAAAGAACGCATAGTGTCCAGATGACCAAATTTTTACTTACATTTGCTTACGTATCTTTTGCACCTAAAATTAACCTGGCAGTCATTTCCCATAATATCGATTAGTTATTTAGTAATCGGAAGATCACTGAGTGTACTAGGAATGCCCCCTTTCCGTAGCCAGACTCAAAATGCCGGCCCCTCAAGGTGTGATGTAATCTACAGCAGTGTTTTTCAAACTTTTTTTGAGCTAAGGCACATTTTTTGCGTTGGAAAAATGCGGAGGCACACCACCAGCCGAAATAATTAAAAAAAACTCAGTTGACAATAAAAAGGTGTCGCAATTGTTGGATATGACTTTAAAGCAGTGGTCCCCAAGAATTTTTTATTAAAAAAAAAAAAATGTATTATTAAATTAAATCAACATAAAAAACACAATATACACTTACAATTAGTGCACCAACCACAAAAACCTCATTTTTTCATGACTAAAACGTCTCTTTTTCATGACAAAGAAGAAGAAAAATTTGTCCCGGGCCGCGGGATAAATCATTAAGCGTTGACCACTGCTTTAAAGCATAATGCATGACTATAGCTCTTGTCTGAAAGTAGGTGTACTGTCACCACCTGTCACATCACACCCTGACTTATTTGGACTTTTTTGCTCTTTTCCTGTTTAGTGTTTTACTTCTTGTCTTGCGCTCCTATTTTGGTGGCTTTTTCTCTTTTGTTGGTATTTTTCTGTAGCAGTTTCATGCTTTCCTTTGAGCAGTATTTTCCGTATCTACTTTGTTTTTGCAATCAAAAATGTTTCAGTTGTTTTTATGCTTATTTGTGGGGACATTATTGACTGTCCTGTTCGGATGTACATAGGTGTGGACATAGGTGCTCCACAGTAAGTCTTTGCTGTTTTCCAGCATTCTGTTTTTGTTTAATTCATAGCCAGTTCAGTTTTAGTTTTGTTCTGCATAGCCTTCCCTAAGCTTCAATGCTTTTTCTTAGGGACACTCACCTTTTGTTTATTTTTGGTGTAAGCATTAGACAGTGCTAACGTTTCATTCAGTTTACTATATTCAGAGAAACAGGCATATAGTAGATGCTAACAGCTCCATTCAAAACAAATGTAGCGGCTAACTTACACAGATGCAACTCACCAATTCCGCAGATAAATCCCACTTAAACACTCTCGCACGACGACCCACGGCTTCAGTAGTTGGCTCCTGCAGTTCGAAATTATTACATTTCAGTTAAAAGCTTAGTTAATAATTAAAGCATCAAAACTGAGTCACATACCTGCAGCAACGTCCCTCTCGCTCTTCCTGGAAGCAGCCCACTACCGGATTTTATGCTTCCCGCAGTAGGTCACGTGACCGCGTGACGCAATGACGCACGCATGGACAGCTAAGACAACAAATATAAATAGGATATTTAATTGGGATTTGAAAGGTTATTTAAATAGAAAGGATATTTAAGTACAATTATGTTTAAATAGAAATATATTTAATTAGAATATTCAATGGGGTTTGGAAAGGATATTTAAATAAAATTATATTTAAATAGGAAGATTTAGTTAGAAAGAATATTCTATGGGGTTTTCAGAGGATATTTAAATGAGGATATTTAATGGGGTTTTGTCACCCAGGTTACAACCTTTTTACCTACACCCTGCCTCCCACTATTTCCGACATCTACAAAGCAATTAGCTACCTGCTGCCACCTACTGATATGGAAGAGTATTACACGGTTACTCTGCCGAGCTGTAGACGGCACCGGCACTCAACAACAACACATACTCTGCAGACTAATTATTGGTTTGCAAAAAAATATGTCTAACCCAAATAGGTGGAACTAGATAATCTCCCACGGCACACCAGACTGTATCTCACGGCACGGTGGCTGAAAAACACTGATCTACCGAACCGGAGCCCATGTCCCTGTATAAGCAAGTTAAATAAAGTAATGTAAAACTATTGTCTTGATCAGTTAAAATAATTTAAACGATTGCTGCAAATTACACTCTTCTCGCTTTGTTCGTCCCATTTTGCGTGAGTCGATCTGACTGGAGAGGTCCATACTTTCCTCATATTTCTATTATTTGGAAACGTATGCTGACTGACCCTGTCTTTACTTGTACTGCTACAACCTGCAACCATGCATCTGGCAGACATATTTGATCATTATTTTAAATTCTGTGTGAAAATACCATCATTTGGGTTGTAGATGCTAATAAAACACACAATTAAATCGCCTCCAATTTTCTGAGAGTGATGTCAGCAGGCTAATGCAGGCCCACATTTTGGAGCTTAAATTGGGCATATCACAATTTGCTGAAACTTGTTGGAAAATAAGCCTAAAATCCATCCATCCATTTTTCTACCGTTTATTCCCTTTTGGGGTGACGGGGGGCGCTTGCGCCTATCTCAGCTACAATCGTGCGGAAGGCGGTGTGCATCCTGGACAAGTCGCCACCTCATCGCAGGGCCAACACAGATAGACAGACAACATTCACACACTAGGGCCAATTTAGTGTTGCCAATCAACCTATCACAACTGTCTATTTTGGGGGGCATTTTACTGGTAGACATATTTTTTACATCCAGAACTATGAAATAAGTGCCACTGTTGTCATTATTAGGTAGGGCTGGGTATCATCAGGTACCTCGCGGTGCGGTAATATCACGATATTTTGTCCACGATAACGATAAGATCACGATACAAAAATTATGCTATAATCGATGTATTGAAAGGAATTTCATCCACGATACATCATGATTTCAGTGTCACTGAAGAAATTCAAAATGTATTGACTGCACTGAATCAATCCATCCATCCATCTTCTTCCGCTTATCCGAGATCGGGTCGCGGGGGCAACAGCCTAAGCAGGGAAACCCAGACTTCCCTCTCCCCAGCCACTTCGTCTAGCTCTTCCCGGGGGATCCCGAGGCGTTCCCAGGCCAGCCGGGAGACATAGTCTTCCCAACGTGTCCTGGGTCTTCCCCGTGGCCTCCTACCAGCTGGACGTGCCCTAAACACCTCCCTAGGGAGGCGTTCGGGTGGCATCCTGACCAGATGCCCGAACCACCTCATCTGGCTCCTCTCGATGTGAAGGAGCAGCGGCTTTACTTTGAGTTCCTCCCGGATGGCAGAGCTTCTCACCCTATTTCTAAGGGAGAGACCCGCCACACGGCGGAGGAAACTCATTTCGGCCGCTTGTACCCGTGATCTTATCCTTTCGGTCATGACCCAAAGCTCGTGACCATAGGTGAGTATGGGAACGTAGATCGACCGGTAAATTGAGAGCTTTGCCTTCTTCACCACAACGGATCGGTACAACGTCCGCATTACTGAAGACGCCGCACCGATCCGCCTGTCGATCTCACGATCCACTCTTCCCCCAATCGTGAACAAGACTCCTAGGTACTTGAACTCCTCCACTTGGGGCAGGGTCTCCTCCCCAACCCGGAGATGGCACTCCACCCTTTTCCGGGCGAGAACCATGGACTCGGACTTGGAGGTGCTGATTCTCATTCCGGTCGCTTCACACTCGGCTGCGAACCGATCCAGTGAGAGCACTGAATCCACTTCACCAAAATATTTTCTGTCTGTGCAAATTAAAATTATTAAAAAAACAAAATGAATGCAGAAAATATACATTTCAGTGCTACTGAACTTCTATGTAATCATGGACACATCAGTGCTTAACAATTCAAATCAATTTGTTTTATGAAAACTGGCACTTCACTGTATATAAAAAATAAACATTTCAGTCAGTGCATTACATTATCAACAACTGGGTGGTCTTATGAAAACCTGAGAACACATTTGAACTTGTACTTACCACAGCATTTTCGACAGGGTATGTCATATCTTGGTTCCAGTGTATGTAGCATTCGGCGCAAACCTTCGTCTTCAACTATACTATATGGTCTGAGATCTATACAAATAAATCAAGCAATGGACTTTGAAATGCTCGCAGCCCTCGGGGATGCAGAAGGGACCTTTGCTTTAAATACGGTGTTGATTGTAGGCTGGCTAACTGAAACATTAGCATTAGCGTCGCTACTCGCCCCTTCCTCCGTGGCAAGCTCAGGATGATGGCGGACAAGATGGCTGTGCATGTTCGTTGTGTTGCCCGTGTACTTGACCTTCGCGAGACAGTTCTTGCAGATTGCGAACCCTTTATCAAGTGTTGTTCCATTGTCTGTATAGTAAAAGCCGAAGTGGGCCCAGACTTTAGATATAAAATTCGCCGGTGCATCTTTCACGTGTTTTTCTCTGCTATTCGCTCCTCCACTTTGCCCCATTCCCTCCATCTGCTGCTGCTGCTTCTTCTTCTTTCCTTTCAAAGAGTACTCTACTAGAGTACTCTAGAGTAACTCTAGCACAGCACTCACTCTTATTCATGCTGAGCGCAATAATGTGGAGGCTGGAAGTAGTGACTCCATAAATCAAACAGGTTTTTGTGGGCGAATCTGTTTAAAACGGCTATATGTTTATGTTTATAAATATCGATATTTGACGCCCGTGTATCGATAACGTGCCACAAGAGGAAATATCACGATATATCGTAGTATCGATGTTTTGGCACACCCCTATTATTAGGGGGGCCTTTTAATTGCCAAAATTTGTGCATCAGTCTCTATAAGGCACACTTTCGTTTTTTACATATACTGGAACCCATTAGTCAGCTGTTCTAAGTCCAAATAAAAACTTCTCAAAAACATGTACAGTAGTCACATCACTTCACTTTTCTCACAATTTGTTACGTCATAGCCTTATTCCAAATTTTAATACATTCAATTTTGTCTTCAAAATTCTGCAGACAATACTTCTGTAGAGGATGCCCTCTAGTGGGTTGTTCAGACCACCACACACTGCCGGGAGAGCCAGGAATTCCGGGTATACACAGCTTTATTTTCATAGAATAGTGCAGTCTTTTGCTTTCCAGCAAACTGTCTTTCTTTCCTGCGTCCGCTCAGCAGCACCTCCAACTCCAACTACTGGTGTCATCAAAGCTGCTGCTAATAAGGCGACAGGTGATTAGATAACAATAAAAAAGGCCCACCTGGGCCATCCACGCACCTATCGCTGTCTTCGAGGCCGATCCTGACCCACCCCGTTCCGCGGCAGGCCCGCAGGCCACGCCTCCCTCCACAACCTCATAATGACAATGTGAAAAGTTTAGATTTTTTTTTGTTTGTAAATTTTATGCAAATAAGAAAACAAACAGGAAAATCACATGTACATGAGTATTCACAGCATTTGCTCAATACTTTGGTGATGCACCTTTGGCAGCTGTTACAGCCTGAAGTCTTTCTGAATACGATGCTACAACCTTGGCACACCTATCTTTTGGCAGTTTCGTCCATTCCTCTTTGCATTCATCTTTCCCTCTATCCTAACCAGTCTCCAAGCTCCTGCCCCATAGCATGATGCTGCCACCACCATGCTTTGCTTTAGAGATGGTATTGCCCCATTGATGAGCGATGCCTGGTTTAATCTAAACATGATGCTTGACAATAACGCCAGAAAGTCAATCTTTTTCTCATCAGACCAGAGAATGGTCTGAAAGTCATTTATGTGCAGTTTGGCAAATCTTTACGAAGGAATGGCTTCCGTCTCGCCACTATACCATGCAGGTATGATTGGTGGATTGCTACAGAGATGGTTGTCCTTCTGGAAGTGTCTCCGCTCTCCACAGAGGAATGCTGTAGCTCTGACGGAGTGACCATCGGGTTTTTGGACACCTCTCTGATTAGACTAAAATGAATGCAACAGTGTACAGAGACATTCCGGATGAAAAGCATCACTTCCTATCGAATCTGATGGAGCTTGGGAGGTGCTGCAACGAAGAATGGGCGGAACGGCCCAAAGATAGGTGTGCCCGGCTTTTGACATTGTTTTCAAAAAGATTTGTGGCTGTAATTGTTGCCAAAGGTGCATCAGCAAAATATTGAGCAAAGGCTGTTACTTATGTACATGTGAATTTTTATTTTTAATACATTTATAAAATTAAAAACAAAACGTTTCACGTTGTCATTATGGGGCCTCGTGTGTAGAATTTTGAGGACAAAAATGAATTTATTATATTTTGGAACAAGACAAACTTAACAAAATGTGTAAAAAGTGAAGCGCTGTGAATACCTTCCGGATGCATTGTACAAATGTACAATGAACATGCTGAGTATCCATCCATCCATCCATTTTCTACCGCTTATTCCCTTTTGGGGTCGCTGGCGCCTATCTCAGCTACAATCGGGCGGAAGGCGGGGTACACCCTGGACAAGTCGCCACCTCATCGCAGGGCCAACACAGATAGACAGACAACATTCACACTCACATTCACACACTAGGGCCAATTTAGTGTTGCCAATTAACCTATCCCCAGGTGCATGTCTTTGGAAGTGGGTAGTGGTGGAATATTTGCTCCTTCCTTCTGTTCGAGGAGACCCACATAGGTATTTAAAAGTACAACTAGATAACTACGGAGTAATAAAAGTGTTAACATTTCTAAGTATTCACTTGTGATTTGAGGAAATTGTGATGATCATTTGTCTAAGAAAGTAAACATCATGCATCACTGGTCACACATTGGTGCAACTTTGTTGTTTTTGGAACTACTCCTTATGCAGTATCTATTGGCTGCAACTCAATAAGTTAATGTTACTACCTGTATTAATTCGTTGTTTTGAGTAGTTTTTTCTTCAATGTTGCAATGACCCAATGAGCGACCGGGAGTGATTTGTATTATCCGACTGCTGTTGGATTAGGCTCCAGACCCGCCGCGATCCCGAGATGGACAAGCGGTAGAAAAATGGATGGATGGACATGTTATCACTTCCGCACATGATCATTCAGTACTAGAAATAGTGGCTATGGACAACGTAAAAGCAATAGTGAGTGAATTCATGGTCAGCTGTACCATGCTTGTGGTATTTATTTTTCAATCCATCCATCCATTCATCTTCTTCCGCTTATCCGAGTTCAGCCCAGACTTTCCTCTCCACAGCTACTTCGTCCAGCTCTTCCCGGGGGATCCCGAAGCGTTCCCAGGCTAGCCGGG
This sequence comes from Nerophis ophidion, assembly GCF_033978795.1. Taxonomy (NCBI): domain Eukaryota; kingdom Metazoa; phylum Chordata; class Actinopteri; order Syngnathiformes; family Syngnathidae; genus Nerophis; species Nerophis ophidion. The sequence continues at coordinate 3,321,793 of NC_084628.1, read as the reverse complement.
AGACATAGTCTTCCCAATGTGTCCTGGGTCTTCCCCATGGCCTCCCACCGGTCAGACGTGCCCGAAACACCTCCCTAGGGAGGCGTTCGGGTGGCATCCTGACCAGATGCCCGAACCCCCTCAATCTGGCTCCTCTCGATGTGGAGGAGCAGCGGCTTTACTTTGAGTTCCTCCCGGATGGCAGAGCTTCTCACCCTATCTCTAAGGGAGAGACCATTTCGGCCACTTGTACCCGTGATCTTGTCCTTTCGGTCATAACCCAAAGTTCATGACCATAGGTAAGGATGGGAGAACATAGATAGAGTGGTAAATTGAGAGCTTTGCCTTCCGGCTCAGCTCCTTCTTCACCACAACGGATCGAACAGTACTGAAGACGCCGTACCGATCCGCTTGTCGATCTCACGATCCACTCTTCCCTCACCCGTGAACAAGACTCCGAGGTACTTGAACCACTCCACTTGGGGCAGGGTCTCCTCCCCAACCCGAAGATGGCACTCCACCCCTTTCCGGGCGAGAACCATGGACTCGGATATGGAGGTGCAGTTGGTTCACACTCGGCTGCGAACCGAGCCAAGTGTGGTATTTTTCAATACCATGGTCAAATCTGGACTGCAGAAATGGATCTTGTGTACTGTATTAAATAATAATTAACAAAGTCAACAAAGACTGTCAGCCATCCGAAAACTTAAAGGACTATACGTTGCACCTCATCTTCTGTTATTACTTTACCAAAGCATTGTTCAAGCCATCCTTATATACTGTTCTACATGTTTTTTTCACCATGCTTTCTGTAACCAACCGGACCAAACTCACACACATTACAAACATGGCAGCTAAGATCATCGGCCTACCCACACCCAACATTTCAGATTTAAACCACATGTCCATCATTCGACTGGCAAATACTATACATAATCTCACTACCATCAGGGCGCAGGTACAGAACCATCAAATTCCGGAGGGCCCGCCTCAAGAAAAGCCTTATCCCTGCAGCTATAGCCGCCTTTAACAGCAGGCCCGGCTGCCCTGTCTGACAAGCCTGTAAATGCGTTGGTCATGTATGATGTCTTTTTGTTATTTTTGTGATGTGTAATGTCTATTGTTTAAATGTACGACAGTAAAAATTAATTTCCCCAATGGGGATCAATAAATCTAAATCTAAATGGAACCAAATGGAACTTATGCTAATATCCTTTGACAAAAACATCAGTTTGTCCTTCATCTGCATGTCCATTACCTGCCTAAAAAGTATTTTTCACTTTCTAATTCTAAATTATGTTTGCCAGTGCCCACCTGTTTTGGCATTGCAAATATTGTGCTAGAATATGGCCTGGCCTCTCGTCACCTCCTTAAGTTCATAGATAGATAGTACTTTATTGATTCCTTCAGGACGCTTCCCTCAGGGAAATAAAAATTCCAGCGGCAGTGTACAGAATTGAGATAGAATTTAAAAATGAAATAATGGGGGTATGAATTGAAACAAACAAAAAAAATATTACAATGAGAATAAAAATTAAAATCAACAATGAGAATAAAAATATAACAGTAAAACAATAATATATCAATAGAAACTAGGCAGTAGTGACCATGTTATGAAAAAAGTATTGCACTCTTATTGTTTTGCATCCCCTGTCATCCTGAGAGGAGTTGTGTATTGGTGTGTGGGACAAAGGAGTTTTTAGTCTACTAGTCCTGCACTTGGGATGAAGCAGTCTAGCACTGAACAGGCTCCTCTGGTTACTGATAACACTATGCAGAGGGTGACTGGCATCATCCAGGATGCTCACTAGTTGGTCCACAGTCCTCTTCTCTGCCACCGTCACCAGTGAGTCCAGTTTTATTCCGATTGTAGAACCGGCCCGCCTGATCAGTTCCCCCCCCCCATCACACTAGGATGTATTACAGAACACTGTTTTTTACAGAGGTTGAAGGAGCGCAGCCTCCCCATGTTGTACAGCCTGCTCTGTCCTTTCCTGTACAAGTGGGCCATGTTAAAGGGGAACATTATCACAATTTTAAAAGGGTTAAAAACAATAAAAATCAGTTCCCAGTGGCTTGTTTTATTTTTCGAAGTTTTTTTCAAAATTTTACACCTCCCGAAATATCCCTAAAAAAAGTTTTAAAGTTCTTGATTTTCGCTTTTTACGGTGCGACTGTCCATTTCCCTGTGACGTCATACAGGGTCGCCAATACAAACAACATGGCGGTTACCACAGCAAGATATAGCGACATTAGCTCGGATTCAGACTCAGATTTCAGCGGTTTAAGCGATTCAACAGATTCCGCATGTATTGAAACAGATGGTCGGAGTATGGAGGCAGATAGCGAAACCGAAATTGAAGAAGAAATTGAAGCTATTGAGCGAATAGCTATTGACGCTATTCGGCCATAGCATGGGTGTACCTAATGAAGTGGCCCATAGCATGGCTGCCTTATTAACATCGCCGGTAAAATGTGCGGACCAAACGATAAGGACTTTCACATCTTGTGACACTGGAGCAACTTAAATCCGTTGATTAGTAAGTGTTTGTTTCGCATTAAATGTGGGTATCTAGTTTCAAATGTACATACAGCTAGCGTAAATAGCATGTTAGCATCGATTAGCATAGCATGTTAGCATCGATTAGCTGGCAGTCATGCTGTGACCAAATATGTCTGATTAGCACATAAGTCAACAACATCAACAAAACTCACCTTTGTGATTTAGTTGACTTAATGGTTGCAAATGCATCTGCAGGTTATCCATACATCTCTGTGCCATGTCTGTCTTAGCATCGGCGGTAAAATGTGCAGACACTCTGGCACATTCAATGGGGGTCTGGCGGCAGATTTCTTCCCAGTGGTGCAACTTGAATCCCTCCCTGTTAGTGTTGTTACACCCTCCGACAACACACCCACGAGGCATGATGTCTCCAAGGTTCCAAAAAATAGTCCAAAAAACGAAAAATAACACAGCTGAGACCCGGTGTTTGTAATGTGAAAATGAAAATGGTGGGTGTGTTACCTCGGCGACGTCACGTTCTGACGTCATCGCTAAAAGACCGATAAACAGAAAGGCGTTTAATTCGCCAAAATTCACCCATTTAGAGTTCGGAAATCGGTCAAATAAATACATGGTCTTTTTTCTGCAACATCAAGGTATATATTGACGCTTACATAGGTTTGGTGATAATGTTCCCCTTTAACAGTCCAGTCCAGCTTATTGTCCACCCACACCCCGAGGTGCTTGAATGAGTCCACGGTCTGTACCTCGACTCTCTCGATCACAATAGGTTGTGAGCGTGGACTCGACCTCCCAAACTCAAGGTATCCTCATCTTTGTTGGGTCCACCTATCAGCATGACCTTATTTTGGATAACCCAGGCACAGGGCTCAGCACGGGGAGATGAGTAAAACCCAAGTTAGTATAACAAGCGTAGGGTTAAAGACACAAAATGTCTCCAGTACATTAAAGCACTTACTGATGTATTTGTCTATGAAAGAGTCACATATTAAAAATGCAATACTTTTTCTTTTCATCCACATCTTTTTTGTCGAGCAAATTCCCACATTATCGCAACTGAACACAGCACTTGCTCCCCTGGTCTCATCAGGGCCTGCAGGCCTCAGCTTTGTTAGCAGTCCTTCATCTCTCAGCCTTAACCTCTGCAAGACATGAAGCTTCAAGGCAGAGAGAAAAATATAAGAGTACTTGGGGTCCTCACAAACACACACCTCTCATACTCTACTCCGTTCTCGCGCCGCTCTGCGGAAATGATTGTCTGTTTTTTGCCTCCGTTGAACATCTATCAGCTCATTAGTGCTGATAATACACAGAGAAAATAAATGTGTGTGTGTGTGCATGTACGCAGTCAAAGCCTGCGGCATCCACTGAGCTTGTTGGGAAAGCGTGTACGAGGGTGCTTTTGGGTTGTGTTGTACTCCAGGCTGTCTGGCTGTGGAAGTGGAACTATGGGAGGCAAGAGAGACTTCAAACGGCGTCCTCGGAAGGTTAGGATGTCCTTACATAGGCTGAAATCAATGAGCGTTTGTGTGGGTTCGAATAGGAATGACGTCTGCTTACACAGCGTACGTAGTGTCTCTTGGGCCATGGCTGTATTTAGTCATTAGGTATACACTTTGCGTGGAGATAACGAGCACAACACTGCATCCCGATTTACTTTGTCTTGCCTTTTAAGATTAATCCTTGACCAGGGGTGGGCATTACGTCGATCGCGATCGACTGGTCGATCTCGGAGGGTGTGTCAGTCGATCTCAAGCCAGGCATTAAAAAATGTACATAAAAATGAGCAATCATCAATCATACCAAGACATCACTTTCGTCAGTTGTTTGACATTCTCGCCACCCGAGGATCTTGTGAGATGACGCTGGCTGCTGCGAGCTCATATTTAAGAAAAAAATCACTAAGAGGGCGGACGCAGAGAAACACATTTTATTTCTAGAGACTCCGTACCTACTGTCAAAACTCTAAAGACCGACTGCACAGTTCCTGTCTTCACCATAAAAGACCTGTTTCATCCTGCCTGTGCTAACAAAATAAGAGTCTCAGAAAGCTAGCAAGCTACGGAGTTTGATGCCAATGTATTTCTCCCCCGCCCTCAGCGAGCGCTTTCTCACTTGCTTGCCCACCCGCACACTCACTGACGTCACTCACCTGCTGCCAGACATTAAAGGGCCACACACATATGCTACTCTCATAACAAAGTGTTTAAAAACCAGTATGCAAGTTGGACAAATGAGATGCCAAATCCAACCACTTTCATGTGGTATTGGACAGAAAGGACAACTTTTTTTTTCCTCCATTTGAAAATGCGGACGTTATCAGCACCACTGTCTAATTCCAATCAATGCAAGTCATCAGAATCAGGTAATACACCAACTTATATTCTTGTCTTCATGAAAGAAAGGAATCTATGTGTGTTAAACATGCTTGTATTATCATTAAACACCATTAACTTGTTAACAAAAACGTCTCTTTCATAAATAAATAAATATAAATTATAAATAGGAATGAGGTAGATCTCCTCGACTTGGTCAATTGAAAAGTAGCTCGCCTGCAGAAAAAGTGTGAGCGCCCCTGAGCTAGATCATTTTACCAGCTTCTATATTCCTATTGCAGAAAGACCTAGGCTCTAAGATTACAATAGAAAACATATCAGTTGTGGTTTTAATTATAATTTTTACGATGGATTAGATCGTGGGTGTCAAACTCTGGCCCGCGGGCCAAATTTGGCCCGCCGTGTATTTTCATTTGGCCCTTGAGGCGATATCAAATTAACATTACAGCTGGCCCCGCCGGTATTATACAGCGCCGGTGTTGCTAACACCCCCGCCACCCTGATTTTCCAAGGAGGCCCACAAATTTCAGTGCCCCTCACGAAAATCACAGGGGGCAACCATTCTCCAAAATTTCTCCGGATTCCCACCTGGACAACAATATTGGGGGCGTGCCTTAAAGGCACTGCCTCAAGCGTCCTCTAAAACCTACGTAGAAACAGCGTGCCGGCCTAGTCACATGATATATGTGGCTTTTAAACACACACGCTAATGCAATGCAAGCTTGGTCAACAGCCATACAGGTCACACTGAGGGTGGCCGTATAAACAACTAGGGCTTCACGGTGGAAGAGGGGTTAGTGCGTCTGCCTCACAATAAGAAGTTCCTGCAGTCCTGGGTTCAAATCCAGGCTCGGGATCTTCCTGTGTGGAGTTTGCATGTTCTCCCCGTGAATGCGTGGGCTCCCTCCGGGTACTCCGGCTTCCTCCCACCTCCAAAGACATGCACCTGGGGATAGGCCCCTCCCACTTCCAAAGACATGCACCTGGGGATAGGCCCCTCCCACTACCAACGACATGCACCTGGGGATAGGTTGATTGGCAACACTAAATTGGCCCTAGTGTGTGAATGTGAGTGTGAATGTTGTCTGTCTATCTGTGTTGGCCCTGCGATGAGGTGGCGACTTGTCCAGGGTGTACCCTGCCTTCCGCCCGATTGTAGCTGAGATAGGCGCCAGCGCCCCCCGCCACCCTAAAAGGGAATAAGCGGTAGAAAATGGATGGATGGAAAACTGTTACAAATATGCGTCACACTGTGAACTAACACTAAGCGAGAATGACAAGCAAATTTCAGGAGAACATCCGCACTGTAACACAACATAAACACAACAGAAAAAATACACAGAACCATTTGCAGCACTACCTCTTCCTGGACGCTACAATATAAAAATGTATTATTAGCCTGTGGGAAAAGTTTATTTTGATATTTACCTGAGAAGGCTGCAAATAGAAAAGAGGCATTCAATTTCTATTTAAATTTGATTTTATATGCCATTGCTATTTTTAAATTATTAGTATTATTTGAAACTGGATTCTGGATGTCACTATAAAGTTATATAAGTCTCGCTTGTTCAATGTTCAAAGCAAAACTGGTTTGGGTCCCTATTAAAATGTTAATTTGTTCAACCTTGGCCCGCAGCTTTGTTCATTTTAAAATTTTGGCCCAGTCTGTATTTGAGTTTGACATCCCTGTATTAGATCAATAGCGCTTTTCTTGACTCTCAAAGCGCTTTACAGTAAGAACTGGGAAGCCATCGATTAGTCACTCCACATTCACACCACACAATCCATCAATTAGCCGCATTGTTTTACAAGCCGAAGAGTTCAAATTAGGGCTGGGCGATATGGCCTTTTGTTAATATCTCGACATTTTCTGGCCATATCGCGATGCACGATATATACCTCAATATTTTGCCTTAGCCTTGAATGAACACTTGATGCATATAATCACAGCAGCAAATAGATATGAATAAATTAGTATCAATCTTACGGAGATTCCTGAGCCGGTTTGAGAGATAATGAGCTCGTCAGTCACGTGATCAGTGAGGTAGAGGTGGGAACCACATATACCGTCCCCACCAACATCAATGAAAAATAATGCGGACTTTGTAAGAGTCAACAATGATTAGTTTGGGTAAAATGATGATCCAGATTCTTCCATGTTTTATCCTGAATATAAGGAGGATGAGCTACAAGGTTTAGAAGCTGTGTACTAAACAGATCTAGCTTTAGTGAAACAAATACAAACTACAAACATAGCAAAATGATCGCTTACTGTACAATGTCTGCTCTCATTGCAATGAGGACTGATAGGATGTTCATATCTTCCCATTTAGATGAAGATATAATAATAATCCACAGGAAGAGTTAAAAAGAAGATTTGCTGCCTGCAGATACCGTGTTCAGTTGTCCTGTGTTTGTCTCCATCCTCGGGTATAAATTGAATGTCACGGACCAACAACTAGTATTTGGTTAATATTCAGGTCACAATATGTGAATAAAGTATTTTTTGCATGTTTCAGATGATTATTTTGAGGGTTTTGTGGGCAAAATCGAGAGCCTTCATTGAATCATTTGTTAGTGGACTTTTTATGTATTTAAGACTTAGAATGTAAAAGGAAAGAAAAACATATCTTGATGTAGGGCTGGGCGATATGGCCTTTTTTTAATATCTCAATATTTTTAGTCCATGTCACGATACACAATATATACAGTATATCTCCATATTTTGCCTTAGCTTTGAATGAACACTTGATGCATATAATCACAGCAGTATGATGATTCTATGTGTCTACATTAAAACATTCTTCAATGTTTATTTATATAGCCCCAAATCACAAATGTCTCAAAGGACTGCACAAATCATTACGACTACAACATCCTCGGAAGAACCCACAAAAGGGCAAGGAAAACTCACACCCAATGGGCAGGGAGAATTCACATTCAGTGGGACGCCAGCGACAATGCTGACTATGAGAAACCTTGGAGAGGACCTCAGATGTGGGCAACCCCCCCCCTCTAGGGGACCGAAAGCAATGGATGTCGAGCGGGTCCAACATGATACTGTGAAAGTTCAATCCATAGTGGCTCCAAGACAGCAGCGAGAGTCCCGTCCACAGGAAACCATCTTCTTCATACTGCATTAATATATGCTCATTTTAAACTTTCATGCAGAGAGGGAAATCACAACTAAGTCAATTGACCAAAACTGTATTTATTAAAGTTATTAAGCAGTGACACAGACATTCATGTCATTTCAAAACAGAAAGTGCAAGATTGTCAGAGACATTTTAAAAGAAGCTATGAGTGCACTTTTGTGCATGATGTCACCAAGATGACATATCAAAACAAGACTAAATTAAAGTGCACTTTTTGTACAGAATGCCACTACAATAGTTTAAAACAAAGTGCACTTTTGTGCATGATTTTGTAGGCGTGTGGCACCGAATGGAGATGTTGAAATGCGGAGTAAGCACTATTCATTTTCTAGCAAATGAGGCTACATATTAGCAGTAATGATCCTTTTTTTAGCATCGCTTTAGCACCACACTTGACAAATTACGGTTGTCTGTTCGACATATTCCCACTTGAAGCCAAACCACCGTCAGACGATGGACCCCACTGGCTATTCATTCTTCCTTCATTTGTTACCAGATTCGCACCTTCTTTCTCTCGTATTACCACTCGCTCTGGCTCCGCTAGCATCACAGCTAACGTTACCCATGCTGCTACCTCTCTGCTACGCGAGGGCGTGTACGTATGTGACGTACGGCGTGACAGTATGTGACGTATGAGGTGACAGTATGTGACGTATGAGGTGACAGTATGTGACGTATGAGGTGACAGTATGTGACGTATGAGGTGACAGTATGTGACGTATGAGGTGACAGTATGTGACGTATGAGGTGACAGTATGTGACGTATGAGGTGACAGTATGTGACGTACGGCGTGACAGTATGTGACGTATGTAAAAACGTGCGCTTGCTGTCTGTGAGAAGGAGAGGCAAGAAAGAGTGATAAAAGTCTGTAGTATGATGCCCGCAGCTAAAAACAACTGCGTGAGAACGTATACTCGAATATCACGATATAGTCATTTTCTATATCGCACAGAGACAAACCCGTGATATATCGAGTATATCGATGTATGGCCCGGCCCTATTTCAAATCTTAAGAAAAAAGTAGCGCTTTTTAGTCCGGAATTTACGGTATTTCTACCAGCAGCTAAGGTGACCCTGAGCAACGGTAGGCCTTTAATCATTTAAATTCAGGGGTGTCAATTAAAACTGGCTTCATGCAGCCTGCGAGATGAGTTTTGAATGAAAGAAACAGCTGTTCTAAATGTGTCCACTGGATGTCGCCATAGCAATTCTTTGTATCGCCTGCTGCTGAGGGGGCGGCGCTATGTGCCGTGTTAAGATTGGAGAATAGAGACAACACTTCCTTGTTTGGACAGCATGTATTTATGCTGCTTATTAGTGATAGTAATGATACAAAATGTGGATACGTTCATGCCTTGATTGTCAAATATGTTGTTGGTACCCAATCTGCATGCTGACAAGAATATGCTGAAATAGTATCTATCCCTTTTTAACTATGTGATTAATGAAATGAGTCCAAATTCACAAGTTTTGTTGTACATAATAAAACACGTTTGTTATGATCCGTGGCCTGGATTATGTGGTTTTATTTTCTGTTAGTTGTGGACTCCCTCAGTTCCTAGTTTTGTGCACCCTTGAGTTAGTGTTTAGTTCCCATGGTTGCTGATTATTCCCACCTGTCTCTAATTGGTGTTCGGGACACTCACCTTTTTCCCGAGCACTAATCAGAGGCATTATTTAAGCCTGCCTTTGCCGGTCAGTCGGCCTGGCTTCATTGTTTGCTACATGCAACCTGTTTATGTGAATTATATTTGTGACGTGAATTATATTTGTATAGCGCTTTTCTCTAGTGACTCAAAGCGCTTTACATAGTGAAACCCAATATCTAAGTTACATTTAAAGCAGTGTGGGTGGCACTGGGAGCAGGTGGGTAAAGTGTCTTGCCCAAGGACACAACGGCAGTGACTAGGATGGCAGAAGCGGGAATTGAACCTGCAACCCTCAAGTTGCTGGCACGGCCACTCTACCAACCGAGCTAAGTATTGCTTATCTCTAGTCTATGCTAGTGGTAGTTTTATCTTCGAGTGCGATCGGCACGTTGTTCCTAAGGCTTGTTTCTTGTTTTTTATACTTCTTTGATTTTTGAAAATAAATCATGTTCCTACCTGCACTTCCTGTCTGTATCCCGGGGGAACGAACCCTGCAGTAAGCTGCCCCCCCCCCCGACATGTAACAATGTTGTTATATCAGTTGGGGAAAATTAGTCAATTACATTAATAACATCCTGTAATTAGATTTTTATTTTATTTATTGAATCTTCTGATAATTAAAAATTAACACCAATGGGAGCATTTTAAAATTCCGCCAGACTCAATTCCGCCTATTTGACGGATGAACATTATTACATCATTCATTCATAAAGTATAAACATATACACTGTGTGTATATTTATGTATATATATTATTAATTTATAGTATTAACCGCAACATGTAAGTGTAAAAAAAACAAAAAAACATGATTTGTTCATTTTCAAATTGTACTGTGTCTATTTTTGTACAAAGTTGTCTTTATTTTTTTAGTTGCTATGCAATGATTTTACCAGTCTGGCCCACTTTGGGAATAGATTTTCCTTCATGTGGCCCCTAAGCTACACTAAATTTGACACCTGTGTTCTAAAGGGCCGTAAGTTTGAGACCTTTGCCTTGGACTGACCTGTTTCAGCTTTAAGTCCAAATGTGTTCATGTGTGCCTGCCTGCTTGTGACTGAGCAAGAGGGGAATCTGGCCACTTTTAATCACAGGAGAGACACCCCCAGTGAGCGATAGCGAGCTGTGACAATCCACTTAGTGCGCTCTGTAATCTGGTTAACCATTTAGTGAGTTGTTAAAGGAGTATGCAAATACTTGCATGGGGGGGAATACACACACTCACACACACACGCACACGCACAGCGGGGTGTGCAGGACACAAATCTGGCTCCTAGACCGCTGGCGATTCATAGAGGTAACACATTTAACATTGTGAGTGTGTTGATGTGTTTGAGACCTGCTGCAGGCGCAGAAAGAAGCCAGGCCTGGAGCGTGATGACAGAGACCAGACCCGGCCAAATAGTAGACCCATCCCCCCTCCACACAGACACACACACCACCAATCCAATTACCCTGTTCCCCTCTTTTATTCTGTGTATATGCTCTCTTTGCATACATGTGCTATAGTCTCCTTTTCTTTGCGCTTTTGAGTCAACAGATTTTCATAGTTAACGGTCAAAGGTCTTCTTTCATGCTCGTTTTGCCGCACAATAGCAGTGTTATGGCGGAAAATATTAAATCGGGATATAACTGTAAATGATATTTGTGGCGCCCCCTATGGATTGTGCTAAATGTGTTTTTGAATACACACTAGCGTACATGTATGGCAGGCCTGGGCAAAATTTAGAGGAAAAAAATGTGTCCGGGTGCCGGTATATCTATTTTTAGGAACACTAGTACAAAACCTCACAATGTCTGATTGAATACTAAAAAGTTTATGACAGACCGCCTCGAAATCAGAATAAAATGCAACATGTTTTTACAGGCTTCACGGTGGCAGAGGGGTTAGTGCGTCTGCCTCACAATACGAAGGTCCTGCAATCCTTTGTTCAAATCCAGGCTCGGGATCTTTCTGTGTGGAGTTTGCATGTTCTCCCCGTGAATGCGTGGGTTCCCTCCGGGTACTCCGGCTTCCTCCCACCTCCAAAGACATGCACCTGGGGATAGGTTGATTGGCAACACTAAATGGTCCCTAGTGTGTGAATGTGAGTGTGAATGTTGTCTGTCTATCTGTGTTGGCCCTGCGATGAGGTGGCGACTTGTCCAGGGTGTACCCCGCCTTCCGCCCGATTGTAGCTGAGATAGGCGCCAGCGCCCCCCGCCACCCCAAAAGGGAATAAGCGGTAGAAAATGGATGGATGGATGGATGTTTTTACTGAATGAGACACCCAGAATGTACATGAAAATAAAGAATGGGGGATTTACAGTATTAACTATGAACGATAAAACAGTGAATATCGACAACATGGGGGATGGTGTGGCGAAGTTGAGATAGTGGTCGTGCTCAGAGGGTTACTGGTTCAATCATCACCTTCTACCATCCTAGTCACATCCGTTGTGTTCTTGAGCAAGACACATCACCCTTGCTCCTGATGGGTCCTGGTTAGCGCCGTGCATGGCAGCTCCCTCCGATTTCGGGAGGTGGTGGGGCGGGGCCGTGGTTGGGGGCTGGGCTTGGTTATGAGGGGAGGAGTATATTCACAGCTAGAATTCACCAAGTCAAGTATTTCATTTATATATATATATATATATATATATATATATATATATATATATATATATGAAAAACAGTGAATTCTAGCTGTATATATATATTTATTTTATTATGTATATATATCTATATATATATATATAGGAAATACTTTTCTTTCAGTGAATTCTAGCTGTATATATATATATTTATTTTATTATATATATATATGTATACATATATATATATATATATATATATAAAAGAAATACTTGAATTTCAGTGTTTATTTATTTACACATATACACACACAAAACACTCATCTACTCATTGTTGAGTTAAGGGTTGAATTGTCCATCCTTGTTCTATTCTGTCACTATTTTATAAGCATGCTGAACACCCTCTTTGATGATGCATTGCTGTGTGGCACGCACTAAAGTGCTTTCATCAAATGCACTACAGTCTGGAATCTTCCATCTCTCCCTAGCATGGCCCAAAACCGGTCAATCTTTGCTTCCTGAGGAAGATCTTCACTGCACTCTCTAAAAGCCGTAGATGTTATTGTCACATATGCATGTACAGTAGATGGCACTATTGTCCTGTTTAAGAGTGTCACAACATTGCTGTTTACGGCAGACGAACTGCTTTACTGTAGACGAAAACATGACTGCTGTTGTTGTGTGTTGTTACCGCGCTGGGAGGACGTTAATGAAACTGCCTAACAATAAACCCACACAAGATATCAAGAACTCACCTTTGATCATTCTACAGTTATAACGTCATCGGACAGACACACTGTTTATATTGTGGGAAAGCGGACGTGAAAACAGGCTTTCCTCACTCAGGTCCGTATGGCCTGAATTTCGGGAGAAAATCCGTCCCGGGAGGTTTTCGGGAGAGGCACTGAATTTCGGGAGTCTCCTGGAAAATCTGGGAGGGTTGGCAAGTATGAAATAGTGTCAAAGTGCTTTGAGTTTCTTAAAAAAAAAAGGTAGAAAAGCACCATACAAGTACAACCCATTTACAATAACATATGAACGTCACACCCCCTCTTGATCGACATATGTTACAATCAAGCGAAGCGCAACAAAAATGCAACAAACAGCTAAATATGAACGCAAAGGGCATAAAAAACCCCACCTACAATCCGATACATCACTAAGCTTTAGAACTTTGTTGTAAAAATCTCCTTCCGCTTCTGTCCCTGACACCCGCATTTCAGGCTGGCCGCTCTGGAAACACTCTGTGGAAATGCTCCCCACCCACACTGCTTGGTGGGGAGCTACTGTGACTTAGATCACCATAGTAACTAATTAGGCAGCACAGTGGTAGAAGGTTTAGTGCGTCTGCCTCGCAATACGAAGGTCCTGAGTAGTCCTGGGTTCAATCCCAGGCTTGGGATCTTTCTGTGTGGAGTTTGCATGTTCCCCCTGTGACTGAGTGGGTTCCCTCCGGGTACTCCGGCTTCCTCCCACTTCCAAAGACATGCACCTGGGGATAGGTTGATTGGCAACACTAAATGGTCCCTAGTGTGTGAATGTTGTCTGTCTATCTGTGTTGGCCCTGCGATGAGGTGGCGACTTGTCCAGGGTGTACCCCGCCTTCCGCCCGATTGTAGCTGAGATAGGCACAAGCGCCCCCCGCAACCCCGAAGGGAATAAGCGGTAGGAAATGGATGGACTTTGATTTAAAGGCCAACTGACACCCACTATTACCGACCACGCAGTCTGATAGTTTATATATCAATGATGACATTTTAATACGACCTTTTTAGTTTACTAAATTACAATTTTAAATTTCCCGCAGAGTTTCTTGTTGAAAACGTCGCGGAATGACGCGTTTGATGCGTGTTTGTGACGTCTCGGGTTGTAGCGGACATATTAGCCCAGCAGCGCATAATTACACAGTATTTTGGACATCTGTGTTGCTGAATCTTTTGCAATTTGTTCAATTAATAATGGAGACATCAAAGAAGAATGCTGTTGGTGGAAAGCGGTGGATTGCAGCTGCCTTAAGCAACCGAAACACAGCCGGTGTTTCTTTGTTTGTTGTGAAGCTTTAACACAGAGCGGTCAAGCGAACATGTTTCTCTACGTCAAGCAGCAAGTTTTTGGATGGGAAAATTATCCTATTAAATGTGTCTAATAACATCTGAATTACTCCCACTGCCGTTGCCTGAAACCGTTGCCTGAAACCGTCGCCTGAAACCGTCGCCTGAAACAGTCGCCTTTTCTTTCTTTTTTTTTTTTTAGTGCTTCACTCTAACTTTCCTCATCCACGAATCTTTCATCCTCGCTCAAATTAATGGGGAAATCGTTGCTTTCTCGGTCCGAATTGCACTTGCTACTGGAGGTTATGATTATAAACCATGTGAGGAACCCTACAACCCGTGACGTCACGCGCACATCGTCTGCTACTTCCGGTAAAGGCAAGGCTTTTTTATTAGCGACCAAAAGTTGCGAACTTTATCGTGGATGTTCTCTACTAAATCCTTTCAGCAAAAATATGGCAATATGGCGAAATGATCAAGTATGACATAGAATGGACCTGCTATCCCCGTTTAAATAAGAAAATCTCATTTCAGTAGGCTTTTAAGCCCATATCAGCTATTTGTACAGTTCATAGTAAGTATTAAAAATGGTCTTTTTGCAACTGGGGTTAACTTTTTCTGAGTCTTGGAGACGCTTGTACGCACACACTCCTGACGTCGCTCCCTGCAGGCCAGGCTGCAAAGCGCTTGGGGCCATGTTGTTTTGTATTCTGACGGACAGACACAGGAGAGAGAGAAAAAAAAAAGACTTAACCCTGCTGGTGATTACGTGGCTTTGTCACCATAGGACTAGTGAGAAAAGAAGACAAGTGAAAAAGGCACCGTGTGCAGATGAAATGAATACCAAATGTATGCAACGTGTCTCCCCGGACCTCCGATAACCTGGGAGACCAGAGCACAGTCGCTGTGACAGGCTGGCCTTTGTGGACACTTTATCCTGCCTGTACACTTGTAAGGTAGAGCTGGGATAATCGCACCTAATCTAATTAGGGCTAAAGAGGGCCATGACTGTGGCTGGCCAGAGGCTGACTGGGCACACACACGCACACACACACATGCACACACGTCAACAAACACAAATCCTGTTTGCATCAGAAAAATAAGGTTGTCATATTGATTATGCAAATGAGGCACTAACCGCGACTAACTGCCTCTCAGGCCAGCCGGTTACAGCTGACACAAGCTAAAGAGAGAAGGAAAGGATTAGAACAGGTTTTAGCTTTCCGTTTTTTTGCATGTACTGCTTTTCCATTCGCTCCAGCTTTTGTGCGTCTTGTCCCACCTCCCCCACCTACCCCAATTTTGTCATGCAGAGTGACTATCACCTAGAGCAGGGGTGCCCATTACGTCGATCGCGAGCTACCGGTCGACCGCGGAGGGTGTGTCAGTCGATCGCCAGCCAGGCTTTTAAAAAAATTGACCTAAAAATTAACGATCATCAGTCTTCACCAAGACGTCACCCGAGGGTCTTGTGAGATGACGCTGGCTGCTGTGAGGTCATTATTAAGAAAAAAATGACCGACAGGAAGGCGAGAAAACACTTTTTATTTCAACAGACTCTCGTGCCGTACCTTCCGTCAAAACTCTAAAGACCGACTGCACATTTCCGATCTTCACAATAAAACAGCTGCTTCATGCTGCCTGCGCTAACAAAATAAAAGTCTCAGAAAACTGGCGTGCACAATCGAGCAAGCTACGGAGTTTGCCGCCAATGTTTTTCTTAAAAAGTATATGCAAGTTGGACAAATGAGATGCCAAATCCAACCACTTTCATGTGGTATTGGACAGAAAGGAGGACTTTTTTCTCTTCCATTCAAAAATGTTGGCGTTATCATCATTACTGTCTGATTCCAATCAATGCAAGTCATCAGAATCAGGTAATACACCAACTTATATTCTTGTCTTCGTGAAAGAAAGACATCTATATGTGTTACACATGCTTGTATTATCATTAAACACATTTAACTTAACAAAAATGTCTCTTTCATAAATAAATAAATATAAATGATATATATGAATGAGGTAGATTGATTGATTGATACTTTTATTACTAGATTGCACAGTACAGTACATATTCCGTACAATTGACCACTAAATGGTAACACCCCAATAAGTTTTTCAACTTGTTTAAGTCGGGGTCCACGTTAATCAATTCATGGTACAAATATATACTATCAACATAATACAGTCATCACACAAGTTAATCATCATAGTATATACAATGAATTATTTACATTATTTACAATCCGGGGGGTGGGATGAGGAGCTTTTGTCGATATCAGTACTTCAGTCATCAACAATTGCATCAACAGAGAAATGGACATTGAAACAGTGTAGGTCTTATTTAGTAGGATATGTACAGCCAGCAGAGAACATAGTGAGTTCACATAGCATAAGAACAATTAAGTACATTAGAAGTACATTTGATTATTTACATTAGGTTATTTATAATCCGGGGAGATGGGCTGTGAATGGAGGAGGGTATTAGTAAAATCCCCTCGATTTGGTCAATTGAAAAGTAGCTCGCCTGCAGAAAGGTGTGGGCACCCCTTCCCTAAACCATAGGTGTCAAACTCAAGTCCCGGGGGCCAAACCTGGCCCGCCACATTATTTAATGTGGCCCGCGAAAGCCTGGAAATAATATGCGTTAATAAAATGCCTAATCTTTTCTTACAAAATATATTTGTTCTTTCCCTTCTGACATTAAGAATCATGTACTGGAAATCTTTTCAAATTCAATATCATCAAAATCTAAATATTATATATAATCAAATTGTGGACTGTAAAGTTGACAATACATTTTACGGTTCAATTTACATTTTTTATCGTTAAATCAATTTTTATACTGTTTTTTATTCCATATACAGTAAGACACTAAAACTTTAAAAAACAACAACAAATAAAAACATTAAAACGACAAGATTTTACGGTAAAAAACAAACAAACCTGGTAGCTCTGTTGCTTGATTATTACCGCTAAAAACAGTGGTATTGTCGTTCAATTCCATTTATTCAATTTTTTTATAAGCTGTAAAAAAACACTGCTTTTACTGTAAAATTCTGGTGACTGAGCTGCCAGTTTAAGTAAAATCTTAATATTTTTTTTTCAGCTTTTGTAAAAAAAATATATTGTTAATGTATAATAAATGTAGACATGTATATTCATATATGACTCATTGTTAAAAGTGGCCCTCTGAGGGAAACCATAACTGTGGCCCTCAATGCAAACGAGTTTGACAGCCCTGACCTAGACATTCTGTGTTCAAAATGATGAAGTCTGTTGACAAACTTTGCAACAAAATAATGTCATGGTTTTCCAATAGGGCCAAACATATCGAGTATGGATCGTTTTAATAGTTTTTAAAAAGGTTTGTCTTATACCATATCGTCTTGAGAACTAGCATCCTCTAGAGCAGGGGTCAGCAACCTTTTTGAAACCAAGAGCTACTTCTTGGGTACTGATTAATGCCAAGGGCTACCAGTTGGATACACACTTAAATAAATTGCCAGAAATAGCCAATTTGCTCAATTTACCTTTAATAAATAAATCTATATATATATTAAAAAAAAATGGTATTTCTGTCTGTCATTCCGTCGTACATTTTTTTTTCCTTTTACGGAAGTTTTTTTGTAGAGAATAAATGATGAAAAAAACACTTAATTGAATGGTTTAAAAGAGGAGAAAACACGAAAAAATGAAAATTAAATTTTGAAACATAGTTTATCTTCAGTTTCGACTCCTTAAAATTAAAAATTCAACCGGAAAAAAGAAGATAAAAACTAGTTGATTCGAAATTTTTTGAAAACATTTCAAAAAATAATTTATGGAACAACATTAGCATTTTTTCTTGATTAAGATTACTTTTCGAATTTTGATGACATGTTTTAAATAGGTTAAAATCCAATCTGCACTTTGTTAGAATGTATAACAAATTGGACCAAGCTATATTTCTAACAAAGACAAATCATTATTTCTTCTAGATTTTCCAGAACAAAAATGTTAAAAGAAATTCAAAAGACTTTGAAATAAGATTTAAATTTGATTCAAAAGATTTTCTAGATTTGCCAGAATATTTTTTTTAAATTTTAAACATAAGTTTGAAGAAATACTTCACAAATATTACTTGTCGAAAAAACACAAGCAAAAATTAAGAATTAAATTAAAATGTATTTAATATTCTTTACTATAAAAACAATAAATTTACTTGACCATTGATTTAAATTGTCAGGAAAGAAGAGGAAGGAATTTAAAAGGTAAAAAGGTATATGTGTTTAAAAATCCTAAAATAATTTTTAAAGGTTGGATTTTTTTTCTAAAATTGTCCAGGGTGTACCCCGCCTTCCGCCCGATTGTAGCTGAGATAGGCGCCAGCGCCCCCCGCGACCCCGAACGGGAATAAGCGGCAGAAAATGGATGGATGGATGTCTTTTTGAAAGTTATAAGAAGTAAAGTAAAAAAAAAAAATGAATTTATTTAAACAAGTGAGTCTTAAAATAGTCTTTAAAATATTTTCTTGTATTTTCAAATTCTATTTGAGTTTTGTCTCTCTTAGAATTAAAAATGTCGAGAAGCGAGACCAGCTTGCTAGTAAATAAATAACATTTAAAAAAATAGAGGCAGCTCACTGGTAAGTGCTGCTATTTGAGCTATTTTTAGAACAGGCCAGCTGGCGACTCATCTGGTCCTTACGGGCGACCTGGTGCCCGCGGGCACCGCGTCGGTGACCCCTGCTCTAGAGTGAACAAGTTACACATTTTGTAAAAATAAAACATAATAGCCCTGTTATACAAACCCAAATGTCCACTGCAGAGGACAATGGTGCTTAGGAGGCTTTGATTGATTGATTGATTGATTGGAAACTTTTATTGGTAGATTGCACAGTACAGTACATATTCCGTATAATTCACCACTAAATGGTAACACCTGAGTACGTTTTTCAACTTGTTTAAGTCTGGATCCATGTTAATCAATTCATGATAGAATACATTATGGATTATTAAGTGATATTTTAAAGTTGCTCGAGGTCAGACATTCACATGCATACATCATATGCATGAACATCAGAAATGCTTTGCTTGAATGATTAATTTGCTCATTTCACCAACTTGTCTATCAATCAGTGTCATGTCCCACAAGAATTCATGCTCGCGAGAATATCACCTCCGTATAAAAAAGGTAACAAATTAGACCCCGGCAACTACTGCACTGTTTCCATCCTTTGCTCCATCTCAAATGTTATCGAGAGGTTAATATATGAGCAAATAGATAATTACCGTATTTTTCGGAGTATAAGTCCTTTCGGAGTATAAGTCGCACCTGCCGAAAATGCATAATAAAGAAGGAAAAAACACACATATAAGTCGCACTGGAGTATAAGTCGCATTTTTGTGGGAAATTGATTTGATAAAACCCAACACCAAGAATAGACATTTGAAAGGCAATTTAAAATAAAGAATAGTGAACAACAGACTGAATAAGTGTACATTATATGAGGCATAAATAACCAACTGAGAAGGTGCCTGCTATGTTAACCTAACATATTATGGTAAGAGTCATTCAAATAACGATAACATATAGAACATGCTATACATTTATCCAACAATCTGTCACTCCTAATTGCTAAATTCAATAAAATCTTATACGTCTAGTCTCTTACGTGAATGAGCTAAATAATAGTATTTGATATTTTATGGTACTGCGTCAATACTTTCACACATAAGTTGCTCCTGAGTATAAGTCGCACCCCCGGTCAAACTATCAAAAAAACTGCGACCGATAGTTCGAAAAATACGGTATCTATCAAATTGAGAGCTCCTATTCGAATTTCAATCAGGATTCAGAAAATCACATACCACCGATACAAGACTACTATACTTAACACTTAAGACCCTTGCCGGTGCCCTCATGCAGTGTCATTTTGAATACGCCTACACCTCAGGTTTCACCAGTATCTCCAAGCCACTAAAACAAAACTGCAAACTTCCCAAAACACGCTGGTGAGACTCCTGCTTTGATTGATTGATTGATTGATTGATTGAAACTTTATTAGTAGATTGCACCGTTCAGTATGTATTCTGTACAATTGACCACTAAATGGTAACACCCCAATAAGTTTTTCAACTTGTTTAAGTCGGGGTCCAGGTTAATCAATTCATGCTCAACCTCCCATACAGGACTCACTTAACCCAAGCCCACTTTACCAAACTGGGATGGGTTAGAGTTGAGGAAAGAGTACACCCAATTGCAATGTGCCTGGTATTCAAAATACTCAGAGAAAGTGTCTCCAAGTACCTGTCCAACTATTTCACCAGAGTAAGTGATGCTCACAGATATTACACAGACCTCGTCCCCCCAAATTCAAGATTCTCATGGAAAAAAATGCATTGTATTATTTTGCCACCACACAGTGGAATGCAATATCAACAGACCTTAAAATTCAAACTTCCCTACCAAATTTGAAAACTGACATAAAATCATGGCTCAGCTCAACCTCTACTTGATCTGAACCAAAATTGATTCCCAGAAACTCTTTAAAGTATCAAACAGGTTTATATGTGGTTATACTGTAGTGTATATATATTTTCTCATTCTGTTTTGCACACTCTTGAAGTCAACATGTACATAGTCATGTACATAGTGTATGTACCCCCCATTTTTTGTATACATTGTTTACAAATCACCAGACATGTAGACAGTGTATATGTACATAATGTATCCATTTTTTTAACATCATTTTTTATATACAGTGGGGCAAAAAAGTATTTAGTCAGCCAGCGATTGTGCAAGTTCTCCCACTTCAAATGATGACAGAGGTCTGTCATTTTCATCATAGGTACACTTCAACTGTGAGAGACAGAATGTGAAAAAAAAATCCAGGAATTCACATTGTAGGAATTTTAAAGAATTTATTTGTAAATTATGGTGGAAAATAAGTATTTGGTCACTTCAAACAACGAGGATCTCTGGCTCTCACAGACCTGTAACTTCTTCTTTAAGAAGCTCTTCTGTCCTCCACTTATTACCTGTATTAATGGCACTTGTTTGAACTCGTTATCTGTATAAAAGACACCTGTCCACAGCCTCAAACAGTCAGACTCCAAACTCCACTATGGCCAAGACCAAAGAGCTGTCGAAGGACACCAGGAAAATAATTGTAGACCTGCACCAGACTGGGAAGAGTGAATCTAAAATAGGCAAGCAGCTTGGTGTGAAAAAAATCAACTGTGGGAGCAATTATCAGAAAATGGAAGACATACAAGACCACTGATAATCTCCCTCTATCTGGGGCTCCACGCAAGATCTCATCCCGAGGGGTCAAAATGATCATGAGAATGGTGAGCAAAAATCCCAGAACCACACGGGGGTACCTGGTGAATGACCTGCAGAGAGCTGGGACCAAAGTAACAAAGGTTACCATCAGTAACACACTACGCCGACAGGGAATCAAATCCTGCAGTGCCAGACGTGTCCCCCTGCTTAAACCAGTGCATGTCCAGGCCCGTCTGAAGTTTGCCTGAGCACATGAATGATACAGCAGAGGATTGGGAGAATGTCGTGTGGTCAGATGAAACCAAAATGGAACTTTTATAGTATAAACTCAAGTTGTCGTGTTTGGAGGAAGAAGAATACTGAGTTGCATCCCAAGAACACCATACCTACTGTGAAGCATGGGGGTGGAAACATCATGCTTTGGGGCTGTTTTTCTGCTAAGGGGACACGAGGATTGATCCGTGTTAAGGAAAGAATGAATGGGGCCATGTATCGTGAGATTTTGAGCCAAAACCTCCTTCCATAATTGAGAGCTTTGAATGGTTGACCAAATACTTATTTTCCACCATAATTTACAAATAAATTATTTAAAATTCCTACAATGTGAATTCCTGGATTTTTTTTTCACATTCTGTCTCTCACAGTTGAAGTGTACCTATGATGAAAATTACAGACCTCCATCATCATTTTAAGTGGGAGAACTTGCACAATCGCTGGCTGACTAGATACTTTTTGGCCCCACTGTACATGTTACAGGTTATATACATTTTTTTATTGACTGTATCAAATGTGATGATTATCTAATGAACAATACATATAAACACATATAGGGCAAACCCTGATATATCAGAGTTGTACGGTATATAATTAATTGAAAACAGTACTATACTGCCTTTGGTAAATACCGGTACCGTTTTTATCCACATACTGCTGTGCTGCGGTGACTAGAGAGTCAGTCAATGCGGCGTGGCGCAGTGGGAGAGTGGCCGTGCGCAATCCAAGGGTCCCTAGTTCAAATCCCACCTAGTACCAACCTCGCCACGTCCGTCTTGTCCTGAGCAAGACACTTCACCCTTGCTCCTGATGGGTGCTGGTTGGCGCCTTGCATGGCAGCTCCCTCCATCAGTGTGTGAATGTGTGTGTGAATGGGTGAATGTGGAAGTAGTGTCAAAGCGCTTTGAGTACCTTGAAGGTAGAAACGCGCTATACAAGTACAACCCATTTATCATTTATTTATGTTGAGTGTGTCAAAACGCACACAAAAAGCGCATACAAGCAATTATATCATGGAGAGGAAGAATGGCAAAAAACAGCAATTCTACAGGTTAATAAAGACTGCATGAAGTAGGGCATGGCGATATATTGAATATACTCGCTATATTGTGAGTTTGTCTCTGTGCGATATAGAAAATGACTATATCGTGATATACGTTCTCACGCAGTTGCTTTTAGCTGCGGGCATTACACTACAGGCTTTTCCCACTCTTTCTTGTCTCTCTTTCTCACAGAGACATAAAACATGCACACTTTCTTACATACGTCACATACTCTTGCACGTGCAAGGTTCAAGGTTCAAAGTTTATTCGTCACATGCATAGTATTCCACAGTGAAATGCTTTTTTCCATGCTCTTCTGATATTTCGAACAGTGGGAGCCAAACACTAGTTGCAGAATCTAATACACTAAATACAAAAAAATTGAATAGCTCTGATTTAGATTAATTACATGACAATTAAGTGCAACGTCATACGCTCTCGCGGAGCAGTGAGGCAGCGGGATGGTAACGTTAGCTGTGATGCTAGCGGAGCGGTCAGAGTGGTAATATGAGAGAAAGAAGGTGCGAATCTGGTAACAAATGAAGGTAGAATTAATTCCCAAGAAAAACAGCACACGGTGCATCGTCTGGCGGTGGTTTGGCTTCAAGCAGGAAGATGTCAGACAAGTATGCGGCAAAAGCGTTGCTACAAAAATTGCTGCTAATTTGTAGCATGACTTGAAAAGTCACCTGCTAGAAAATGAAGATTGCTTGAAACTCCACATGTTCTCACGCAGTTGCTTTTAGCTGCGGGCATTACACTACAGGCTTTTGTCACTCTTTCTTGTCTCTCCTTCTCACAGAGACATAAATCATGTGCACTTTCTTACATACGTCACATACTGTCGCACGTGCAAGGTTCAAGGTTCAAAGTTTATTCGTCACATGCATAGTATTCCACAGTGAAATGCTTTTTTCCATGCTCTTCCGATATTTCGAACAGTGAGATCCAAACATTAGTTGCAGAATCTAATACACTAAATACAAAAATAAATAAAAAATTGAATAGCTCTGATGTAGATTAATTAAACGACAATTAAGTGCAACGTCATACGCTCTCGCGGAGCAGTGAGGTAGCGGGATGGTAACGTTAGCTGTGATGCTAGCGGAGCGGTCAGAGTGGTAATATGAGAGAAAGAATGTGCGAATCTGGTAACAAATGAAGGTAGAATTAATTCCCAAGAAAAACAGCACACGGTGCATCGTCTGGCGGTGGTTTGGCTTCAAACAGGAAGATGTCAGACAAGTATGCGGCAAAAGCGTTGCTACAAAAATTGCTGCTAAATTGTAGCATGACTTGAAAAGTCACCTGCTAGAAAATGAAGATTGCTTGAAACTCCACATGTTCTCACGCAGTTGCTTTTAGCTCCGGGCATTACACTACAGGCTTTTGTCACTCTTTCTTGTCTCTCCTTCTCACAGAGACATAAATCATGTGCACTTTCTTACATACGTCACATACTGTCGCACGTGCAAGGTTCAAGGTTCAAAGTTTATTCGTCACATGCATAGTACACCACAGTGAAATGCTTTTTTCCATGCTCTTCCGATATTTCGAACAGTGAGATCCAAACATTAGTTGCAGAATCTAATACACTAAATACAAAAATAAATAAAAAATTGAATAGCTCTGATGTAGATTAATTAAACGACAATTAAGTGCAACGTCATACGCTCTCGCGGAGCAGTGAGGTAGCGGGATGGTAACGTTAGCTGTGATGCTACTGGAGCGGTGAGAGTGGTAATATGAGAGAAAGAAGGTGCGAATCTGGTAACAAATGAAGGAAGAATTAATTCCCAAGAAAAACAGCACAGGGTGCATCGCCTGGCGGTGGTTTGGCTTCAAACCACCACCATGTTCTGTTTGTGTTGTGTTGTTTGCTTGGTCTTCGTATTATCTTTTAACCTGTCCATTGTACAGCACTTTGGCTACCCCTGTGGTACATTTTAAATGTGCTTTATAAATAAAGTTGATTTGATGTCGGACAAGTATGCGGCAAAAGCGTTGCTACAAAAATTGCTGCTAATTTGTAGCATGACTTGAAAAGTCACCCGCTAGAAAATGTAGATTGCTTGAAACTCCGCATGTCAACATCTCCGTTCGGTGCCACAACACCATATGAAACAAAGAGTCCACAACAGAAGGAGATAACGTCTGCAGGAACCTACCACATAGCAAAGGACATACACTATTTGATATCCTATTTTGCAGCTCATTTTTATTTGACAGTTATTTAAATATATTTTGTGACATCATGCACAAAAGTGCACTTTTTTTGTTTTAAACTATGGTAGTGGTGTTCTGTACAAAAAGTGCACTTTAATTTAGTGTTGTTTTGATATGTCATCTTACTGACATCATGCACAAAAGTGCTGTTTTAAAATGTCTCTGACAGTCTTGCACTTTCTGTTTTGAAACGACTTGAATGTTTGTGCCACTGCTTAATAACTGTTTAATAAATACAGTTTTGGTAATCTGACTTAGTTGTGGTTCCCCTCTCTGCATGAAAGTTAAAAAATAGCATATATTAATGCAGTACGAAGAAGAATGTTTTAATATAGACACATAGAATCATCATACTGCTGTAATTATGTGCATCAAGTGTTCATTCAAAGCTAACGCAAAATATCGAGATATATATCGTGCATCGCGATATGGCCTAAGAATATTGAGATATTAATAAAAGGCCATATCCACCGGCCCTAGTGTGAAGCGCAATATGGAGGTAAAATCCACATTATTCTTAGTTGGGGAAAAAAGTGCATTATATGAACGTGTTAAAGCGAAAGACTTCTTTGCAGATACACAACAAGGTAATCCAGTGGGATTGTGTTTATAAAAAGGAGAGCGGAACAGAGAAGACAAAACTAAAAGCAAAAAGAGCAATCAATTTCCCCGTGGTTTCTTGAATAGCAGGCGGCCCTTTTCATATTTCCCAATTAGAGGCTTCCCTAATCAGAGAGCGAGCTCTCTATTATTGTGCAGGACACAATGACTCCCCCCCCAACATTGTGCTCCTGAAAGTCTGATACACAAAGCTGCTATGGAGTTAGGGTGTGGAGGGGCGTCCTCGGGTTAGTGTTAAAATCACATGTGGAAATCTTTTGGCCCGCCTTATGGCCCCAGAAAGCTGATGAGGAACAATGGCAGCCCCGCACAGCATCTGTCATGGCACAATATAAAAAGATGATCTTGGCATCGAAAGGAGAAAAAAAAAAAAAAAGAGAGAGGGAGGTGGGGGCATAGAAGAAGAAGGGGGCCGGGCAAGAGGTTATTCATTTGCAAATCAGGCCCTGGCGCCCGGCTCTATTTCCAGCGAGCAGTGGGTGCCAGGAGTTAACAAGGTAATCACTTTCAATCCTGCCCTTCAATTGTACATCACACCCTCATCCTGAGGAGAGCCTGTGCCCGCTCGAAGGGGGAAAAGCAATCTAGCTGCTGGCTGACGCCACACACCTGAAGACACCATCATCACATTTGCACAATAGTCGTGTAAAAGCAACCATGTAGAGCAAGGTTCTGCCTCCTCGCTGTAGCTCCCTCAGATTTGTTTTAACCACGGAGTGAGAAGAGTTCACATTTCTTATTTTTTTTTTTGTATAATATCCGACTGAGTGTGAGGCCGTGAAAGCGCACAGGCGGTTTCCTGAAGGACAAGGAAGGCAAGTAAAAGAGACTGGGCGCATGTGTGTTCTGTTTACTGTATTTTTCGGACTATATGTCGCAGTTTTTTTCATAGTTACGACTTATACTCAGGAGCGACTTGTGTCTGAAATTATCAATCAATCAATCAATGTTTATTTATATAGCCCCAAATCACAAATGTCTCAAAGGACTGCACAAATCATTACGACTACAACATCCTCGGAAGAACCCACAAAAGGGCAAGGAAAACTCACACCCAGTGGGCAGGGAGAATTCACATCCAGTGGGACGCCAGTGACAATGCTGACTATGAGAAACCTTGGAGAGGACCTCAGATGTGGACAACCCCCCCCCTCTAGGGGACCGAAAGCAATGGATGTCGAGCGGGTCTAACATGATACTGTGAAAGTTCAATCCATAGTGGCTCCAACACAGCCGCGAGAGTTCAGTTCAAGCGGATCCAAGACAGCAGCCAGAGTCCCGTCCACAGGAAACCATCTCAAGCGGAGGCGGATCAGCAGCGTAGAGATGTCCCCAACCGATACAGGCGAGCGGTCCATCCTGGGTCCCGACTTGCGGTCCATCCTGGGTCCCGACGAGCGGTCCATCCTGGGTCTCGACTGTGGACAGCCAGTACTTCACCCATGGTCATCGGACCGGACCCCCTCCACAAGGGAGGGGGGGACATAGGAGAAAGAAAAGAAGCGGCAGATCAACTGGTCTAAAAAGGAGGTCTATTTAAAGGCTAGAGTATACAGATGAGTTTTAAGGTGAGACTTAAATGCTTCTACTGAGGTAGCATCTCGAACTGTTACCGGGAGGGCATTCCAGAGTACTGGAGCCCGAACGGAAAACGCTCTATAGCCCGCAGACTTTTTTCGGGCTCTAGGAATCACTAACAAATAATATTATTTAGCTCATTCACGTAAGAGACTAGACTTATAAGATTTCATGGGATTTAGCAACTAGGAGTGACAGATTGTTTGGTAAACATATAGCATGTTCTATATGTTATAGTTATTTGAATGACTCTTACCATAATATGTTAGGTTAACATAGCAGGCACCTTCTCAGTTGGTTATTTATGCCTCATATAATGTACACTTATTCAGCCTGTTGTTCACTATTCTTTATTTATTTTAAATTGCCTTTCAAATGTATATTCTATGTGTTGGGTTTTATCAAAAATGCGACTTATATATGTTTTTTTCCTTCTTTTTTCCTTGCGTTTTCGGCAAGTGCGACTTATACTCCGAAAAATGCGGTAGTTCCTCGAGTGCGCTACCCCTTCAGTAAAATAGCCATGGATACTAGAAATGTCTGATAATGGCTTTTTTTGCCGATATTCTGATATTGTCCAGCTCTTAACTCTTTGTGGGTTCTTCCGAGGATGTCGTTGTCGTAATGGTTTGTGCAGTCCTTTGAGACATTTGTGATTCAGGGCTATATAAATAAACATTGATTGATTGATTGATTGATTAACTACCGATTCCGATATAAACCGATACATACAGTTGTGGAATTAACACATTATGATGCCTCATTTTGTTGTGATGACCCGCTGGATGCATTAAACCAGGGGTGCCAATTACGTCGATCGCGAGCTACCAGTCGACCGCGGGGGGTGTGTACGTCGATCTCCAGGCAGGCATTTAAAAAAAATAGACCTAAAAATGAGTGATCATCAATCTTCACCAAGACGTCACTTAAATGACATTCACGGTACCGGAGGGTCTTGTGAGATGACGCTGGCTGCTGCAAGATCATTATTATGAAAATATGACCGAGAGGAAGGCGAGAAACACTTTTTATTTCAACAGACTCTCGCGCCGTACCTTCCGTCAAAACTCTAAAGGCCGACTGCACATTTCCTATCTTCACAATAAAAGCCCTGCTTCATGCTGCCTGCGCTAACTAAATACAGAGTCTCGGAAAACTGGCGTGCACAAGCGACTCATATTTTGTTAGCGCAGGCAGCATGAAACAGGGCTTTTATTGTGAAGATAGGAAATGTGCAGTCGGCCTTTAGAGTTTTGACGGAAGGGACGGCGCGAAAGTCTGTTGAAATAAAAAGTGTTTCTGGCCTTCCTCTCTGTCATTTTTTCATAATAATGAACTGGCAGCAGCCAGCGTCATCTCACAAGACCCTCGGGTGCCGTGAATGTCAATCAAGCAAGCTACGGAATTTGCCGCCAATGTTTTTCTTGTAAAGTGTATGGAAGCTGGATGAATGAGATGCCAAAAACCAACCACTTTCATGTGGTATTGTACAGAAAGGACAACTTTTTTTCTCCTCCATTTGAAAATGTGGGCGTTATCATCATTACTGTCTGATTCCAATCAATGCAAGTCATCAGAATCAGGTAATACACCAACTTATATTCTTGTCTTTGTGAAAGAAAGACATCTATATGTGTTACACATGCTTGTATTATCATTAAACACATTTAACTTGTTTACAAAAATGTCTCTTTCATAAATAAATAAATGTAAATGATATATATAAATGAAGTAGATCCCCTCGAGTTGGTCAATTGAAAAGTAGCTCGCCTGCAGAAAAAGTGTGGGCACCCCTGCATTAAACAATGTAACAAGGTTTTACAAAATAAATGTACTCAAGTTTTGGAAAAAAATGCCAACATGGCACTGCCTTATTTATTATTGAAGTCACAAAGTGCATTATTTTTTTTAACATGTCTCAAAACAGCAGCTTGGAATTTGGGGCATGCTCTCCTTGAGATAATCCTAATACCCATTACAACTATGGGAAGTACTATTCTTTGACTTTCACAAAGTTGCATTATTTAAATTTTTTTTTTGAAAATGTCTCAAAACAACAGCTACAAAAACAATGAAGGCACACAGCTTCAGTCCAGAGTATACTAGAGTAATAAAGCAGACAATAACATAGTCCTCCTTTAGTAGACTGCCTGGCATACTGTATAATAGGGAATTATAATCTGGGCTCAATCTGCCCTGCTCTAAAGTATTTGTATGAGTAACACAAATGCAAGCTAGTGGTGAATGCTTGAAGTGGCCTCGCAGTCAGCCAGAGCTTCTGAAATGCTGCGTTGAGACAGGGCACCTCTGTTCACTGCAAGCTGTTTTCGGTGTTTGCTTTTCATCCATCTTCCGCTTGTATTCATCGTGTATCTCCTTATGATTCTTGAAGAGGTGGGAGATCAAATTGCTTGTATTAAAGGAAGACGTCGTGGTTCCTCCTAGCATAACCAACTTTTTGCTGTCATTGCAAATTGCCAGGTTTTTATCCATCAGACAAACTTTAAAATAATCCCGAACCATAGACATGGTGTCGTTAGATAGTCACCGAGCGAGCTGGCTTTTTAGCCACGGCTACAGCACCGGCAACAACACACTCTTTTTGTTGTTATGCTATGCTCGCGGCGGTTTGATGAGGCCATCAAGAGTTGCCAGTAAACCTCTCATGCTGTTGTCGTCAATTTATGTGTTGTGTGTGAGAGAGGGAAGAGGGGAGGGGCTGCTGACTGGAAGACGCAACTGCTCTGTACTGTTCCCTACGTCCATGTTTTACCGGATATAGCGGCGTTTTAAAAAGTCATTAATTTTACTTTTTGAAACAGATACCGATAATTTACGATATTACATTTTAAATCCTTTATCGGGCAATATCATCGAACATCTCTAATGAATACTTTCCAAAAAGGAAAGAGAAAAGGAAAATGAGTTTAATTTCATGGACAGATTGTTTTCCCTGTTAAATAAACAAAGGTCCCAACTTTTAAATAGTTTATACTGTAGGCTTTGTTGTGTTTTACGGCTCTGTACTATTTATCTTTAGTGGAAAAATATACTTTTGAAGCTAAATATACTGCTGCTTATAGAAGCGAGCACAAAGAAAGAGTGGATGGTTGGAGCGCACGGAAGCCGGGAGAGGTGATGAAAGCGATTTTGACGCTATATATATATATATATATATATATATATATATATATATATATATATATATATGGAACTTGGAGCCAAGTTATTTCTATATAAATTGATTGCTTACCGAAAATTGTCTTCTTGTTTCTCATAATGCTTGTGAATGATTAGCAAAATTCCCAAAAAGTACAATTCCCTTTTAAAAGACTGAAAAAATATATATATTTAAAAAAACAACAATGGGTTCCCTGTGCTTAGTGTCAGGTTCAAACACTGATGACATCTATTAAACAGACCAGAAGCAAGGAATCATGCAGAGACAGAGTTCCATTTGGCTCAATGAGGAGAGACGTTTAGGACTGCACGCTCAGTTACAATCTTCCGCCACGCTCTAAGGCAGGGGTAGGGAACCTATGGCTCTAGAGCCAGATGTGGCTCTTTTGATGGATGCATCTGGCTCTCAGATTAATCTTAGCTGACATTGCTGAATACGATAAGAAATTAATATTTCCACTGGTAATCGGAGTTAAAAAAAATGTTCAAAATACAAAACATTCTCCTGCATTTTAATCCATCCATTCGTTTTCTAACGCATCTGTTCAAGAAGGCGCATTAATGGTAAGAAGTATTCTATTTATTATTGGTTAGCTTCAGAATAAAAATGTTATTAAAAAGAATATGAGTGTTATTGTACTCCAAAAATGTTGACGTTACTTAAAAATGCACGCATTTAGTTGTATTCAGTGTTAAAAAAAAAATGATATAAGGCTCTCATGGAAATACATTTTAAAAGATTTGGCTTTCATGGCTCTCTCAGCCAAAAAGGTTCCCGACCCCTGCTCTAAGGTAACAGTACCATGTGCGCCTCTATTTATTTGGGAGTTCCCTGGTTACATCACTGAGGCTACCTCTAAAAGGAGCGGTCACACACACACCATACAAAGCAGCTCCAGTACGCACAATACGTGACGGAATGTGCTGGGGGCTTTGTGATTTCGCCTTGGATCTCCTTTATCTGCGTTGAGGTCCTTGAAGTCCTTGGCTGTTAGTGGGCTAAGACAAGCAATATTTGCGGCTAGGCAACCCCTCATATGCTGTGGCTGATAACTAGTTTTGTCCTTGCACAGATAGAAAAGTACAACTGGAGCACAATAACTAATAACTATAACAACAGCCTTTAAGCATAAGAGTTGTGTGATAACTTACACATAATTATTCTAACACTTAGTGCCTTGGTACAACATCCCCACTTAGTCCTGATCTACAACTCCCCTCCTTGAAGGGTCTGATTTGACAAGAAGAGGCTGTCTCTTCCTGCAATTCAGCCAATCAGAGCTTGATAGGGCTTGGTTCTCAAAGTGTAAGGAGTTGGAAATGTGACGTGAGTGCGTGTGAAGAGTGTCATTTGCGTGAGTATTTGGAGCCCAAGGAGAAAATATAATCACAATAACTAAAGCAGAGGCGATTTAAAGACATTTAATTATTACCGACCACACATAAGAGCATTCTTTTTTTCTTTTCCTTTTACCAATGTAAAAGGAAAAGTCAGCTCAAATCCACACTGTTGCTTCATAGGTTTGGCAAACAATAATTTTTGACAAAGTGCATGTAAATGTATTTTTTTCTAAATTATTTTGGGAATCTGAATGTTTAAAGGCCTACTGAAATGAGATGTTCTTATTTAAATGGGGATACTTGATCATTTCGCCATATTGCCATATTTTTGCTGAAAGGATTTAGTAGAGAACATCGACGATAAAGTTCACAACTTTTGGTCGCTAATAAAAAAGCCTTACCTGCACCGAAAGTAGCAGACGATGTGCGTGTTACGTCACGGGTTGTGGAGCTCCTCACATCTGGACATTGTTTACAGTCATGGCCAACAGCTGTGAGAGCGATTCGGACCGAGAAAGTGACGATTTCCCCATTAATTTGAGCGAAGATGAAAGATTTGTGGATGAGGAAAGTGAGAGTGAAGGACTAGAAGAAAAAAAAGACTATACAGTGGGAGCGATTCAGATGTTATTAGACAAATTTACTAGGATAATTCTGGAAAATCCCTTATCTGCTTATTGTGTTACTAGTGTTTTAGTGAGATTATATGGTCGTACCTGTACAATCTGAAGGTCGGCCCCGCACCTTTCTTCAGCACCAGTTGACGGGTGGTGGCGATGCCCATCTCTGCCCTTCGCAAGGGACCCTCTTCGAAACACAATCTTTCGAAATGATCACTGCATAATACACTGTACTTTGTGTGTGTGGTCCAATCCAACCGTGTTCACTTGACCGCTCTGTTCCATAGTAAAGCTTCACCGTCATCTTTCGGGAATGTAAACAATGAAACACCGGCTGTGTTTGTGTTGCTAAAGGCGGCCGCAATACACCGCTTCCCACCTACAGCTTTCTTCTTTGATGTCTCCATTATTCATTGAACAAATTGCAAAAGATTCAGCAACACAGATGTCCATAAGACTGTGGAATCATGCAATGAAAACAGACGACTTATTGCTGTGAACGGTGCTGGAACAAAATGTCCTCTACAATGCATGACGTCACGCGCACTCGTCATCATACCGCGACATTTTAGCATGATACTTCCGGGCGAAATTTAAAATTGCAATTTAGTAAACTAAAAAGGCCGTATTGGCATGTGTTGCAATGTTAATATTTCATCATTGATATATAAACTATCAGACTGCGTGGTCGCTAGTAGTGGCTTTCAGTAGGTCTCTAAGTACATGTTAATTCCCTCTTGTGCGTTGTGTTTTGAGTATCCAGCCCTCTTTGAACAATTTCCTTGACTACCTTAGCGTCGGATTGTGCTTTCTGATCCTCATCTTTGCTGTCTAAATCCCTGAGAGGTAGCTCTGATAGCATCCACATAAGAATGCAATTTCAATTTCAATTGGCAGCCACGTTAAAAAAGAAGGTCCTCGGCGATAGCAATCCGCTCTGTGGGGATGCTGAGCTTCTTGTATTGTTTGTATGTCCTGCTTATTATCAAGCATTTGCCTTGTGTTTCTAAAAAGGCATCATGTCACTGATGGGAAATGTTTATTAGTACAAGGTTTTTTCTTTTTTTTTTGCTTGTGTGTCTGTCTGTGTGCCTGCGTGTGTGTGTGTGCTTACGCACTAGAAGTGTCCCTATCCTATTGACTTTCCCATAAATATGCCTGCCATTATATCAGCAGTCAAACAACATATGAATTCTCAATGACAAGGCACGCTGTTGTGGCAAATGGAGTTGGATGACAGGTACACACACACACACACACACACACACACACACACACACACACACACACACACCAATGATGTCGCTTTCCGTCTTCATGTCCCTGTGTGTTTTGTTTCCTTTTCCCCAGCACTTAATCAATGAGATCTGTCAGAAGGTGAAGATATTCCAACAAGCTGCTCTTTTAATACAAATATTGAATAGTAGTTAGATCTTAGTTTTGTAATTGAATTTCTAGACCCAGCATTCCTTCATTCAAGATGTCCAAAGTTCCTCCTTCCCGCGAGAGTGAAGTGAATTATATTTATATAGCGCTTTTTCTCTAGTGACGCAAAGCGCTTTACATAGTGAAACCCAATATCTTAATTTTTACATCTAAACCAGTGTGGGTGGCACTGGGAGCAGGTGGGTCAAGTGGACTAGAATGGCTGAACAGGGATCGAACCTGCAACCCTTCAAGTTGCTGGCACGGCCACTCTACCAACCGAGCTATACCGCCCCGCTTGCTCATTAACAAATTATAATGGTTTTGGCGGTATGCGTCATAGCTCCGGTTCAACATACCTTATAAAAACCCGTTTTGCCAAAGAATAAGACATGTCAGAAGGGACCGGTGTTGCCAATTGTGCAACCTTTTAAAAAAATATGATGTATATAAGATTTTAATCTTAAACAACACATACAGGTATAGCTCAGTTGGTAGAGTGGCCGTGCCAGCAACTTGAGGGTTGCAGGTTCGATTCCCGCTTCCGCCATCCTAGTCACTGCCGTTGTGTCCTTGGGCAAGACACTTTACCCACCTGCTCCCAGTGCCACCCACACTGGTTTAAATGTAACTTAGATATTGGGTTTCACTATGTAAAGCGCTTTGAGTCATTAGAGAAAAGCGCTATATAAATATAATTCACTTCACTTCACTACAGCACTATACATTGAAATATTGATCATGTAAAGGCTTGTAATAAATCACAGAAAACAAGCGGACAAAACAGACAGCAAAAGACAAAGCACATTGCAATAATACTAATAGCAATAAAATATATATAAAAGATGTAAGAATAAAATTAAATAAACCACATTTCAGAAGTGAAAGTATATACTAAGTTAATTAAAGGAGTGAGTCGTGTGTCGTCCATTTATTAGGTCAGTGTTTTTCAACCTTTTCTGAGCAGAGGCATATTTTTTCATTGAACAGATCCCAAGGCACACGATCAACAGAAAACATAAAAAAATTAAACTCACCACCCAATATTGACAGTAAAAAGTCATTCTCGCAATTGTTGGATAAAAATTCAAACCATAACCAAGCATGCATCACGATAGCCCTTGTCTCAAAGTAGGTGTACTGTCACCACCTGTCACATCACACCCTGACTTATTTGAAGTATTTTGGTGTTTTCCTGTGTGTAGTCTTTTAGTTCTTGTCTGGCACTCCTATTTAGTTGTTGATTGTCATGTCATGTAGAGATGTGCTTTGTGGACCATGAATTGATTAACGTGGACCCCGACTTAAACAAGTTGAAAAACGTATTCGGGTGTTACCATTTAGTGGTCAATTGTACGGAATATGTACTGACTGTGCAATCTACTAATAAAAGTATCAATCAATCAATCAATCAATCAAAAGTCTGCTCCACGCGCTGTAAGTTTTTGCTGTCGTCCAGCATGCTGTTTGTTTACTTTACAGCCAGTTCTGTTTGAGATTTGTTTTGCATAGCCATCCCTACGCTTCAATGCATTTATTTTATTTTTGGTTTAAGCTATAGATACCTTTTTACCTGCACCCTGCCTTCCGCTGTCATCTGCATATTGTGATCACAACACATCCTGTTCGTTGCGTTTACATAGCCATTAGCTACCTACTGCCACCTACTGATATGGAAGTTGACAGCACAGGCAATATTTACTGGTTTGCAAAGAATATTTATAACCCAATTAGGTGAAATTACATAATTTCTCACGGCACACCAAACAATATCTCACGGTACACTAGTGTGGTTGAAAAACACTGTATTAGGTAACCAAATACAAGCAGTCATGGAAGGTGAAGTATTTGCTACATTAGCAAAGATCCACCTCCACAAGCCCAGAAAGTGTCCTCCACCCTGTTGTCTTTTGTAGTTTTCACCCCAAAAATTTAAAGCAAAAAATGTGTTTTCCGCAGGAAAAATACTGATTTTATTTTTGGCCGAAATTGTGCATCCCTAAAGTATCGAGAAGTTTCACAAATGACCAAATATACTCAATATACACTAGGATCTGCCCTATTTCTGTTCAGTGGCATTGTGATTAGAGTGTCCGCCCTGAGATCGGTAGGTCGCGAGTTCAAACCCCGGTTGAGTCATACCAAAGACTATTAAATGGGATTGAGTTGGGGGTTAAATAACCAAAATGACCGCTGCTGCTCACTGCTCCCCTCACCTCCCAGGTGGTGAAACAAGGGAATGGGTCAAATGCAGAGAGTAATTTCCCCACACATGGTTTGTGTGACTATCAGTGTTGCTTTAACTTTTCCTTCAAGACCTGTTTTTGGATCACTATTCTGTCATGGTTTCAATGTTAGTCAAATAACTAGGTATTCACAATCCATCTATTTAATAAACATCTTAGGGCACCTTTTTCCATCAGTATGCCATTTTAATCATCCAGAATATTAGTTTTAAGTTTAATGACATCATATAGCTTTAAAGAGGTAGGGAGACTATTCAAATATGCTTCAGTGAAAGGGTTAAAGTCTCCACACGGGATAATGCATTGCTGATGAGTGCCTGCTAATGGGCAGTAGCTCTGTTAGCTGGAAATCAAATGACTTCTCCTGCGTTTGAAGTCTTTATTTTTCCATTGACATACTAAAGATAGACATCTACAGTGTATTGTCTAGTTCTGTTAGTGGTGGGGTAAAATATGAGATCATCGATCAGATCTCTGATGCCATTAGGGTGTTACCTTCAGATGCAAATGTTTCAAAAGTAACTTAATAAAGATAAGTCCCCCAAAGTCCAAACATTTTCTTTACACATCATATGTGATTATTTAAATTGTCTACATTACATTGCATACATTTGGTTGACATTGTTTTGTGTGATGTCACCTCAGAAATGATGTAAACACTTAGTTTTCGACCCACACAGTTTGGTTTGTAAAATCCAAATCTCGCTTGAGAATTAGCTGGAAAAAATACCTAGTCGCACGGTGCTAGACAGAGAAAGGGCAACGTTACCCCGGAGCTTCCTCGCCATCCTCCCGTCCTTTATTATGTTTCCGAAGAGCAAAGCAGACAACTCCTAACGCACGCAGCTAAAAGCAACTGCGTGAGAACGTATACTCGAATATCACGATATAGTCATTTTCTATATCGCAGGGAGACAAACCCGCGATATATCGAGTATATCGATATATCGCCCAGCCCTACTTCAAATATCAATTCAAGCCAGTTGTCACAGTTTAACACAGTGGTTCTCAAACTTTTTTTTGTCATCCCCCACTTTGGACAAGGGGGAGTTTTCAAGCCCCATCTGCCCCCATCGCCCAAGCAGAACGCTAATGCCAAGATTAACATTTTAAAATTTATTGAACATCAAGTTGTATACATTCAAACTCAATAACATAAAATAACATCAAGTTCAATGATAAATAAAATAACTGTGCAGCTGTGGTATAACTTGCATCAAGTTCAATAATAAATCAAATAACTTGCATCAAGTTCAATAATAAATTAATTAAAAGTGCCACTTTTTTGTGTTTTGATAAAATTTACCGCGCTCACAACATTTGTTAAAACCTCATTGAGTTCGGGGCTGAGCTGCCTTGACGCGAGTGCTTCCCGGTGAATGACACAATGTGTCCAATGCGCATTTGGCGCAACCCTCTTTATTAGAGCCTGCAGCCCGTTTCTTGACCCTGCCGTGGTCTGTGCGCCATCAGAGCAAAATCCCACACAGTTTTCCCATTTAAGGTCGTGTTCTTTGAGGAAACCGTCCATTATCTTGAACAGCTCATCAGCACTGGCTCTATTTTTTTTTGTATTTGCAAAACAGCAAATCCTCGCACAGTGACTCGCCATTCGCAAAGTGGACGTATCACGTATGCGATGAACAGGCAGTCTTTATTGCCGTCAGTAGCTTCGTCCGCTTGTAAAGCAAAACGACTTTCTTTTAATTTGTCTACGATTTGTTCCTCAAGATCACTTGCAATGTCGCATATACGTCTCGCAGCTGTGTTGTTTGACAGTGATTTACAGTTTGTGTAGAAAATGGGGTTGTAAAAAAAATATCTAAAAATATAATTAAAATAAAAAATTAAAGTGGAGGAGTTCAAGTACCTAGGAATCTTGTTCACGAGTGAGGGAAGAGTGGATCGTGAGATCGACAGGCGGATCGGTGCGGCGTCTTCAGTAATGCGGACGTTGTACCGATCCGTTGTGGTGAAGAAGGAGCTGAGCCGGAAGGCAAAGCTCTCAATTTACCGGTCGATCTACGTTCCCATCCTCACCTATGGTCATGAGCTTTGGGTCATGACCGAAAGGATAAGATCACGGGTACAAGCGGCCGAAATGAGTTTCCTCCGCCGTGTGGCGGGTCTCTCCCTTAGAGATAGGGTGAGAAGCTCTGCCATCCGGGAGGAACTCAAAGTAAAGCCGCTGCTCCTCCACATGGAGAGGAGCCAGATGAGGTGGTTCGGGCATCTGGTCAGGATGCCACCCGAACGCCTCCCTAGGGAGGTGTTTAGGGCACGTCCAACCAGTAGGAGGCCACGGGGAAGACCCAGGACACGTTGGGAAGACTATGTCTCCCGGCTGGCCTGGGAACGCCTCGGGATCCCCCGGGAAGAGCTAGACGAAGTGGCTGGGGAGAGGGAAGTCTGGGTTTCCCTGCTTAGGCTGTTGCCCCCGCGACCCGACCTCGGATAAGCGGAAGATGATGGATGGATGGATGGATGGATAAAAAATTAAAGTTACATTTCCTCCCATTTCTCGCGCCCCACCTGTCATGTCTCTATTCGCCCCACACTTTGAGAAACGCTGGTTTAACCCAAACCAACCTCCGCCCTATTCCTATCATTGAGTCCTCTCCCTCAGTTCCCCCGCGGCTCGTAATGTGCCGCGACGCTCGTCGTTAAGCGAGGCCGCCGCATCTCCCCGGCCTTGTGCTACACCGCCATTACTGTCTGGCCTGCCTCCCGCTACAAATTGGATGAACAGGCACTGACACATTTTCAATATTATTACATTAAACCAAGTGGATTTTGATTGATAACCTAATATTGGCCTAATGCAAAACATCAATCACGGCAAGTATATTAATTATTTAATATTGTGGCGTAATTCAGAAATCAATGCCGCCTGCTGCTTTCCGACGGAGGAGGAGCGACGGGAGAAGATGAGGAGAAAAGAAGAGGTGGGTCCCTGAAGACCTCCCCAGATGATATGGTGTTTTGGAGAAGGAGACGCGGGATGAGCGTGTAAACATGTTGGCGTGTGTCTAATGGACTCAGACGTGACGTTTGAAAAAAAAACAACCTATGTTTTATTCCTGAAAAATGAGATGCCGCTGTAGGAGTGGAGAGAAATAAGTGAAAGCACGCAGGAGGAAGAGGAGGGGGTGTCCAACCCCCCCCCCCCCTGCCCGTGTTAGATTGTTTTCCCGCTAATTGTGCTTCATTAGCGGATTACACACACTGTCACCACGGTAACAAATGTCTCGCTGTCTGCCCGCTGCGCGCCCCGTCATGTATAATGAATGTGGCGGGGTGTTTGTCACAATGTAATGTAATTACAGCCAGATGAAGTTGGCCTTAAGTGGTTGACTTTGGGCCTCGGAGAAGAAAGAGTAAACAGAAATCAGCTTTTCATGGTCATCGTTAACCCGCTATCTTTTGCTCCTCCTTTTTTTTTTTTTAAGTCATCTATCCATCTGTATATCATTCCCTGAGAGCTTATTTGGAACATAGGTGGATGGATGGATGGATGGATGGATGGATGGATGGATGGATGGATAGATGGATATTTGGGAGGAAAGGGCTGGAGGGAGGGTGTATTAGACACTATGTAATTTTAGAGATGGTATAGATTTACACTGTGATGCTTCTGGCTGCATTAGCAACTGAAGCCTGTCGATAAGCCTTCCTCTCTCTTCATCTGCACACACACACACACACACACACACACACACACACACACACACACACACACACACACACACACACTTGTCGGTAATGGGGACCAGAGTTGGACGGGGTCGTTTGTATTTTCTTGATCTTTTGATTTCCACTGTTGCAAATTTGAAATGTGCCCCCCAAAAAATGCATCTATTATTTACTGCCAATTTGCCCCTTTTTTTTTTTTTTCTATCCAGCTCTTCTCCACACACACGCTCGCTCCATTTCCCTGACTTCCTGTTCCGCTGCTGCCACAAATGTGTTAATCATTCACACATTTGTATATTATCATGATCATTATTACGACTTCACTGACGATAAGCTTCACGGATCTTTCTCTGGAAATAATTGAGCAGCAGGATGTCAATCGAGTTAACCTCTAGGTGGCGTTCACACAAATACACACCTCGGAAGAAGCACATTATTACCAAGTCACGCAATCATCCATTATTGCTATTTAGAATAATACTGATAAAACATACACTTGTGTCTCAGTTGGCACATATTGCTCTTACTGCTGTTTTAAGTTGTTTCTGCAATTAGGATGACTCATTTATAATGTTTTAAATGATATGCAGTAAAGTAAATTGGATCTGTTGAGGATGCTGTGGGCTTAATAACAGATATTTAAGAGTTTGAAACTACAATGTTTCACAATAAATTGTCATCAAAACAGTGTAATTGTCAAATATACTTGGCACAGAGTTCCAAATGTGTATAGAGCAGACCTGCGGCCCGTTAAAGGGGAACATTATCAGCAGACCTATGTAAGCGTCAATATATACCTTGATGGTGCAGAAAAAAGACCATCTATTTTTTTAACCGATTTCCGAATTCTAAATGGGTGAATTTTGGCGAATTAAACGCCTTTCTGTTTATCGCGCTGGAGGCGATGACGTCAGAATGTGACGTCGCCGAGGTAACACACCCACCATTTTCATTTTCAACACATTACAAACACCGGGTCTCAGCTCTGTTATTTTCCGTTTTTTTGACTATTTTTGGGAACCTTGGAGACATCATGCCTCGTGGGTGTGTTGTCGGAGGGTGTAACAACACTAACAGGGAGGGATTCAAGTTGCACCACTGGCCCGAAGATGCCAAACTTTCTGCCGCCAGACCCCCATTGAATGTGCCAGAGTGTCTCCACATTTGACCGGCGACGCTAAAGCAGACATGGCACAGAGATGTATGGATAACCTGCAGATGCATTTGCAACGATAGTCAACGAAATCACAAAGGTGAGATTTGTTGATGCTGACTGCCAGCTAATCGATGCTAACATGCTATTTACCGGCGGTGCTAAAGCAGACATGGCACAGAGATGTATGGATAACCTGCAGATGCATTTGCAACTATATTACGTTTCCTTCCACCCACATTTAATGCGAAAAAAACACTTACCAATCGACGGATTTAAGTTGCTCCAGTGTCAAAAAATGCGAAAGTCCTGATCGTTTGGTCCGCACATTTTACCGGCGATGCTAACGCAGCTATTCGGCCATGCTATGGCTATGAATAGCGTCAATAGCTATTCGCTCAATAGCTTCAGTTTCTTCTTCAATATTTTCATACTCCAACCATCTGTTTCAATACATGCGTAATCTGTTGAATCGCTTAAGTCGCTGAAATCCGAGTCTGAATCCGAGCTAATGTCGCTATATCTTGCTGTGGTATTCCCATTGTTTGTTTACATTGGCAGCACTGTGTGACGTCACAGGGAAATGGCCAGTGTCTTCGCAGAGAGCGAAAATAAGGCACTTTAAAGCTTTATTTAGGGATATTCCGAGACAGGTAAAATTTTGAAAAAAACTTTAAAAAATATAACAAGCCACTGGGAACTGATTTTTATTGTTTTTAACCCTTTTGAAATTGTGATAATGTTCCCCTTTAAGTTGATGATTACTTCTATGTGTAGAAATCTTTATTTATAATTGAAGCACTTGTTTATTTTTCTGGCCCGCCGGACATTCCCAAATATTTTTTTTAGATCTTTTAGATCTGTGGTTCTTAACCTTGTAACCTTGAGGTACCGAACCCTACCAGTTTCATATGCGCATTCACCAAACCCTTCTTTAATGAAAAATAATTTTATTTTATTTTTTCAAAATCATGACAGTTACCGTATTTTTCGGAGTATAAATCGCTCCGGAGTATAAGTCACACCTGCCGAAAATGCATAATAAAAAAGGAAAACACATATAAGTCGCACTGGAGTATAAGTCGCATTTTTGGGGGAAATTTATTTGATAAAACCCAACACCAAGAATAGACATTTGAAAGGCAATTTTAAATAAATAAAGGCTGAATAAGTGTACGTTATATGAGGCATAAATAACCAACTGAGAAGGTGCCTGCTATGTTAACCTAACATATTATGGTAAGAGTCATTCAAATAACTATAACATATAGAACATGCTATATGTTTACCAAACAATCTGTCACTCCTAATTGCTAAATCCCATGAAATCTTATACGTCTAGTCTCTTACATGAATGAGCTGAATATTATTTGATATTTTACGGTAATGTGTTAATAATTCCACACATAAGTCTTTCCTGAGTATAAGTCGCACCCCGGGCAAACTATGAAAAAAACTGCCACTTATAGTTTGAAAAATACGGTGTATATATATATATATATATATATATATATATATATATATATATATATAATTACAACTTATATGTTTTTGGTAACACTTTAGTACATGGGTATCAAACTCTGGCCCGCGGGCCAAATTTCGCCCGCCGTGTATTTTCATTTGGCCCTTGAGGCAATATCAAATTAACATTAGAGCTGGCCCGCCAGTATTATACAGCGCCGCTGTCACTGTAACACTGCATTCACCGCTAATACTCATACTTGCTAACCCCCCCGATTTTCCAAGGAGACTCCCAAATTTCAGTGCCCCTCACGAAAATCACAGGGGGCAACC
This sequence comes from Nerophis ophidion, assembly GCF_033978795.1. Classification (NCBI taxonomy): domain Eukaryota; kingdom Metazoa; phylum Chordata; class Actinopteri; order Syngnathiformes; family Syngnathidae; genus Nerophis; species Nerophis ophidion. Next base: position 3,279,064 of record NC_084628.1, on the reverse strand, counting down.
ATTCTCCCAAATTTCTCCCGATTCCCACCTGGACAACAATATTGGGGGCGTGCCTTAAAGGCACTGCCTCAAGCGTCCTCTAAAACCTTTCGTCACGTCCGCTTTTCCTACGTAGGAACAGCGTCCCGGCCTAGTCACATGATACATGTGGCTTTTAAACACACAAGCTAATGCAATGCAAGCTTGGTCAACAGCCATACAGGTCACACTGAGGGTGGCCGTATAAACAACTTTAAGACTGTTACAAATACGCGCCACACTGTGAACCAACACTAAACGAGAATGACAAGCTAATTTCGGGAGAACATCCGCACTGTAACACAACAAATACACATACACCCTTGCAGCACTACCACCTCCTGGACGCTACAATATAAAAATGTATTATTAGCCTGTGGGAAAAGTTTATTTTGATATTTACCTGAGAAGGCTGCAAATAGAAAAGAGGCATTCAATTTCTATTTAAATTTGATTTGATATGCCATTGCTATTTTGAAATGATTAGCATTATTTGAAACTCGATTTTGCATGTCACTATAAAGTTATATAAGTCTCGCTTGTTCAATATTCAAAGCTTAAACTTGTTTGGGTCCCTATTAAAAGGTTAATTTGTTCAACCTTGGCCCGCGGCTTTGTTCAGTTTAAAATTTTGGCCCACTTTGTATTTGAGTTTGACACCCCTGCTTTAGTACGAAGAATATATTCTAAGTAACAGGGACTTAATTTAGAGTTATTTGGACACTAGGGGAACATATTCTAAGTAACAAAGACTTAATTTGTCTTCCGAGGATGTTGTAGTCGTAATGATTTGTGCAGTCCTTTGAGACATTTGTGATTTGGGGCTATATAAATAAACATTGATTGATTGAATTTAAAGTTATTTGGTTAGGGTTATAATAAGGCCATGCCGAGAATTAGACATTTATAAGTACTTAATGACTAGTTAAGAGCCAATATGTTACTAATTAGCATGTTAATAAGCAACTACTGTAGTTAATGGTGAATATATTCCCCATACTAAAGTGTTGCCATGTTTTTTTTACTGGTGCACAAAATGGAACCGTGCTTGAACATCACCTTGTTCAAACAACAAAACCAACACAGTGCATAAACTCACAATCAAATGACACACCTGCAAATCAGTGTTACTTCTGCTGTTGCCTTTTCCGTAATACGCCGATAGGGAGAAGTTTTTATTTACACGATGATTCGGGTGTTTTGACCTCCGCCGAACCCCTGAGGCCGACTCACCGAGCCTCTAGGGTTCGATGGAACCCAGGTTAAAAACCACTGTTTTAGATGTAAAGTGTAGCTGCCATTATGATTTGCAGTGATGTTTTCAAATGACCATAAGTCTTGAACCATTCAACATATTTAAATGGGTGGAATCTGCGCTTTTGCATGATATTTTAGTGACTAGTGTTGTCCTGATACCAATATTATTTTGATACTTTTCTAAATAAAGGGGACCAGAAAAAATTGCATTATTGGCTTTATTTTAACCAAAAATCTTAGGGTGTGGCGGACCGGTACTTTTCAGAGGCGGTATGGTACCGAATATGAGTCATTAGGGACGGCGTGGCGCAGTGGCATAGTGGCCGTGCGCAACCCGAGGGTCCCAGGTTCAAATCCCACCTAGTACCAACTTCGTCACGTCCGTTGTGTCCTGAGCAAGACACTTCACCCTTGCTCCTGATGGGTGCTGGTTAGCGCCTTGCATGGCAGCTCCCTCCATCAGTGTGTGAATGTGTGTGTGAATGGGTAAATGTGGAAGTAATGTCAAAGCGCTTTGAGTACCTTGAAGGTAGAAAAGCGCTATACAAGTACAACCCATTTATTAGTATCGCGGTACTATACGAATACCTGTATACCTGTGAGGAGTGTTTTGGATTTTGATTTTGATTTATTGGTTCTCGTTGGGGAAATTCATTTTCACTGCCGTTACGTTTAAACAACAGACATTACACATCACAAACAAAAAGACATCATACATGACCAACGCATTTACCGTATTTTTCGGAGTATAAGTCGCTTCGGAATATAAGTCGCGCCTGCCGAAAATGCATAATAAAGAAGAAAAAAAACATATTTAAGTCGCACTGGCATACAAGTCGCATTTTTGGGGGAAATTATTTTGATAAAACCTAACACCAAGAATAGACATTTGAAAGGCAATTTAAAATAAATAAATAATAGTGAACAACAGGCTGAATAAGTGTACGTTATATGAGGCATATGGTAAGAGTCATTCAAATAACTATAACTTAACTATAAGGGACGGCGTGGCGCAGTGGGAGAGTGGCCGTGCGCAACCCGAGGGTCCCTGGTTCAAATCCCACCTAGTACCAACCTCGTCACGTCCGTTGTGTCCTGAGCAAGACACTTCACCCTTGCTCCTGATGGGTGCTGGTTGGCTCCCTCCATCAGTGTGTGAATGTGTGTGTGAATGTGTGTGTAAATGTGGAAGTAGTGTCAAAGCGCTTTGAGTACCTTGAAGGTAGAAAAGCGCTATACAAGTACAACCCATTTATTAGTATCGCGGTACTATACGAATACCTGTATACCTGTGAGGAGTGTTTTGGATTTTGATTTTGATTTATTGGTTCTCGTTGGGGAAATTCATTTTCACTGCCGTTACGTTTAAACAACAGACATTACACATCACAAACAAAAAGACATCATACATGACCAACGCATTTACCGAATTTTTCGGAGTATAAGTCGCTTCGGAATATAAGTCGCGCCTGCCGAAAATGCATAATAAAGAAGAAAAAAAACATATTTAAGTCGCACTGGCATACAAGTCGCATTTTTGGGGGAAATTATTTTGATAAAACCCAACACCAAGAATAGACATTTGAAAGGCAATTTAAAATAAATAAAGAATAGTGAACAACAGGCTGAATAAGTGTAGGTTATATGAGGCATAAATAACCAACTGAGAAGGTGCCTGCTATGTTAACCTAACATATTATGGTAAGAGTCATTCAAATAACTATAACTTAACTATAAGGGACGGCGTGGCGCAGTGGGAGAGTGGCCGTGCGCAAGCCGAGGGTCCCTGGTTCAATCCCCACCTAGTACCAACCTCGTCACGTCCGTTGTGTCCTGAGCAAGACACTTCACCCTTGCTCCTGATGGGTGCTGGTTAGCGCCTTGCATGGCAGCTCCCTCCATCAGTGTGTGAATGTGTGTGTGAATGGGTAAATGTGGAAGTAGTGTCAAAGCGCTTTGAGTACCTTGAAGGTAGAAAAGCGCTATACAAGTACAACCCATTTATTTATTTATTTATGTATACCGTACAGCCCTACTAGTTACTATGGTAATCTATGTCACAGCAGGTCAGACGAGGCACTAAGCAGTGTGGGCGGGGAGCGTTTTCACAGAGTGTTTCCAGGGTGGCAGGGACAGATCTCCCGTCCAAAGGCAAAACCTAGTAACTCACTTCTAGCTGATTTGGAGAAAACAAAGGAAAACCAATCTATCTTGATGCTGTCTTACAAAGATCTACAAAGTCATCAAACGTATAGATGTTTTCTTGAGCTTTCATTTTCTTGCCGATTGAGCCATGGATTGAATCTGCTCTCATGAACGTGTGCCCTTTCTCCAGATATTTTATTACAATCTCGGGTGGGCCCCATTCTGCGTTTGCACATTGGGCAAGAGCCGTGTACAGCGTCCAGTTTTTGTTTTGACCTCCACAGTTATCTGCCCAAAAGAGTATGCAAGGGGAAGAATCAAGAACAATATATTTAATGAAGGTGCTTGCAACGTCCCGGGTCAATCTTCCAAATATCCCCTGGTGCCATAATATCACATAATCAGGTTGACCGTCGGCCCCCATTCGTGCAAATGTCTCATTAAAGACAATAAGGCGACTGACAAAGAAGCTCCGATTGGTCCCTTGAGATACTAAGTTTTGCTGTTGGATCTACGCGGTTATGTGGTAGTTGCTAGGTCCTGCTTACTTACGGAAAAAATTACAATATCGCATACACTAATGTAAGGCATATCACCTAGGAACTCCAAAATTATTATCAGCTCAGTTTTGACCAAAATTGAGTTACTGGGTTTTGCCTTTGAACGGGAGAGATGCGGAAGGAGATTTTTACAAGGAAGTTCTAAAGCTTAGTGATGTATCACATATATCAGATTGTAGATGTTTTTGGTTTTTTTACCCTTCATGTTCATATTTCGCTGTGTTTGTTGCATTTGGCTTGATTGTAAAAGATGTCGATTGAGAGTGGGTGTGACGTTCATATGTTCTCAATATGCAGGGTTTTATCGTTCATAGAAAAAAATACAATTCCATTCCGTTTTTAAGGCGGTCTGTCATAACATTTTTAGAATTCAATCTGACTTTATTGTGGGGTTTTGTATTAGTTTACCTAAAAATAAATATACTGGCCCCCAGACACATTTCTCTAAATTTGGCCCCCGAGTCAGAATAATTGCCCAGACCTGGTAGAGTATTTGTTGTGAACTTTAAAGTGTTAACATGCGCTTTTGTTGTGTTCCAGGGACACCGCCAGCATGGAAGCAAGATTAGAGCATCTGGTAAGTTCTATTTGACACAGCACAACACAGTTTGCTTCAAATTTATATAAAATATTTCTACTTTGCCTGTTGAAATGTCTCGATACAACTTGCGCGATGCAGATCTGCACTGCATAAAGTCAGTGTTCAAAAACAAGAAAAAAAATACAAAAAATGAGGGGTATTTAATTTGAAAGAAGCAAAATTATCTGCTAATTGAACAAGAACATTCGGCTTGTCAAGACTTTCCAAAACAGGTAAAATTACCTAACCTCAATGAACCCAAAAATACCTTTAAAATAAGTGTATTCTCACTAATAACAAGTGTTCTGTGAAGACTCTTTTTCGGCATGGTAATGCCGGTGTGGTTTTTCCAGGGATGCGTCGAAGCGATGAACACAACAAGGTAAGTTAAAGGGTATTTATTTAATAATAAAAGGCTATAAACAAAAACACTGGTGTAAAGAGAAAAGTTAAACAAAAGACGCTAGCGTGAAAGCTAGGATAAAACACAAGGAAAACTAAAACTTGATACGAGGACACAAAAGAGTAATCAAAAACATTCAGCATGAAAGCTGGAAAATAAAGTGGCTTAGCGTGAGAGCTAGCGAGAAAATACATACATAGAATGATGAGAGTCGTCACTGATGCACGTGGGCAAATTAGGATCCGAGAATGAGTCAACAGAAAAGGTGAGCTTAAATAGGAGGGTGAAAATTAGTAGCAGGTGTGCGGGGCGAGACTAACAGGTGGACTGATGTGTAACCATAGTGATGGACAAAAACAGGAAATAAACGCGTCAGACTGAGAATGAAAAAACAAACGTGAAGATCTGAGCAGCAGATCGCAACATGTACTTTTCTTGGTAGAAAAAAAAAGCGACCTTTTTGCTCAATATATTGAAAAATATTCCGAAATTAAGTATCATTATCTTGACATAATGATATGCACCCGGCATCATGTTGGTTTTTTTTCATGCTTGAAATAAGAAATTATTTCTTTAAAAAAGTAGTTTTATACTTGTGAGTGTTGATGACACAGTTTTACAACAGTTGATATTCTAGTTTCAAGCATGTTTTACTCAATATAGGTCATCAAATCTCAGCAACAAGCTGTAATATCTTACTGAGATCATTTAGGACAGGGGCGCTCAGACTTTTTCTGCAGGCGAGCTACTTTTCAATTGACCAAGTCGAGGAGATCTACCTCATTCCTATTTATAATTTATATTTATTTATTTATGAAAGAGACATTTTTGTTAACAAGTTAATGGTGTTTAATGATAATACAAGCATGTGTAACACACATAGATTCCTTTCTTTCATGAAGACAAGAATATAAGTTGGTGTATTACCTGATTCTGATGACTTGCATTGATTGGAATTAGACAGTGGTGCTGATAACGTCCGCATTTTCAAATGGAGGAAAAAAAAAAGTCCTCCTTTCTGTCCAATACCACATGAAAGTGGTTGGATTTGGCATCTCATTTGTCCAACTTGCATACTGGTTTTTAAACACTTTGTTATGAGAGTAGCATATGTGTGTGGCCCTTTAATGTCTGGCAGCAGGTGAGTGACGTCAGTGAGTGTGCGGGTGGGCAAGCAAGTGAGGGCGGGGGAGAAATACATTGGCATCAAACTCTGTAGCTTGCTAGCTTTCTGAGACTCTTATTTTGTTAGCACAGGCAGGATGAAACAGGTCTTTTATGGTGAAGACAGGAAGTGTGCAGTCGCTCTTTAGAGTTTTGACAGTAGGTACGGAGTCTCTAGAAATAAAATGTGTTTCTCTGCGTCCGCCCTGTTAGTGATTTTTTTCTTAAATATGAGCTCGCAGCAGCCAGCGTCATCTCACAAGATCCTCGGGTGCCGAGAATGTCAAACAACTGACGAAAGTGAAGTCTTGGTATGATTGATGATTGCTCATTTTTATGTACATTTTTTAATGCCTGGCTTGAGATCGACTGACACACCCTCCGAGATCGACCAGTCGATCGCCATCGACGTAATGGGCACCCCTGATTTAGGACCAAAACCCTTAAAACAAGTAAATCTCCTTAGTGAGAAGAATTATCTTATCAAACAGAAAATAAGCAAATATCACCCTTTTTTTGAAATATTTAATCTTACTTAGATTTCACTTTTTGCACTGTGATTGTATCGTAGATTAACATGCAAGCCGATATAAGTGATACTTGTTTTTGTTGATATCAGACCGATATCAATATTAGCTTGAGACACCCCTAATTTTAACATTAAATGATCTTTAGCACCTAAACACATACACACTGTCTTCTCACTTGGACGAATATGAAGACCTGCTGCAAACTCTCTCCTGAGACAAAAACTGAAAATTTAATGTCCATTTCCAGTGTTTCTCTTGCCACTGTCTTTAATACGAGGTCACAGTGCCATGCAACACAAAGTAAAAAGGTTCCTTCTTTTTTTTTTTTTTCTTTTTTTGGGTGGGAAAAGTACTACAGGCTTCCTTTGGCCCCCTTTTTTTTTCTTCTTCTAGGAGATGAATTATAGACGGGGGTCAGCAAGGGTCCTGGTTCTCAGTGGATGTCGCACGCCCTGCCCTCCCTGCATACTAAACCACACACACACACACACACACACACACACACACACACACACACACACACACACACACACACACACACACACACACACACACCAGTATGCGTTACGCAAATGACCCTGAATATGCCACTGTGATGTCTGACCTCCACATTCAAACACTTCTCCAAGTCTTAAATACAGGCTACTGTCACACATTCTTCTTTTATGTCTAGCGCAGGGGTGTCCAAAGTGTGGCCCGGGGGCCATTTGCGGCCCACAGTTAATCGTTTACCTGCCCCCCACACATTCTGCAAAATTGCAAACTTGATAGTATTGCAAAAATAAATAAAAAAACATTTTAAAAAAGTGGAATGAGGTGAAATCTAATGAGAAAAAATGGCAATGTTGACACAAAGCTGCTCAAAAAAGGACCAAAAAAATCTGTTATAATGAATTATTACTTAAAGTTTATCACTTTAAAATGTTTTATGTGGAAAAAAAATGCATATGTTGTGTGGTTGCCATATAAAAACATCAAAGTTTTGACAAAAGAGCATAAAACAAACAAAATAAAAGTTTAAACTTAAAATCGAGAGATATATCGGAAATTGATCTTGAAATTTAAGTGTTAAAAGTAAAAAAAGGACCAAAAAAATCTGTTATGAATTATTAATTAAAGATTATCACTTTAAAATGTTTTATGTGGAAAAAAAAATTGCATATGTTGTGTGGTTGCCATATAAAGACATCAAAGTTTTGACAAAAGATCATAAAACAAACAAAATAAAAGTTTAAACTTAAAATCGAGAGATATATCGGAAATTGATCTTGAAATTTAAGTGTTAAAAGTAAAAAAAGGACAAAAAAATCTGTTATGAATTATTAATTAAAGATTATCACTTTAAAATGTTTTATGTGGAAAAAAAATTGCATATGTTGTGTGGTTGCCATATAAAGACATCAAAGTTTTGACAAAAGATCATAAAACAAACAAAATAAAAGTTTAAACTTAAAATCGACAGATATATCGGAAATTGATCTTGAAATTTAAGTGTTAAAAGTAAAAAAAAAAACTAATGCATCACTTTATGAGTGGGGAACCTTTCGGATCTCAAATATATTTAGTAGGATTTTATTTAACTTTTCACTGTGATTACTCAAAAATATGAAATAATTAAAATCAATGGTGTCCTGCATTATTGATCTCTGAGGGCTCTAATTGCTAAATAAAGGAACTCTCCTGAAGGAATCAATAAAGTACTATTTATCTATCTAAATAGGATGAAATAAGCTTTGATTGGCAACACTAAATGGTCCCTAGTGTGTGAATGTGAGTGTGAATGTTGTCTGTCTATCTGTGTTGGCCCTGTGATGAGGTGGCGACTTGTCCAGGGTGTACCCTGCCTTCCGCCCGGAATAAGCAGTAGAAAATGGATGGATGGAAGCTTAGCTTCTTCCTACTCCTTTTCGGACATGATGTATTGTGAAATGATGAAATTTTCCTGATGTATAATGTTGCAGGTATGTCATGTTCGAAATAAACTAAGAAAAGAAAATACTGCATATTTCAGTTTTACTATAAAAAACAAAGTTGTCTTTGACAGAAAAGGGATTAAACCTTATTTGTTTTACTTCATATCAACCTCAAGTTGATATAAATATTTACTGTAAGTTTTAAATAAATAATAATAATAATAATTTGACTTATTTTTGAACATTTTAGTGACTGAGGCCCTCTATGCTCCCCAGGAGCCCTAAGGATTAAAAAAAAAAAAAAAATCCATATATTGGTTTGAAAATGAAAAATATCAAAATGGCCCCTGCATGCTTAAATTTTTCCATGTGTGGCCCTCTGTGGAATAAGTTTGGACACCCCTGGTCTAGCGGAACATCCAAATTGCAGCACTGATGGTAATTCTTGTAGTCCAGATCTGAAGAAGTGGATGACAAAGGTCTGTCGATGCACTTATGCAGTTCCCCGTTAAAGATCATATATTGCTATTAATAATGCAAGCCAGGGGTTACATGCATTAACAATATTAATCACTTTGTGTATTGGAATTATGAGTCACTCGGCATTAAATGAGTGTATTAAAGCCATTAAACTGTAAAATGTATACTATAAATATACAGTATATTTGCAGTGACTAAATGGGGAGTGGCTTGTTCAATGATTTAAAAAATAAATAAATAGATAAACCTTTTTTTTTTCTGATGCTCCCGATGGATTACTGCCCCATTTAACCTAACTCAATCAATCAATCAATCAATCTTTTACTTATATAGCCCTAAATCACAACTGTCTCAAAGGGCTGCACAAGCCACCACGGCATCCTCGGTTCAGATCCCACATCAGGGCAAGGAAAAACTCAACCTATTGGGATGACAATGAGAAACCTTGGAGAGGACCGCAGATGTGGGGACCCCCTTCTCTAAGGCATATTGTGTGAGTCCAGTCCATATCCCTTACTGGCCTCGAAGTAATTGTATTTGGTGCATGGTGTAATGATTAGTGTGACCAGTAGATGGCAGTCACACATGAGAGATACGTGTAAACCGCGAGATGTAACTAAATTAATAAAGCTAAAGCCAACCCCTTTAAAGTTAAAGTACCAATGACCGTCACACACACACTAGGTGTGGCGAAATTTGTCCTCTGCATTTGACCCATCCCCTTGATCTCCCCCTGGGAGGTGAGGGGAGCGGTGGGCAGCAGCGGTGGCCACGCCCGGGAATTATTTTTGGTGATTTAACCCCCAATTCCAACCCTTGATGCCGAGTGCCGAGCAGGGAGGTAATGGCTCCCATTTTTTTAGTCTTTGGTATGACTCAGCCGGGGTTTGAACTGGAGTGACCACAAAGGCGCCTTATAAGTAAAATGTATTATTATTATTATCATTATTCTAATTACTTTGAAATTCGAAACACTTAGTATGGCTTTTTTTTTTTTTTTAAATGTTCAAAAAACCATAATTGATAACTGCACGTTGATAAACTCAAGGATACTGATAAAATATGGTAAAAAAGGAACTGCCTTTTTTATTTTATTTTGCCTATTGTTCACAATCCTTATAAGAGACGAGTAGACAAAAGTATTTACCGTATTTTTCGGACTATAAGTCGCAGTTTTTTTCATAGTTTGGCCGAGGGTGCGACTTATACTCAGGAGCGACTTATGTGTGAAATTATTAACACATTACCGTAAAATATCAAATTATATTATTTTGTTCATTCACGTAAGTGACTAGACGTATAAAATTTCATTGGATTTAACGATTAGGAGTGAGAGATAGTTTGGTAAAGGTATAGCATGTTCTATATGTTATAGTTATTTGAATGACTCTTACCATAATATGTTAGGTTAACATAGCAGGCACCTTCTCAGTTGGTTATTTATGCCTCACTTATTCAGCCTGTTGTTCACTATTCTTTATTTTAAATTGCCTTTCAAATGTCTATTCTTGGTGTTGCGTTTTATTTAAAAAATTTCCCCCCAAAAATGCGACTTATACTCCAGTGCGACGTATATGTTTTTTTTCTTCTTTATTATGCATTTTCGGCAGGTGCGACTTATACTCAGGAGCGACTTATGTGTGAAATTATTAACACATTACCGTAAAATATCAAATAATATTATTTAGCTCATTCACGTAAGAGACTAGATGTATAAGATTTCATGGGATTTATCGATTAGAAGTGACAGATTGTTTGGTAAACATATAGCATGTTCTATATGTTATAGTTATTTGAATGACTCTTACCATAATATGTTAGGTTAACATAGCAGGCACCTTCTCAGTTGGTTATTTATGCCTCATATAATGTACACTTATTCAGCCTGTTGTTCACTATTCTTTATTTATTTTAAATTGCCTTTCAAATGTCTATTCTTGGTGTTGCGTTTTATTTAAAAAATGTCCCCCCAAAAATGCGACTTATACTCCAGTGCGACGTATATATGTTTTTTTTCTTCTTTATTATGCATTTTCGGCAGGTGTGACTTATACTCTGGAGCGACTTATACTCTGAAAAATACGGTATTTTTTTTTCTCTTTCGAACATGTAAAAATCGGATCGTTCTTGGTGGCCAGCAAAGCAGCTAATCAATTCCACCGCTAAATCACTTTAAAAATGCATTCAAAAACCGTCACCAATTCTTCATTCACGTTCCGTAATCTGTATAATAACAAAGCTGTAGCGACATTGGTATTTTAAGAGCAAACACTGAGGAACACATCGGCGTGCTACGGTATTAGATTGGATTAGATTAGATAGTACTTTATTTATTCCGTCAGGAGAGTTCCTTCAGGAAAATTACAATTTTCAGCACAATCCCGTTCAAGATCAGACAAACATTACAGGGAGACAGAACAGGATCGCTGATGGGTCTGCCGGCTTCCAGCGCCCCTTACAAAAAAGATGACATACAGGTAAACATGGGGGGGGGAGAAAATAATAGAAGATTAAAATAAAATAAAATAAATCGGTATTAGCCGTAGAAGCTAACAATGGCAAGGGATAAGCTCGCTTCTACGTCAGCACAAACACGTTGTTCAGTTTGTAATGCAAAACACTGCGATAGGACACCAACCAAATAGTCAATTCTGCACATTGAACCTACAAACTGTGCTCTCTTAGACATTTGTCGAAACTGAGGTTTTTTTTTATGGTGCATTCAAAGACAGCTGAATAGAGTAGGACGCCACATTGCCCACCAGAAATGCTAGATTTTATTAGTTACACACTTTTCATTTAAATATATTTATTTTAAATTGGTAAATAAATTACAAACCAATATTTGAAACAAAAGCTTAGCTACTAAGGCAAATAAAATCTTAAACTAAAACACTATCAGCAAAGCATAAAAACTACAAAATATGCAACATAATCGGTTTTATAGTGTGCCTATTATTTTAGTTATTTGAAAAAAAAACTTGGTCAAACGATTTCAATGTGTGTATACAGTAAGTACTTTTTGAGCAAATTTAACAATATTGCGATAATTTTAACTTTAATAATTTTGGTTAACCTCTTTAGGCCCAAGCTGTTTGTTTACATGCTTTTTGCATTTCTCTTTGCTATTTGGGCTTATTGTACCCTAATTACAACAACAACTAAGAATCTTCTTTTGATATGATGTACTTAGTTCATAAGTACACGAATGTGTACTTCATGTTTATCCATTTTTTCCATCCATTTTCTACCGCTTATTCCCTTTCGGGGTCGC
>NC_084628.1:3219240-3261740 GCF_033978795.1 Nerophis ophidion | reverse complement strand
AGACAACATTCAGTTTATGTAATATTTTTAGGTTTATGTACGTACAACTATACCAAAAAGTCACTTTTTTTCAGTGTATGTATATTAACATCCATCATCCATCCATCCTTTTTCTACCGCTTGTCCTGTCGCGGGGGTTGCTGTAGCCTGTCTCAGCTGCATTCGGGCGGAAGGCGCGCTACACCCTGGACAAGTCGCCACCTCATCACAGGGCCAACATAGATAGACAGACAACTTTCACACTCACATTCACGCACTAGGGCATGGGTGTCAAACTCTGGTCCGCGGGCCAAATTTGTAACACCACATTCACCGCTAATACTCATACATGCCAACCCTCCCGATTTTCCCGGACTCCCAAATTTCAGTGCCCCCCTCCCGAAAATCTCCCAGCGTAACCATTCTCCCGAATTTCTCCCCATTTCCACCCGGACGACAATATTGGGGGCGTGCCTTAATGGCACTGCCTTCAGCGTCCTCTACAACCTGTCGTCTCGTCCTCTTTTTCTACATAAAAATAGCGTGCCAATCCAGTCACATAATATATGCGGTTTTTACACACACACGCACACAATTGAATCCGATGCATACTTGTTCAACATCCATACAGGTCACACTGAGGGTGGCCGTATAAACAGCTTTAACAATCTTACAAATATGCACCACACTGTGAACCCACACCAAACAAGAAAAACAAACACATTTCGGGAGAACATCCGCACCGAAACACAACATAAACACAATTGGACAAATACCCAGAAGCCATTGCAGCACTAACTCTTCCGGGACGCTACAATATACCCGCCCCCCAAGCAATAATTAACGTTTTACTCATGCACTTTTTTTTGCTAGTTCAAGGCTTGAATGTTTGATTCATTCATTATTGTTATTTTATTTGCAAATGTATTATTAGCCTGTGGAAAAATGTTATTTTGATATTTACCTCAGAGGGCTGCAAATAGAAAAGAGGCATTCAATTTTTATTAAAATTGTATCTGATATGCCATTGATATTTTTGGATTATTATTATCATTTTTATTTACAGTTTGATTTTGCATGTCACTATAAAGTTATATAAGGCTTGTGGTTCAATATTCAATGCAAAACTTGTTTGGGTCCCTATTAAAAGGTTCATTTGTTCAACCTTGGCCCGTGGCTTTGTTCAGTTTTAAATTTTGGCCCACTTTGTGTTTGAGTTTGACATCCCTGCTCTAGGGCCAATTTAGTGTTGCCAATCAACTTATTCCCCAGGTGCATGTACTTTAAAGGCCTACTGAAAGCCACTACTAGCGACCACGCAGTCTGATAGTTTATATATCAATGATGAAATATTAACATTGCAACACATGCCAATACGGCCGCTTTAGTTTACTAAATTGCAATTTTAAATTTCCCGCGAAGTATCCTGTTAAAAACGTCGCGGAATGATGACTTGTGCGCGTGACGTCACCGGTGGTAGCGGACATGTTCTCCCAGCACCGCTCACGGCTAAAAGTTGTCTCTTTTCATCTTATAATTACACAGTATTCTGGTCATCTGTGTTGCTGAATCTTTTGCAATTTGTTCAATTATTAATGGAGAAGTCTAAGAAGAAAGATGTAGGTGGCAAGCGGTGTATTGCAGCTGCATTTAGCATAAAAAAACAAACAAACAGCCGGTGTTTCCTTGTTTACATTCCCGAAGGTAAAGCTTTACTATGGAACAGAGCAGTCAAGAGAACATGGTTCCCGAACACATGTCAACCAGCAGGTTTCGGGGAGAAAATTGTGGTAATAAGTCGGCTCTTACCGTAGACATGAGCGGAGCTTGCGTCCTCCTGCAGCTGCGTGGCTTCCCTCAGAGACACTGGCGGTCACCACACCCGTGGCCACACCCCTCTGACTTTCAGGTACCATATAATCTCACTAAAACACTAGTAACACAATAAGCAGATAAGGAATTTTCCGGACTTATCCTGGTAAATGTGTCTAATAACTTTAATTTTTTTTTTTTACTCTAGTCCTTCGCTCTCACTTTCCTCATCCACAAATCTTTCATCCTCGCTCAAATTAATGGGGAAATCGTCGCTTTCTCGGTCCGAATCGCTCTCGCTGCTGGTGGCCATGATTGTAAACAATGTTCAGATGTGAGGAGCTCTACAACCCGTGACCTCACGCGCACATCGTCTGCTACTTCCGGTACAGGCAAGGCTTTTTTATTAGCGACCAAAAGTTGCAAACTTTATCGTCGATGTTCTCTACTAAATCCTTTCAGCAAAAATATGGCAATATCGCAAAATGATCAAGTATGACTCATAGAATGGACCTGCTATCCCCGTTTAAATAAGAAAATCTCATTTCAGTAGGCTTTTAACATAGATATATATACATATATGTGTTTATACATATACACATATAAGTATAATATACACACATATGTGTGTGTTATATATTATATAGTGTATTGGCAACAAAAAACTAAGCAAAACAAACCACCCAACCGAGTTTTTCCAACTGTGTGAAACATTTAATTGAAAAATTTATCATTAAGTTATTAATGTTCAGTTTTTACTTACAAAGATAGAAAGTCATTTTATTTGTTTTGTTTACTTGTTTAGGATATATGAAAATTATTGACTGTTTAACAAATGGTAAAAAATTGATGGATGAATGGACTGTTTAACAGTCAATTTCAATGGTAAAAATACTAATTAAAACGCGTTTTGTATAAATCACACAATTAGTCACAAAATAATTCTGACAATGATATTGTTTAGTGGTAATACTTTATGGGACAATGCATCGTCCAGCAAAATTTTCCGGCTTGCGCCTCGTGAAAATAAATATTTGCAATCGTTCCTTAATGTACAGTCATGTGAAAAAATGTAAACGCCCAATTGTGTAGACCAGTGGTTCTCAACCTTTTTTCAGTGATGTACCCCCTGTGAAGATTTTTTAAATTCAAGTACCCCCTAATCACAGCAAAGCATTTTTGGTTGAAAAAAAGAGATAAAGTAAAATACAGCACTATGTCATCAGTTTCTGATTTATTTTGTATAACAGTTCAAAATATTGCTCATCTGTAGTGGTCTTTTTTTAACTATTTGCAAAAAATAAATAAATAGAAATAACTAAAAACTTGTTGAAAAATAAACAAGTGATTCAATTATAAATAAAGATTCCTACACATAGAAGTAATCATCAACTTAAAGTGCCCTCTTTGGGGATTGTAATAGAGATCCATTTAGATCCATCAACTTCATTCTAAACATTTCTTCACAAAAAAAGAAATCTTTAACATCAATATTTATGGAACATGTCCACAAAAATCTAGCTGTCAACACTGAATATTGCATTGTTGCATTTCTTTTCACAGTTTATGAACTCACATTCATATTTTGTTGAAGTATTATTCAATAAATATATTTAGAAAAGATTTTTGGATTGTTGCTATTTTTAGAATATTAAAAAAAAATCTGACATACCCCTTGGCATACCTTCAAGTACCCCCAGGGGTACACGTACCCCCATTTGAGAACCACTGGTGTAGATGACTGTAAATGATATGGAGCAGGCCACTGTACAAAATGTGTATAAAGATCACTGTTATATTTATACAATTTAAATGTGTCTTTTCCTCTCTAAAAATAAACCGGTGCCACCAATAGGTGGGCTACTATGATTTCAATATCAGGACATTGTTGTATATTTTTTTGTTGTCATATACAGTATCGCAGCAGACCGATAGAACAAAGAGACCAAGAGAAAAAAAAAGATAATTGCTCCCACTGCATCGCCTTTTAGTTTTGCGTTTTGTACTGAAGGAATGAGGCAAGAGCACTTGAATATGACTCCGATGGTGCTTTGCTCTGAGAAGAAAAATAGCAAACGAGGCAGCCCCGCAGCTGCTTACCAGTTCATAAGATTGATTTTTTAATTTTCTTGTACATTAGAAAAAATGTGTTAGAAGTGCTGTCATTCTTTGTGTATGACACAGGTTCCCTTTCAAAGTATATTTTCGAAGCTTTTCGATTCATCTAAGTTGGTAAGTTGTGTAAGTTACCCATGCCTTGGGCACTAATGCACCCCCATACCATCACACATGTGTAAGTTACCCATGTCTTGGGCACTAATGCACCCCCATACCATCACACATGTGTAAGTTACCCATGCCTTGGGCACTAATGCACCCCCATACCATCACACATGTGTAAGTTACCCATGCCTTGGGCACTAATGCACCCCCATACCATCACACATGTGCAAGTTACCCATGCCTTGGGCACTAATGCACCCCCATACCATCACACATGTGTAAGTTACCCATGCCTTGGGCACTAATACACCCCCATACCATCACACATGTGTAAGTTACCCATGCCTTGGGCACTAATACACCCCCATACCATCACACATGTGTAAGTTACCCATGCCTTGGGCACTAATGCACCCCCATACCATCACACATGTGTAAGTTACCCATGTCTTGTTCACTAATACACCCCCATACCATCACACATGTGTAAGTTACCCATGCCTTGTTCACTAATGCACCCCCATACCATCACACATGTGTAAGTTACCCATGCCTTGGGCACTAATACACCCCCATACCATCACACATGTGTAAGTTACCCATGCCTTGGGCACTAATGCACCCCCATACCATCACACATGTGTAAGTTACCCATGTCTTGTTCACTAATACACCCCCATACCATCACACATGTGTAAGTTACCCATGTCTTGTTCACTAATACACCCCCATACCATCACACATGTGTAAGTTACCCATGCCTTGGGCACTAATGCACCCCCATACCACCACACATGTGTAAGTTACCCATGTCTTGTTCACTAATACACCCCCATACCATCACACATGTGTAAGTTACCCATGTCTTGTTCACTAATACACCCCCATACCATCACACATGTGTAAGTTACCCATGTCTTGTTCACTAATACACCCCCATACCATCACACATGTGTAAGTTACCCATGTCTTGGGCACTAATACACCCCCATACCATCACACATGTGTAAGTTACCCATGCCTTGGGCACTAATGCACCCCCATACCATCACACATGTGTAAGTTACCCATGCCTTGGGCACTAATACACCCCCATACCATCACACATGTGTAAGTTACCCATGTCTTGGGCACTAATGCACCCCCATACCATCACACATGTGTAAGTTACCCATGCCTTGGGCACTAATGCACCCCCATACCATCACACATGTGTAAGTTACCCATGCCTTGGGCACTAATGCACCCCCATACCATCACACATGTGCAAGTTACCCATGCCTTGGGCACTAATGCACCCCCATACCATCACACATGTGTAAGTTACCCATGCCTTGGGCACTAATACACCCCCATACCATCACACATGTGTAAGTTACCCATGCCTTGGGCACTAATACACCCCCATACCATCACACATGTGTAAGTTACCCATGCCTTGGGCACTAATGCACCCCCATACCATCACACATGTGTAAGTTACCCATGTCTTGTTCACTAATACACCCCCATACCATCACACATGTGTAAGTTACCCATGCCTTGTTCACTAATGCACCCCCATACCATCACACATGTGTAAGTTACCCATGCCTTGGGCACTAATACACCCCCATACCATCACACATGTGTAAGTTACCCATGCCTTGGGCACTAATGCACCCCCATACCATCACACATGTGTAAGTTACCCATGTCTTGTTCACTAATACACCCCCATACCATCACACATGTGTAAGTTACCCATGTCTTGTTCACTAATACACCCCCATACCATCACACATGTGTAAGTTACCCATGCCTTGGGCACTAATGCACCCCCATACCATCACACATGTGTAAGTTACCCATGTCTTGTTCACTAATACACCCCCATACCATCACACATGTGTAAGTTACCCATGTCTTGTTCACTAATACACCCCCATACCATCACACATGTGTAAGTTACCCATGTCTTGTTCACTAATACACCCCCATACCATCACACATGTGTAAGTTACCCATGTCTTGTTCACTAATACACCCCCATACCATCACACATGTGTAAGTTACCCATGCCTTGGGCACTAATACACCCCCATACCATCACACATGTGTAAGTTACCCATGCCTTGGGCACTAATACACCCCCATACCATCACAGATGTGTAAGTTACCCATGCCTTGGGCACTAATACACCCCCATACCATCACACATGTGTAAGTTACCCATGTCTTGGGCACTAATACACCCCCATACCATCACACATGTGTAAGTTACCCATGTCTTGGGCACTAATACACCCCCATACCATCACACATGTGTAAGTTACCCATGTCTTGTTCACTAATACACCCCCATACCATCACACATGTGTAAGTTACCCATGTCTTGTTCACTAATACACCCCCATACCATCACACATGTGTAAGTTACCCATGCCTTGGGCACTAATACACCCCCATACCATCACACATGTGTAAGTTACCCATGCCTTGGGCACTAATACACCCCCATACCATCACAGATGTGTAAGTTACCCATGCCTTGGGCACTAATACACCCCCATACCATCACACATGTGTAAGTTACCCATGTCTTGGGCACTAATACACCCCCATACCATCACACATGTGTAAGTTACCCATGTCTTGGGCACTAATACACCCCCATACCATCACACATGTGTAAGTTACCCATGTCTTGGGCACTAATACACCCCCATACCATCACACATGTGTAAGTTAACCATGCCTTGGGCACTAATACACCCCCATACCATCACACATGTGTAAGTTACCCATGCCTTGTTCACTAATACACCCCCATACCATCACACATGTGTAAGTTACCCATGTCTTGTTCACTAATACACCCCCATACCATCACACATGTGTAAGTTACCCATGTCTTGTTCACTAATACACCCCCATACCATCACACATGTGTAAGTTAACCATGCCTTGGGCACTAATACACCCCCATACCATCACACATGTGTAAGTTACCCATGCCTTGGGCACTAATACACCCCCATACCATCACAGATGTGTAAGTTACCCATGCCTTGGGCACTAATACACCCCCATACCATCACACATGTGTAAGTTACCCATGTCTTGGGCACTAATACACCCCCATACCATCACACATGTGTAAGTTACCCATGTCTTGGGCACTAATACACCCCCATACCATCACACATGTGTAAGTTACCCATGTCTTGGGCACTAATACACCCCCATACCATCACACATGTGTAAGTTAACCATGCCTTGGGCACTAATACACCCCCATACCATCACACATGTGTAAGTTACCCATGTCTTGGGCACTAATACACCCCCATACCATCACACATGTGTAAGTTAACCATGCCTTGGGCACTAATACACCCCCATACCATCACACATGTGTAAGTTACCCATGTCTTGTTCACTAATACACCCCCATACCATCACACATGTGTAAGTTACCCATGTCTTGGGCACTAATACACCCCCATACCATCACACATGTGTAAGTTACCCATGTCTTGTTCACTAATACACCCCCATACCATCACAGATGTGTAAGTTGCCCATGTCTTGGGCACTAATGCACCCCCATACCATCACACATGTGTAAGTTACCCATGTCTTGGGCACTAATACACCCCCATACCATCACACATGTGTAAGTTACCCATGTCTTGGGCACTAATACACCCCCATACCATCACACATGTGTAAGTTAGTCATGTCTTGTTCACTAATACACCCCCATACCATCA
Source organism: Nerophis ophidion (assembly GCF_033978795.1). NCBI lineage: Eukaryota > Metazoa > Chordata > Actinopteri > Syngnathiformes > Syngnathidae > Nerophis > Nerophis ophidion. Next base: position 3,253,971 of record NC_084628.1, on the reverse strand, counting down.
CACATGTGTAAGTTACCCATGCCTTGTTCACTAATACACCCCCATACCATCACAGATGTGTAAGTTACCCATGCCTTGGGCACTAATGCACCCCCATACCATCACACATGTGTAAGTTACCCATGTCTTGTTCACTAATACACCCCCATACCATCACAGATGTGTAAGTTACCCATGCCTTGGGCACTAATGCACCCCCATACCATCACACATGTGTAAGTTACCCATGTCTTGTTCACTAATACACCCCCATACCATCACAGATGTGTAAGTTACCCATGCCTTGGGCACTAATACACCCCCATACCATCACACATGTGTAAGTTACCCATGCCTTGGGCACTAATACACCCCCATACCATCACACATGTGTAAGTTACCCATGCCTTGGGCACTAATGCACCCCCATACCATCACACATGTGTAAGTTACCCATGTCTTGTTCACTAATACACCCCCATACCATCACACATGTGTAAGTTACCCATGTCTTGTTCACTAATACACCCCCATACCATCACACATGTGTAAGTTACCCATGCCTTGGGCACTAATGCACCCCCATACCATCACAGATGTGTAAGTTACCCATGACTTGGGCACTAATACACCCCCATACCATCACACATGTGTAAGTTACCCATGCCTTGGGCACTAATACACCCCCATACCATCACACATGTGTAAGTTACCCATGCCTTGGGCACTAATGCACCCCCATACCATCACACATGTGTAAGTTACCCATGTCTTGGGCACTAATACACCCCCATACCATCACACATGTGTAAGTTACCCATGCCTTGGGCACTAATGCACCCCCATACCATCACACATGTGTAAGTTACCCATGCCTTGGGCACTAATACACCCCCATACCATCACACATGTGTAAGTTACCCATGTCTTGGGCACTAATGCACCCCCATACCATCACACATGTGTAAGTTACCCATGCCTTGGGCACTAATGCACCCCCATACCATCACACATGTGTAAGTTACCCATGCCTTGGGCACTAATGCACCCCCATACCATCACACATGTGCAAGTTACCCATGCCTTGGGCACTAATGCACCCCCATACCATCACACATGTGTAAGTTACCCATGCCTTGGGCACTAATACACCCCCATACCATCACACATGTGTAAGTTACCCATGCCTTGGGCACTAATACACCCCCATACCATCACACATGTGTAAGTTACCCATGCCTTGGGCACTAATGCACCCCCATACCATCACACATGTGTAAGTTACCCATGTCTTGTTCACTAATACACCCCCATACCATCACACATGTGTAAGTTACCCATGCCTTGTTCACTAATGCACCCCCATACCATCACACATGTGTAAGTTACCCATGCCTTGGGCACTAATACACCCCCATACCATCACACATGTGTAAGTTACCCATGCCTTGGGCACTAATGCACCCCCATACCATCACACATGTGTAAGTTACCCATGTCTTGTTCACTAATACACCCCCATACCATCACACATGTGTAAGTTACCCATGTCTTGTTCACTAATACACCCCCATACCATCACACATGTGTAAGTTACCCATGCCTTGGGCACTAATGCACCCCCATACCATCACACATGTGTAAGTTACCCATGTCTTGTTCACTAATACACCCCCATACCATCACACATGTGTAAGTTACCCATGTCTTGTTCACTAATACACCCCCATACCATCACACATGTGTAAGTTACCCATGTCTTGTTCACTAATACACCCCCATACCATCACACATGTGTAAGTTACCCATGTCTTGTTCACTAATACACCCCCATACCATCACACATGTGTAAGTTACCCATGCCTTGGGCACTAATACACCCCCATACCATCACACATGTGTAAGTTACCCATGCCTTGGGCACTAATACACCCCCATACCATCACAGATGTGTAAGTTACCCATGCCTTGGGCACTAATACACCCCCATACCATCACACATGTGTAAGTTACCCATGTCTTGGGCACTAATACACCCCCATACCATCATACATGTGTAAGTTACCCATGTCTTGGGCACTAATACACCCCCATACCATCACACATGTGTAAGTTACCCATGTCTTGTTCACTAATACACCCCCATACCATCACACATGTGTAAGTTACCCATGTCTTGGGCACTAATACACCCCCATACCATCACACATGTGTAAGTTACCCATGCCTTGGGCACTAATGCACCCCCATACCATCACACATGTGTAAGTTACCCATGCCTTGGGCACTAATACACCCCCATACCATCACACATGTGTAAGTTACCCATGTCTTGGGCACTAATGCACCCCCATACCATCACACATGTGTAAGTTACCCATGCCTTGGGCACTAATGCACCCCCATACCATCACACATGTGTAAGTTACCCATGCCTTGGGCACTAATGCACCCCCATACCATCACACATGTGCAAGTTACCCATGCCTTGGGCACTAATGCACCCCCATACCATCACACATGTGTAAGTTACCCATGCCTTGGGCACTAATACACCCCCATACCATCACACATGTGTAAGTTACCCATGCCTTGGGCACTAATACACCCCCATACCATCACACATGTGTAAGTTACCCATGCCTTGGGCACTAATGCACCCCCATACCATCACACATGTGTAAGTTACCCATGTCTTGTTCACTAATACACCCCCATACCATCACACATGTGTAAGTTACCCATGCCTTGTTCACTAATGCACCCCCATACCATCACACATGTGTAAGTTACCCATGCCTTGGGCACTAATACACCCCCATACCATCACACATGTGTAAGTTACCCATGCCTTGGGCACTAATGCACCCCCATACCATCACACATGTGTAAGTTACCCATGTCTTGTTCACTAATACACCCCCATACCATCACACATGTGTAAGTTACCCATGTCTTGTTCACTAATACACCCCCATACCATCACACATGTGTAAGTTACCCATGCCTTGGGCACTAATGCACCCCCATACCATCACACATGTGTAAGTTACCCATGTCTTGTTCACTAATACACCCCCATACCATCACACATGTGTAAGTTACCCATGTCTTGTTCACTAATACACCCCCATACCATCACACATGTGTAAGTTACCCATGTCTTGTTCACTAATACACCCCCATACCATCACACATGTGTAAGTTACCCATGTCTTGTTCACTAATACACCCCCATACCATCACACATGTGTAAGTTACCCATGCCTTGGGCACTAATACACCCCCATACCATCACACATGTGTAAGTTACCCATGCCTTGGGCACTAATACACCCCCATACCATCACAGATGTGTAAGTTACCCATGCCTTGGGCACTAATACACCCCCATACCATCACACATGTGTAAGTTACCCATGTCTTGGGCACTAATACACCCCCATACCATCACACATGTGTAAGTTACCCATGTCTTGGGCACTAATACACCCCCATACCATCACACATGTGTAAGTTACCCATGTCTTGGGCACTAATACACCCCCATACCATCACACATGTGTAAGTTAACCATGCCTTGGGCACTAATACACCCCCATACCATCACACATGTGTAAGTTACCCATGCCTTGTTCACTAATACACCCCCATACCATCACACATGTGTAAGTTACCCATGTCTTGTTCACTAATACACCCCCATACCATCACACATGTGTAAGTTACCCATGTCTTGTTCACTAATACACCCCCATACCATCACACATGTGTAAGTTAACCATGCCTTGGGCACTAATACACCCCCATACCATCACACATGTGTAAGTTACCCATGCCTTGGGCACTAATACACCCCCATACCATCACAGATGTGTAAGTTACCCATGCCTTGGGCACTAATACACCCCCATACCATCACACATGTGTAAGTTACCCATGTCTTGGGCACTAATACACCCCCATACCATCACACATGTGTAAGTTACCCATGTCTTGGGCACTAATACACCCCCATACCATCACACATGTGTAAGTTACCCATGTCTTGGGCACTAATACACCCCCATACCATCACACATGTGTAAGTTAACCATGCCTTGGGCACTAATACACCCCCATACCATCACACATGTGTAAGTTACCCATGTCTTGGGCACTAATACACCCCCATACCATCACACATGTGTAAGTTAACCATGCCTTGGGCACTAATACACCCCCATACCATCACACATGTGTAAGTTACCCATGTCTTGTTCACTAATACACCCCCATACCATCACACATGTGTAAGTTACCCATGTCTTGGGCACTAATACACCCCCATACCATCACACATGTGTAAGTTACCCATGTCTTGTTCACTAATACACCCCCATACCATCACAGATGTGTAAGTTGCCCATGTCTTGGGCACTAATGCACCCCCATACCATCACACATGTGTAAGTTACCCATGTCTTGGGCACTAATACACCCCCATACCATCACACATGTGTAAGTTACCCATGTCTTGGGCACTAATACACCCCCATACCATCACACATGTGTAAGTTAGTCATGTCTTGTTCACTAATACACCCCCATACCATCACACATGTGTAAGTTACCCATGCCTTGTTCACTAATACACCCCCATACCATCACAGATGTGTAAGTTACCCATGCCTTGGGCACTAATGCACCCCCATACCATCACACATGTGTAAGTTACCCATGTCTTGTTCACTAATACACCCCCATACCATCACAGATGTGTAAGTTACCCATGCCTTGGGCACTAATGCACCCCCATACCATCACACATGTGTAAGTTACCCATGTCTTGTTCACTAATACACCCCCATACCATCACAGATGTGTAAGTTACCCATGCCTTGGGCACTAATACACCCCCATACCATCACACATGTGTAAGTTACCCATGCCTTGGGCACTAATACACCCCCATACCATCACACATGTGTAAGTTACCCATGCCTTGGGCACTAATGCACCCCCATACCATCACACATGTGTAAGTTACCCATGTCTTGTTCACTAATACACCCCCATACCATCACACATGTGTAAGTTACCCATGTCTTGTTCACTAATACACCCCCATACCATCACACATGTGTAAGTTACCCATGCCTTGGGCACTAATGCACCCCCATACCATCACAGATGTGTAAGTTACCCATGACTTGGGCACTAATACACCCCCATACCATCACACATGTGTAAGTTACCCATGCCTTGGGCACTAATACACCCCCATACCATCACACATGTGTAAGTTACCCATGCCTTGGGCACTAATGCACCCCCATACCATCACACATGTGTAAGTTACCCATGTCTTGGGCACTAATACACCCCCATACCATCACACATGTGTAAGTTACCCATGCCTTGGGCACTAATGCACCCCCATACCATCACACATGTGTAAGTTACCCATGCCTTGGGCACTAATACACCCCCATACCATCACACATGTGTAAGTTACCCATGTCTTGGGCACTAATGCACCCCCATACCATCACACATGTGTAAGTTACCCATGCCTTGGGCACTAATGCACCCCCATACCATCACACATGTGTAAGTTACCCATGCCTTGGGCACTAATGCACCCCCATACCATCACACATGTGCAAGTTACCCATGCCTTGGGCACTAATGCACCCCCATACCATCACACATGTGTAAGTTACCCATGCCTTGGGCACTAATACACCCCCATACCATCACACATGTGTAAGTTACCCATGCCTTGGGCACTAATACACCCCCATACCATCACACATGTGTAAGTTACCCATGCCTTGGGCACTAATGCACCCCCATACCATCACACATGTGTAAGTTACCCATGTCTTGTTCACTAATACACCCCCATACCATCACACATGTGTAAGTTACCCATGCCTTGTTCACTAATGCACCCCCATACCATCACACATGTGTAAGTTACCCATGCCTTGGGCACTAATACACCCCCATACCATCACACATGTGTAAGTTACCCATGCCTTGGGCACTAATGCACCCCCATACCATCACACATGTGTAAGTTACCCATGTCTTGTTCACTAATACACCCCCATACCATCACACATGTGTAAGTTACCCATGTCTTGTTCACTAATACACCCCCATACCATCACACATGTGTAAGTTACCCATGCCTTGGGCACTAATGCACCCCCATACCATCACACATGTGTAAGTTACCCATGTCTTGTTCACTAATACACCCCCATACCATCACACATGTGTAAGTTACCCATGTCTTGTTCACTAATACACCCCCATACCATCACACATGTGTAAGTTACCCATGTCTTGTTCACTAATACACCCCCATACCATCACACATGTGTAAGTTACCCATGTCTTGTTCACTAATACACCCCCATACCATCACACATGTGTAAGTTACCCATGCCTTGGGCACTAATACACCCCCATACCATCACACATGTGTAAGTTACCCATGCCTTGGGCACTAATACACCCCCATACCATCACAGATGTGTAAGTTACCCATGCCTTGGGCACTAATACACCCCCATACCATCACACATGTGTAAGTTACCCATGTCTTGGGCACTAATACACCCCCATACCATCACACATGTGTAAGTTACCCATGTCTTGGGCACTAATACACCCCCATACCATCACACATGTGTAAGTTACCCATGTCTTGGGCACTAATACACCCCCATACCATCACACATGTGTAAGTTAACCATGCCTTGGGCACTAATACACCCCCATACCATCACACATGTGTAAGTTACCCATGCCTTGTTCACTAATACACCCCCATACCATCACACATGTGTAAGTTACCCATGTCTTGTTCACTAATACACCCCCATACCATCACACATGTGTAAGTTACCCATGTCTTGTTCACTAATACACCCCCATACCATCACACATGTGTAAGTTAACCATGCCTTGGGCACTAATACACCCCCATACCATCACACATGTGTAAGTTACCCATGCCTTGGGCACTAATACACCCCCATACCATCACAGATGTGTAAGTTACCCATGCCTTGGGCACTAATACACCCCCATACCATCACACATGTGTAAGTTACCCATGTCTTGGGCACTAATACACCCCCATACCATCACACATGTGTAAGTTACCCATGTCTTGGGCACTAATACACCCCCATACCATCACACATGTGTAAGTTACCCATGTCTTGGGCACTAATACACCCCCATACCATCACACATGTGTAAGTTAACCATGCCTTGGGCACTAATACACCCCCATACCATCACACATGTGTAAGTTACCCATGTCTTGGGCACTAATACACCCCCATACCATCACACATGTGTAAGTTAACCATGCCTTGGGCACTAATACACCCCCATACCATCACACATGTGTAAGTTACCCATGTCTTGTTCACTAATACACCCCCATACCATCACACATGTGTAAGTTACCCATGTCTTGGGCACTAATACACCCCCATACCATCACACATGTGTAAGTTACCCATGTCTTGTTCACTAATACACCCCCATACCATCACAGATGTGTAAGTTGCCCATGTCTTGGGCACTAATGCACCCCCATACCATCACACATGTGTAAGTTACCCATGTCTTGGGCACTAATACACCCCCATACCATCACACATGTGTAAGTTACCCATGTCTTGGGCACTAATACACCCCCATACCATCACACATGTGTAAGTTAGTCATGTCTTGTTCACTAATACACCCCCATACCATCACACATGTGTAAGTTACCCATGCCTTGTTCACTAATACACCCCCATACCATCACAGATGTGTAAGTTACCCATGCCTTGGGCACTAATGCACCCCCATACCATCACACATGTGTAAGTTACCCATGTCTTGTTCACTAATACACCCCCATACCATCACAGATGTGTAAGTTACCCATGCCTTGGGCACTAATACACCCCCATACCATCACACATGTGTAAGTTACCCATGCCTTGGGCACTAATACACCCCCATACCATCACACATGTGTAAGTTACCCATGCCTTGGGCACTAATGCACCCCCATACCATCACACATGTGTAAGTTACCCATGTCTTGTTCACTAATACACCCCCATACCATCACACATGTGTAAGTTACCCATGTCTTGTTCACTAATACACCCCCATACCATCACACATGTGTAAGTTACCCATGCCTTGGGCACTAATGCACCCCCATACCATCACAGATGTGTAAGTTACCCATGACTTGGGCACTAATACACCCCCATACCATCACACATGTGTAAGTTACCCATGCCTTGGGCACTAATACACCCCCATACCATCACACATGTGTAAGTTACCCATGCCTTGGGCACTAATGCACCCCCATACCATCACACATGTGTAAGTTACCCATGTCTTGGGCACTAATACACCCCCATACCATCACACATGTGTAAGTTACCCATGCCTTGGGCACTAATACACCCCCATACCATCACACATGCTGGCTTTTACACTTTGCGTCGATAACAGTCTGGATGGTTCGCTTCCCCTTTGGTCCAGATGACACGGTCTCGAATATTTCCAAAAAACAATTTGAAATGTGGACTTGTCAGACCACAGAACACTTTTCCACTTTGCATCAGTCCATCTTAGATGATCTCGGGCCCAGAGAAGCTGGCGGCGTTTCTGGATGTTGTTGATGAATGGCTTTCGTTTTTGCATAGTAGAGCTTAAATTTGCACTTGCAGATGTAGCGACCAACTGTATTTAGTGACAGTGGTTTTCTGAAGTGTTCCTGAGCTCATGTGGTGATATCCTTTAGTGACCTATGTGGGTTTTTTATACAGTGCCGTCTGAGGGATCAAAGGTCACGGTCATTCAATGTTGGTTTCCGGCCATGCCGCTTACGTGGAGTGATTTCTCCAGATTTTCTGAACCTTTTGATGATATTATGGAGCGTAGATGTTGAAATCCCTCAATTTCTTGCAATTGCACTTTGAGAAACGTTGTTAGCCTACTCAGTGGCCTAGTGGTTAGAGTGTCCGCCCTGAGATCGGTAGGTTGGGAGTTCAAACCCCGGCCGAGTCATACCAAAGGCTATAAAAAAAAGAGGACCCGTTGCCTCCCTGCATCAAGGGTTGGAATTGGGGGTTAAATCACCATAAATGATTCCTCGGTGCGGCACCGCTGCTGCTCACTACTCCCCTCACTTCCCAGGGGGTGTATAAGGGGATGGGTCTAATGCAGAGGACACATTTCACCACACCTAGTGTGTGTGTGACTATCATTGGTACTTTACTTTACTTTACTTCTTAAACGGTTTGACTATTTGCTCACGCAGTTGTGGACAAAGGGGTGTACCTCGCCCCATCCTTTCTTGTGAAAGACTGAGCATTTTTTGGGAAGCTGTTTTTATAGCCAATCATGGCACCCACCTGTTCCCAATTAGCCTGCACACCTGTGGGATGTTCCAAATAAGTGTTTGATGAGCATTCCTCAACTTTATCAGTATTTATTGCCACCTTTCCCAACTTCTTTGTTGCTGGCATCAAATTCTTAAGTTAATGATTATTTGCAACCAAAAAAGTTTATCAGTTTGAACATCAAATATGTTGTCTTTGTAGTGCATTCAACTGAATATGGCTTGAAAATGATTTGCAAGTCATTGTATTCCGTTTATATTTACATCAAACACAATTTCCCAACTTACATGGAAACGGGGTTTGTATAAAGATTAAACCATCTTGGTCCCAGTATTGATCCCTGGGGTACACCACAAGATATATCCAGTCGTGTTGACACATTCTCACCCATCGTCACATATTGCTTCCTGTTGCTTAAAGGGGAACATTATCAGCAGACCTATGTAAGCGTCAATAAATACCTTGATGGTGCAGAAAAAAGACCATCTATTTTTTTAACCGATTTCCGAACTCTAAATGGGTGAATTTTGGCGAATTAAACGCCTTTCTGTTTATCGCTCTGGAGGCGATGACGTCAGAATGTGACGTCACCGAGGTAACACACCCGCCATTTTCATTTTCAACACATTGTAAACACCGGGTCTCAGCTCTGTTATTTTCCGTTTTTTCGACTATTTTTTGGAACCTTGGAGACATCATGCCTCGTCGGTGTGTTGTCGGAGGGTGTAACAACACTAACAGGGAGGGATTCAAGTTGCACCACTGGCCCGGAGATGCCAAAGTGTCTGCCGCCAGACCCCCATTGAATGTGCCAAAGTGTCTCCACATTTTACCGGCGATGACAGACATGGCACAGAAATGTATGGAAAACCTGCAGATGCATTTGCAACTATAAAGTCAACGAAATCACAGAGGTGAGTTTTGTTGATCTTGACTTATGTGCTAATCAGACATATTTGGTCGAGGCGTGACTGCCAGCTAATCAATGCTAACATGCTATGCTAATCGACGCTAACATGCTATTTACCAGCGGTGCTAAAGCAGACATGGCACAGAGATGTATGGATAACCTGCAGATGCATTTGCAACGATAGTCAACGAAATCACAAAGGTGAGTTTTGTTGATGTTGACTGCCAGCTAATCGATGCTAACATGCTATTTACCGGCGGTGCTAAAGCAGACATGGCACAGAGATGTATGGATAACCTGCAGATGCATTTGCAACTATATTAAGTTTCCTTCCACCCACATTTAATGCGAAACAAACACTTACAAATCGACGGATTTAAGTTGCTCCAGTGTCACGAGATGCGAAAGTCCTGATCGTTTGGTCCTCACATTTTACCGGCGATGCTAACGCAGCTATTCGGCCATGCTATGGCTATGAATAGCGTCAATAGCTTCAGTTTCTTCTTCAATATTTTCATACTCCAACCGTCTGTTTCAATACATGCGTAATCTGTTGAATCGCTTAAGCCGCTGAAATCCGAGTTTGAATCCGAGCTAATGTTGCTATATCTTGCTGTGCTATTCCCATTGTTTGTTTACATTGGCAGCACTGTGTGACGTCACAGGGAAATGGATAGCGGTTTCGAAGATAGCGAAAATAAGGCACTTTAAAGCTTTATTTAGGGATATTCCAAAACCGGTAAAATTTTGCAAAAAACTTCAGAAAATACAACAAGCCACTGGAAACTGATTTTTATTGTTTTTAACCCTTTTGAAATTGTGATAATGTTCCCCTTTAAATGGCTTCTTACCCACTTTTAGACGATTGGGGAACAGGGAGAAACATTATAGTGTCATTCCTTTGCAGGTAATGTTTCTACAAAATAGTTGATGTAGTCTTACTGCTCACACTTAGTTGACTCGAGCCATGCTTGACGGCGTCCCCTCGGCGAGTTGAAGAGTTCACTCAGGCGAGTATAGCCCACTTGGCCTAATGACAGACGGCAACGGGCAGCTGCGCCGGGAATCAAACCTTCGCCACACAGCGTGAAAGAATTTTGGGCGAATCCTCATTTTATTCCTTTCTGTTTCAGAATAATAAGAGAGATGTTGCTGTTGATAATCAGCAAATTTCCATGCTTTTTACACTAATGGTTCCATCATATTTGATGTGTCGGCAGGGGGGAGGAGGCGGTGAGGTGTGGGAGGGGCTGCCTCTCTCATCTGGTGGCTAAATGATGGAGTAATTTGAGCGACCCCTCCGACTTGGGGCAGCCCCGCTTGTAATTGCATGTCATTCTCACATCGCTTTGCATAAGAACACACCACTGCCTTCATCCCTGGTGTCTTGTTGCCTTGCTCGTCGTACAGAGTCCCCCCGAAAAACCAAAAACTCCTCCCCAAACAAAAGAAGGATTGCATTAATTTTCAAATGATGACATTGAATTAGGCACGGAGGTGTGATATAAAAAAAAAGAAGAATGTTAAGAACTACTGCCTTACTGTATGTGCTTCATCTTAATGGTATATCGCTGGATGTCAAGGGCATGGAGGAAATTAAATCGGAAAGTGCAGATAGACCAAAGAAGATATTATCTCTGGATGATTGCAGTTTTGATAGGTATTCCCGTGAATTTCATTTTCTCCGGATGGAGAGAAGATGAGTTAGCCGGCAGATTTGCTCATTTTTCTTCTACATGATTTATGGGAGTTGAGCGTAAACCCTCCTCAACCCCCCCTTCCCCTCCGCTTACCCTTTATCAAGAACAACGACATGCATGCACACACACACACACACACACACACACACACACACACACACACACACACACACACACACACACACACACACACACACACACACACACACACACACACACACACACACACACACACACACACACACACCACTTCCAGTTGCATCTTGTTTGTTGCACTTTACAAGCAGATTTTTTTTATACTCTTCATGTGGTGTGAGGTTAGTAAAGCTCAGAATGTTGGAGTTGTGTATTTGTTTGAATGGCGTGTGTGTGTTCTGGCAATGCTGACTTAATGGGGACATCGGTCTGTTTACACAGTAACCTTTAAGGCAGTGGTTCTCAAATGGGGGTACGCGTACCCCTGGGGGTACTTGAAGGTATGCCAAGGGGTACGTGAGATTTTTTAAAAAATATTCTAAAAATAGCAACAATTCAAAAATCCTTTATAAATATATTTATTGAATAATACTTCAACAAAATACAAATGTAAGATCATAAACTGTGAAAATAAATGCAAAAATGCAATATTCAGTGTTGACAGCTAGATTTTTTGTGGACATGTTCCATAAATATTGATGTTAAAGATTTCTTTTTTGTGAAGAAATGTTTAGAATTTAGTTCATGAATCCAAATGGATCTCTATTAAAATCCCCAAAGAGGGCACTTTAAGTTGATGATTACTTCTATGTGTAGAAATCTTTATTTATACTTTAATCACATGTTCATTTTTAAACCAGTTTTTAGTTATTTTTATATCTTTTTTTCCAAATAGTTCAAGAAAGACCACTACAAATGAGCAATATTTTGCACTGTTATACAATTTAATAAAACAAAAACTGATGACATAGTGCTGTATTTTACTTCTTTATCTCTTTTTTTCAACCAAAAATGCTTTGCTCTGATTAGGGGGTACTTGAATTAAAAAAAATGTGCACAGGGGGCTGCATCACTGAAAAAAGGTTGAGAACCACTGCTTTAGGGGACCTCTGACGGTATGGGGACATAAAAACAGGTCCCCTAAAGGGAAACCTTTTAAATGATAGTCAGATCCTGTCACGACAAGGACTTTGATGTGATTTGTTTTCCCGTGGTGCAAAGCGACTGGATTGGACATGTCGTGAAGGTAAAAACATGATTTAAAAAAATAAACTAACAAAAGGCGCTCTCAGCAAATCTTCAAAACTTGGCTAAGAAAACAAAACTACCACTAAGGCAAAACTGTGAACATAAAACAAAACTTGCAAACTATGGCATGAATAAAGAAAACTTACTTGGAATGAGAAAAGAGCATGGATCATCTGCATGAATAGAGGGTGATGATGCCAGGCTGACTGCCTGGCAACTACAAGCTTAAATAGAGGTGACATGATTAACAAAAGGTGCGCGAGTCCAAATGAATCAGGTGCGTGACATGAGGACAGGTGAAAACTAATGGGTTGTCATGGAAACAAAGCAGGGAGCGAAAAAACAGGAACGGACATAGTGCAAAAACCAAACAGAACATAGCCAAACTAAACATGATCACCAAGACTTGACAGATCCATTCTGAAGGTGGTTTAGTGTTCCTTAGGATGACATTTTCATACCGCATGATTATAAAACATTATTACCTTAAAGTATGATTTACATTCAGAATGTTCCATCCTTCTTGGAGTTGCAGACAACGTCATTACTGCTAAATAGCAGTTTTCAGTAATGTCACAGAAGATGAAGAATTTGCTTTAACATTTAAATGGTGAAACTTCCTTTAAGAGGACAGATGTAGTGCTGTATTCTGAGGATCATGTCATATTTAATTTGAACTTTTTTTTTAAATGGTCCTCAGTAGTCTTGTACAAATTTGTGTGAATTATGCAAAATTATTGAAATTTGGTCCCCATGAACCATATTAAATCTTTTTCCCCAGGGTCCCCAGTAGGAATAAATAACTGCACTGCAAAGAGTCAGTGTTCAAAAACAAAAAAAATATACACAAAAATGAGGGGTATTTTATTTGAACTAAGCAAGATAATCTGCCAATAGAACAAGAACATTCGGGTTGTCCAGACTTTCCAAAACAAGTAAAATTAGCTAACCTCAATGAACCCAAACATACCTTATAATAAGTATATTCTCACTAATAACAAGTGCACTTTTCGCTCAATATGTTGAAAAATATTCTTAAATGGAGTAAATGCTAGTACAATAACCATAAATGATTCCCGGGCGCGGCACCGCTGCTGCCCACTGCTCTCCTCACATCCAGGGGGTGATCAAGGGTCAAATGCAGAGAATAATTTGGCCACATCTAGTATGTGTGGGACAATCATTGGTTCTTTAACTTAACCATTATCTTGACATAATGTGCTCGGCATCATGATTTTTTTTCATGCTTGAAATAAGAAATTATTACTTTAAAAAAGTAGTTTTATATTTGTTAGTGTTGATGACACAGCTTTGCAACACTTGATATTCTAGTTTCAAGCATGTTTTACTCAATATAGGTCATTAAATCTCAGCTGCAAGCTGTAATATCTTACTGAGATCATTTAGGACCAAAACCCTTAAAACAAATAAAACACTAACATAAAATCTGCTTAGTGAGAAGAATTATCTTATCAGACAGAAAATAAGCAAATATCACTCTTATTTGAGACATTTCATCTTAGATTTCAGTTTTTGCAGTGTGGGCAGTGGCCATTTGACCTATTTTCTTTTTATGCCTTTACAACCTGGACACTGCAAAAAATCAGTGTTAAAAAAAAAAGAAACAAAAATGAGAGGTATTTTATTTGAACTAAGTAAAATGATCTGCTAACACAGGGGTCGGGAACCTTTTTGGCTAAGAGAGCCATGAAAGCCAAATATTTCCAAATGTATTTCCGTGAGAGCCATATCATATTTTTTAACACTGAATACAACTAAATACGCGCATTTTTAAGTAAGACCAACATTTTTAGAGTATAATAAGTCTCTTATTCTTTTTCATGAATAAAATGTCATGTCTGTTGATCATGTTTTTGTTTGGCCATGTGCTGTTTGTCTTTTGGACTCTTTAAGTTCCTGTTTTTTTTCCACTCCCTTGTCTGGTTTCCTTGGTTACTCATTTTGTCCACCTGTCTCTGGTGGACAAAATGCCTGCTCACCTGCTTCCCCAGCACTAATCAGAGGCAGTATTTAAGCTTGTCTTTGCCAGTCAGTCGCCCCGGCGCCAATGTGATCTTTTCTTGCTCTGTGCTGACTTGTTTCATGCCTTGCCATAGTTTCATGCTTCATGCCATGCCAAGTAAGTTTTGTTTGATTTATGTTCATAGTCTGTTTAGGCGTTAGCTTTCTTCTTAGCCCAAGTTGTGCCTCCGCTGTGAGCGATTTTTGTTGGTATCTTTTTTTTTTAGTTTAAATTAAGTCATGTTTTTACCTAAATGCCATGTCCCGAGTAGTCTGTCTGCCTTCCTGGGACTTTTGCCGACTTTTCCAACTTTTATGCCCCCTCCCGGTGGGACTCGGCTGGTTGTGTTATGGACATTTTGGGCATCCTGGGACTTGTGCGGCCGGCGGCAGGACTGGTGGGACTGGAACCCGGAGAGGTTATTTTGGACGAAATTGGGACTTTTCACCATTTTGGCCGCCTTTTCCCCTCTTCTTCCCCGCCTTCCTGTGCACCATTGCTGGGTGTGTTTTGGACATTTGGACAAAAATAGTTTCAAGCATGTTTTACGCAATATAGGTCATCAAATCTCAGCAACAAGCTGTAATATCTTACTGAGATCATTTAGGACCAAAACCCTCTAACACTTGAACATAAAATCTTATGTAAGGCCGTGCAAGTCCCGCCATGGCCAAAATGTCCATAACACACCCAGCCGAGACCCACGGGGAGGGGGCATAAAAGTTGGAAAAGTCGGAAAAAGTCCCCAAAATGTTCATAATACCTACCCAGGTTCGAGTCCCACAAGTCCTGCTGCCGGCAGGGATGCCCAAAGTGTCCAAAACGCGCCCGGCAAAGTCCCACGGGAAGCCGGGGAGAAAAGTGAGAAAACTCGGTAAAATGTTCAAAAATCACATCCGGGTTCGAGTCCCACATGGAGTGTGGGCACTCATAGGTATTTAGAACATTTTTGGGACTTTTGCAGACGTTTCCAACTTTCATCCCCCCTCCCTCCTCGGCTGGGTGAGTTATGGACATTTTGGGCATCCTGGGACTTGCGTGGCCGGTGGCAGGACTTGTGGGACTCGAACCTGGGTAAGTATTTTGAACATTTTTGGAGACTTTTGCCGACTTTTCTCACTTTTCTTCCCCACTTCCCGTGGGACTTTGCTGGGTGTGTTTTGGAAATTTTTTGCATCCTGGGACTTGTGCGGCGGGACTGGTGGGACTGGAACCCGGGGAGGTTATTTTGGACAAAATTGGGACTTTTCACCATTTTGGCCGCCTTTTCCCCTCTTCTTCCCCGCCTTCCTGTGCACCATTGCTGGGTGTGTTTTGGACACTTGGACAAAAATAGTTTCAAGCATGTTTTACTCAATATAGGTCATCAAATCTCAGCAACAAGCTGTAATATCTTACTGAGATAATTTAGGACCAAAACCCTCTAACACTTGAACATAAAATCTTATGTAAGGCCGTGCAAGTCCCGCCATGGCCAAAATGTCCATAACACACCCAGCCGAGACCCACGGGGAGGGGGGACAAAAGTTGGAAAAGTCGGCAAAAGTCCCCAAAATGTTCATAATACCTACCCAGGTTCGAGTCCCACAAGTCCTGCTGCCGGCAGGGATGCCCAAAGTGTCCAAAACGTGCCCGGCAAAGTCCCACGGGAAGGTGGGGAGAAAAGTGAGAAAATTCGGTAAAATGTTCAAAAATCACATCCGGGTTCGAGTCCCACATGGAGTGTGGGCACTCATAGGTATTTTGAACATTTTTGAGACTTTTCCAACTTTTATGCCCCCTCCCGGTGGGACTCGGCTGGGTGTGTTATGGACATTTTGGGCATCCCGGGACTTGCGTGGCCGGCGGCAGGACTTGTGGGACTCGAACCTGGGTAAGTATTTTGAAAATTTTTGGGGACTTATGCCGACTTTCATCACTTTTCTCCCCCACTTCCCGTGGGACTTTGCTGGGTGCGTTTTGGACATTTTTGGCATCCTGGGACTTGTGCGGCGGGACTGGTGGGACTGGAACCCGGGGAGCTTAATTTGGACAAAATCGGGACTTTTTGGCCGCCTTTTCCCCTCTTCTTCCCCGCCTTCCTGTGCACCATTGCTGGGTGTGTTTTGGACATTTGGACAAAAATAGTTTCAAGCATGTTTTACTCAATATAGGTCATCAAATCTCAGCAACAAGCTGTAATATCTTACTGAGATCATTTAGGACCAAAACCCTCTAACACTTGAACATAAAATCTTATGTAAGGCCGTGCAAGTCCCGCCATGGCCAAAATGTCCATAACACACCCAGCCGAGACCCACGGGGAGGGGGCATAAAAGTTGGAAAAGTCGTTAAAAGTCCCCAAAATGTTCATAATACCTACCCAGGTTCGAGTCCCACAAGTCCTGCTGCCGGCAGGGATGCCCAAAATGTCCAAAACGCGCCCGGCAAAGTCCCACGGGAAGGTGGGGAGAAAAGTGAGAAAATTCAGTAACATTTTCAAAAATCACATCCGAGTTCGAGTCCCACATGGAGTGTGGGCACTCATAGGTGTTTTGAACATTTTTGGGACTTTTCCAACTTTTATGCCCCCTCCCGGTGGGACTCGGCTGGGTGTGTTATGGACATTTTGGGCATCCCGGGACTTGCGCGGCCGGTGGCAGGACTTGTGGGACTCGAACCTGGGTAAGTATTTTGAAAATTTTTGGGGACTTTTGCCGACTTTCATCACTTTTCTCCCCCACTTCCTGTGGCACTTTGCTGGGTGCGTTTTGGACATTTTTTGCATCCTGGGACTTGTGCGGCGGGACTGGTGGGACTGGAACCCGGGGAGGTTATTTTGGACAAAATTGGGACTTTTTGGCCGCTTTTTCCCCTCTTCTTCCCCGCCTTCCTGTGCACCATTGCTGGGTGTGTTTTGGACACTTGGACAAAAATAGTTTCAAGCATGTTTTACGCAATATAGGTCATCAAATCTCAGCAACAAGCTGTAATATCTTACTGAGATCATTTAGGACCAAAACCCTCTAACACTTGAACATAAAATCTTATGTAAGGCCGTGCAAGTCCCGCCATGGCCAAAATGTCCATAACACACCCAGCCGAGACCCACGGGGAGGGGGGATAAAAGTTGGAAAAGTCGGCAAAAGTCCCCAAAATGTTCATAATACCTACCCAGGTTCGAGTCCCACAAGTCCTGCTGCCGGCAGGGATGCCCAAAGTGTCCAAAACGCGCCCGGCAAAGTCCCACGGGAAGGTGGGGAGAAAAGTGAGAAAATTCAGTAAAATTTTCAAAAATCACATCCGGGTTCGAGTCCCACATGGAGTGTGGGCACTCATAGGTGTTTTGAACATTTTTGGGACTTTTGCCGACTTTTCCAACTTTTATGCCCCCTCCCGGTGGGACTCGGCTGGGTTTGTTATGGACATTTTGGGCATCCCGGGACTTGTGCGGCCGGTGGCAGGACTTGTGGGACTCGAACCTGGGTAAGTATTTTGAAAATTTTTGGGGACTTTTGCCGACTTTCATCACTTTTCTCCCCCACTTCCCGTGGGACTTTGCTGGGTGCGTTTTGGACATTTTTTGCATCCTGGGACTTGTGCGGTGGGACTGGAACCCGGGGAGGTTATTTTGGACAAAATTGGGACTTTTTGGCCGCTTTTTCCCCTCTTCTTCCCCGCCTTCCTGTGCACCATTGCTGGGTGTGTTTTGGAAATTCGGACAAAAATAGTTTCAAGCATGTTTTACTCAATATAGGTCATCAAATCTCAGCAACAAGCTGTAATATCTTACTGAGATCATTTAGAACCAAAACCCTTAAAACAAGTAAAATCTGCTTATAGAGAACAATTATCTTATCAGACAGAAAATAAGCAAATATCAGCCTTACTTGAGATATTTCATTTTACTTAGATTTCCGTTTTTGCAGTGTAGAAAGGCTGGTCCCCACAAGGGATGATCAAAAACTTGGTCCCCATTCCAAATGATAACCTGTGTGTGTGTGTGTGTGTGTGTGTGTGTGTGTGTGTGTGTGTGTGTGTGTGTGTGTGTGTGTGTGTGTGTGTGTGTGTGTGTGTGTGTGTGTTGTCCTATGCTGCAAAGCCCCATCAGAGGAGGAAACCATCCCGAGGAGACGGGCGGGAGGAGTGTCATTACTCAGACTTGTTTACATTCTAAATACCTAATGAAATCTTGTTGGTAATAATGACGGGAATAAAAGTTTGGGAAATTGTAAAAGTGGTGAAGTTTGAGAAATGAGCCCCGGCCCGTGAAATAGCATTTGGGGGAAGGAAACGACATTATTATGCACTGCTCCTGCCTGCCCGAGACATGAAGATGAACTGCTGGCGGGCTATAAAATGCTGTTAGCCCGGGCCTGAAGTATGGCACATTGTAAAAGAGCCCCTGATCCCATATTGACAATATATATAAAAGTATAGCCATACACAACATTATTTTTCAAATAAGATGAGCTCAGAAACAGCAGCTCGCCCCCCCACACGTCCTCTGATAGGCAGATTTTTTTACTCCTGCCTATAAAATATCTAAATAAACATATTGCCATGGAACCCATCTCTGCCCTGATCTTATAGACCTTGATATTAAAAACAGAAATATTGCATTTTCTAGGGGCTCCGTTTTCTCCTGTCCTCTTTTAGATGTGGGATTGTTTGGAGCGAGACGATGCCCGCGCTATATTATGCTCTATGATGGGATGAATATTGAGTATCAACACCAGAATAAAGAGATACTGTATGGGCGCGCTGAACCATTATTTTCTGTCAATGAGCTTTTGCAATAAACAAGTAACGGTAACAGCGGCGGAGGATTAAGACTGATGTTAAAAGGAGTTGGTGTCTTCGAGCCCACATTGAGCTGTTTTGCTGTATAAAAAATGTTTTTGTAAACTTTTGCGTATATATTTCACTCCTCCCCATCATGAGTACAACTTTTGAATGATGTTCAAACAGTAATGTGTCCTTAGAGCTTGTTTATGATTACCAAATGTAAAAAAAAAAACCCAACAAAAATACACCCAATCTCATCTATTAATTTACTCGTTGTGGCTTGTGCAGCCCTTTGAGACACTAGTGCAGGGGCTGAGAGAGCCATTAAAGCCAAATATTTTAAAGTGTATTACCGTGAGAGCCATATAATATTTTTTAACACTGAAAAAAAAAACAAAATGTATGCATTTTAAAGTAAGACCAACATTTTTAGAGTATAATAAGTCTTATTTTTGTTTTATAACATTTTTATTCTTAAGCTAACCAATAATAAATAAAATACTTTACACCATTGATGCGACTTCTTGAACACGTGTGGTAGAAAACGGATGGATGGATTAAAATGCACTAGAATGTTTTATATGTTCAACGTTATTTTTAATACTGATTACCAGCGGAATTAGAGAAAAAAAATGTGCATGAGGGCCGGTTTATCTGATTTTTAGGAACACTAATACAAAAACTCACAATAATGTCTGATTGAATGCTAAAAAAGTTATGAGAAACTGTCTTAAAAAAACAGAATGGTATTTTACTTTTTTTTTTACTGGACGAGACACCCAGAATGTACATGAAAATAAAGCATGTGGGATTTACAATATGAACTATGAAGGATAAAACACTGAATATTGACAACATATGAACATCACACCACCTCTCGATCGACATATTTTACAATCAAATAAATCAACAAAAATGCAACAAACACAGCGAAATTTTTTTTATTTTTTTTCTTACATTTGGTAATCATAAACAAGCTCTAAGGACACATTACTGTTTGAACATCATTCAAAAGTTGTATACTTTTGAATGATGTTCAAACAGTAATGTGTCCTTAGAGCTTGTTTATGATTACCAAATGTAAAAAAAAAAAAAAAAAAAATACCCCCAATCTCATCTATTAATTTACTCGTTGTGGCTTGTGCAGCCCTTTGAGACACTAGTGCAGGGGTCGGGAACCTTTTTGGCTGAGAGAGCCATTAAAGCCAAATATTTTAAAGTGTATTACCGTGAGAGCCATATAATATTTTTTAACACTGAAAAAAAAAAAAATGTATGCATTTTTAAGTAAGACCAACATTTTTAGAGTATAATAAGTCTTATTTTTGTTTTATAACATTTGTATTCTTAAGCTAACCAATAATAAATAAAATACTTTACACCATTGATGCGACTTCTTGAACACGTGTGGTAGAAAACGGATGGATGGATTAAAATGCATTAGAATGTTTTATATGTTCAACGTTATTTTTAATACTGATTACCGGCGGAATTAGAGAAAATGTGCATGAGGGCCGGTTTATCTGATTTTTAGGAACAATAATACAAAAACTCACAATAATGTCTGATTGAATGCTAAAAAAGTTATGAGAAACTGTCTTAAAAAAACAGAATGGTATTTTACTTTTTTTTTTACTGGACGAGACACCCAGAATGTACATGAAAATAAAGCATGTGGGATTTACAATATGAACTATGAAGGATAAAACACTGAATATTGACAACATATGAACGTCACACCACCTCTCGATCGACATATTTTACAATCAAACAATTCAACAAAAATGCAACAAACACAGCGAAATATGAAAGTGAAGGGTAAAAAAAAACCCACTGACAATCTGATACATCACTAAGCTTTAGAACTTTGTTGTAAAAATGTCTTCTGACACCCGCATTTCAGGTTGACTGCTCTGGAAACAGTGGAAACGCTCACCACCCACACTGCTTGGTGCCTCGTCTGAGCTGCCGTGACTTAGATTATTACCACAGTTACATATTAGATTACCATAGTACCAAGTGCAGGGGTGCCCATTACGTCGATCGTGAGCTACCAGTCGACCGCGGGGGGTGTGTCAGTCGATCTCCAGCCAGGCTTTTAAAAAAAATAGACCTAAAAATGAGTGATCATCAATCTTCACCAAGACGTCACTTAAATGACATTCACGGTACCGGAGGGTCTTGTGAGATGACGCTGGCTGCTGCAAGATCATTATTATGAAAATATGACCGAGAGGAAGGCGAGAAACACTTTTTATTTCAACAGACTCTCGCGTCGTACCTTCCGTGAAAACTCTAAAGGCCGACTGCACATTTCCTATCTTCACAATAAAAGCCCTGCTTCATGCTGCCTGCGCTAACTAAATACAGAGTCTCGGAAAACGGGCGTGCACAAGCGATCCCTCAGAAAGCTGGCGTGCACATCACTTGTGCACGCCAGCTTTCTGAGACTCTTATTTTGTTAGTCCAGGCAGCATGAAGCAGGGCTTTTATTGTGAAGATAGGAAATGTGCAGTCGGCCTTTAGAGTTTTGACGAAAGTCTGTTGAAATAAAAAGTGTTTCTGGCCTTCCTCTCTGTCATTTTTTCATAATAATGAACTGGCAGCAGCCAGCGTCATCTCACAAGACCCTCGGGTGCCGTGAATGTCAATCAAGCAAGCTACGGAATTTGCCGCCAATGTTTTTCTTGTAAAGTGTATGGAAGCTGGATGAATTAGATGCCAAAAACCAACCACTTTCATGTGGTATTGTACAGAAAGGACAACTTTTTTTCTCCTCCATTTGAAAATGTGGGCGTTATCATCATTACTGTCTGATTCCAATCAATGCAAGTCATCAGAATCAGGTAATACACCAACTTATATTCTTGTCTTTGTGAAAGAAAGACATCTATATGTGTTACACATGCTTGTATTATCATTAAACACATTTAACTTGTTTACAAAAATGTCTCTTTCATAAATAAATAAATATAAATGATATATATAAATGAGGTAGATCCCCTCGAGTTGGTCAATTGAAAAGTAGCTCGCCTGCAGAAAAAGTGTGGGCACCCCTGAACTAGTGTATCATGCAAAAGAGCAGATTTCAACCATTGAAATACTTTGTATAGTTCAAGACTCACGGTAATTTGAAAACATCACTGCACACCATAATGGCAACTATAATTTCCATATTGAAGATCTAAAAAAATTATTTGGGAATGTCCGGCGGGCATGATTGAAAAGCATAACGGGCCGCAGGTGTGGTGTTAAGCAATGTCAGCTAAGATGTACCTGAGAGCCAGATGCAGTCATCAAAAGAGCCACATCTGGCTCTAGAGCCATAGGTTCCCTACCCCTGCACTCGTGATTTAGGGCTATATGAGTAAACTTTGATTGATTGATTGATACTTTTGAGAGAAGTGTGCAAACGGTCCGTTTTGAATTTCCTGTTTTTCTTGACGACATGAAGAATAAAACACCTCTCTCATGGACGTAGTTCCTCCTCTGATGTGCCGCTAGCTACAGTCCTATACTCGTTGACAGATTTAAAAATTGCAGGCTTTGCTACACATCTTGAAATAAAGCCTAAAGCTCTGCCTACTACCTGTCCCATCAGCTACAGACGTACGAGCTGAAAGTTTGATCATTCATTTTTTTCTTCAGCGATAATGCTAAGGATGTAACAATTTCCAGTAACGATAAACAGTGGTAAAACTCCAAACAGTTTTTATTACCATTTCTAACTAAAATGATTGTCAAACATAAGTTTGACAAACTCACAGATATGGCTGCAGTTTTGGATTATTTTAATAATCGAGTAATCTACGAATTAGATTAGTTTGATTAAAGATATAATCTGTATAAATACACAAAAAAGGGAACTGCACTTTTTTATAATGTTGCTTATCATTCACATTTATAATGAAAAACATGACGACGGATGGATATATTTTTAATGCATTCTAAATATTAAATAAACCTACAGTGGGAGCTTCTCTATTCCGCCCATAAAATATGATAAATAACCATTCAAAAATCCTCAACAATACTGAATTTACATTTTGTGACTTGAATATTGACCAAGTATTAGTGATATTGTTATAATAAGCGCTAACACAGACAAACTATTTATAGTGGTCTGCTGCTTCCTCGCTTCCCTGCTCCTTGTAAGTTTTATTGTAGGTCATCAATCATTCATCTCACCTAGACAGTAGATGGCTAAGGAGATAATCCGACAAATTGGGACTCTTTGACAGCCAATTTAGACCTGGAACTGGCAAGGACGACATGAAAAGTGCTTGATTCCTCCACCTCACTCCGTTTTTTCGCCAGGATTATGAGACATTCTTCACCTAACTGGGAATATATGAAAATCCCAGCAGTCGACATCCTAAAGACAGACCTTATAGTTTAAGTGATGATTTATTATGTTTGTTGGCTCTCATGAAGTCTGAAATGAGCAGAAATCTGTGATGAAGGGGGAAAAAAAGCAAACGTTGTGATGCGTCTTTGACAATAATGCGCCGCATATGCTTAAAATGAGCAAAATATGTAAATATGAAATGTTTTTATAAATGTGCCTTACATATATACCTGTATACTTACATCATGTATATCAAACTCTAATGGAGGTGTATGGATGTTTTTTTTTAGGGGCTTTATAGGCAGAATTTATTTCATTTATTCATAATGTATCTAATATTTAGAATGCATTGAAAATAACCCATCCGTCATGTCTTTTCTTATGATTGTGAATAGAGATGTCCGATAATTCCGGACTGCAGATATTATTATCGGCCGATAAATGCTTTAAAATGTAATATCGGATATGTAAAATTTATGACTTTTTAAAATGCTGCCGTACGGAGTGGTACACGGACGTAGGGGGAAGTACAGAGCGCCAATAAACCTTAAAGGCACTGCCTTTGTGTACCGGCCCAATCACATAATAACTACGGCACTTCACGCACAAGTGAATGCAAGGCATACTTGGTCAACAACCATACAGGTCACACTGAGGGGGGGCATATAAACAACTTTAACACTTTTACAAATATGCGCCACACTGTAAACCCACACCAAACAATAATAACAAACACATTTCGGGAGAACATCCGCACCGTAACACAGCATAAACACAACAGAACAAATACCCAGAACCCCTTGCAGCACTAACCAGGACGCTACAATATACACCCCCTGCGAGCTCTTACCCCGCCCACCTCAACCTCCTCATGCTCTCTCAAGAAGAGCATGTCCCACATTCCAAGCTGCTGTTTTGAGACATGTCAAAAAAAATAATGCACTTTGTGACTTCAATGATAAATATGGCAGTGCCATGTTGCCATTTTTTTCCATAACTTGAGTTGATTTATTTTGGAAAACCTTGTTACATTGTTTAATGCATCCAGCGGGGCATCACAACAAAATTAGGCATAGTAATGTGTTAATTCCACGACTGTATATATCGGTATCGGTCGATATCGGGATCGGTAATTAAGAGTTGGACGATATCGGGATATTGGCAAAAAAGCCATTATCGGACATCTCTAATTGTGATGCGTCTTTGACATTAATGCGCAGGGTATGCTTAAAAACAGCAAAATATGTAAATAATAAATGTGCCCGTTCCTACTTTACATATAGACTTACATCATGTATTTCAAACTCTAATGGAGCTGTTTGGATGTTTTTTTTAGAGGCTGTATAGGCAAGATTTATTTTGGTTTTTCATAATTTATCTAATATTTACAATGCATTGAAAATAATCCATCCGTCATGTCTTTTGTAATGATTGTGAACGATAGGGAACGGTCCAAAAAAAGTAGGGATGCACCGATTAATCGGTAACCGAATATATTCGTCCGAATATGGCAAAAAAAGCCACATTCGGCCTTCGGTGGAATGAGTTAAAAACAAGGCCGAATAGTGGCGTGTGACGCAATATTTGGACGCGGTGACGCAATCAACCAACGTGCAGTGACGTTGGGATATGTTGTGTACCTGTATAAGTGTATATGGTTACAAGCACACACTTAATTGAGATTTAGTGGGGCCTCTGTTTACATTATTAGCCTGTTGTGTAGGCTACCTGTATAAGTGTATGAGGTTACAAGCACACACTTATTGAGATTTAGTGGGGCCTTCTGTTTACATTATTAGCCTGTTGTGTAGGCTACCTGTATAAGTGTATGAGGTTACATGCACATATGTTGTGTACCTGTATAAGTGTATGAGGTTACAAGCACACACTTATTGAGATTTACTTGAGCCTTCTGTTTACATTATTAGCCTGTTGTGTAGGCTACCTGTATAAGTGTATGAGGTTACAAGCACACACTTATTGAGATTTAGTGGGGCCTCGGTTTACATTATTAGCCTGTTGTGTAGGCTACCTGTATAAGTGTATGAGGTTACAAGCACACACTTATTGAGATTTACTTGAGCCTTCTGTTTACATTATTAGCATATCTACTGTGGCTAAGCAGACTTTTGCCAAAAGGACAATAATTCATTTGTTGTGGGTTTATCCACTTTAATGCACTTTATTTTTTTTTGGAATGCATGTTTTGTTTGAAGGCCTAATATAAATGAAAAACTGTGCTTTTTTTTTGAAAAGCAAAGACTACTGGAATATTAAAAACATATCACTATTCAATAAAAATATAAATTTATTTGAAAAACATGTCTAATTCTTTATTCTAGGCTATTTATGCAGTATTAAAAAAATTGTGAAAAACTGCATTCATTATTCGGCCTTCGGCCAAGCGTTTAAATTTTATTCGGCTTCGGCTTCAGCCGCAAATTTTCATTTCGGTGCATCGCTAAAAAAAAGTGTAGCTCACATAGCTCAATCAATCAATCAATGTTTATTTATATAGCCCCAAATCACAAATGTCTCAAAGGGCTGCACAAACCATTACGACTACAACATCCTCGGAAGAACCGACAAAAGGGCAAGGAAAACTCACACCCAGTGGGCAGGGAGAATTCACATCCGGTGGGACGCCAGTGACAATGCTGTCTATGAGAACCTTGGAGAGGACCTCATATGTGGACAAGCCCCCCCCTCTAGGGGACCGAAAGCAATGGATGTCGAGCGGGTCTAACATGATACTGTGAAAGTTCAATCCATAGTGGCTTCAACACAGCCGCGAGAGTTCAGTTCAAAGCGGATCCAAGACAGCAGCGAGAGTCCCGTCCACAGGAAACCATCCCAAGCGGAGTCGGATCAGCATCGTAGAGATGTCCCCAACCGATACACAGGCGAGCGGCCCATCCTGGGTCCCGACTCTGGACAGCCAGTACTTCATCCATGGTCATCGGACCGGACCCCCTCCACAAGGGAGGAGGGGACAGAGGAGAAAAAGAAAAGAAGCGGCAGATCAACTGGTCTAAAAAGGGAGTCTATTTAAAGGCTAGAGTATACAGATGAGTTTTAAGGTGAGACTTAAATGCTTCTACTGAGGTATCATCTTGAACTGTTACCGGGAGGGCATTCCAGAGTACTGGAGCCCGAACGGAAAACGCTCTATAGCCCGCAAAAGTTGGGTCATTTTATTTCATCCGAGCAACAATTTGAGGCAGTTTATTGTGGATTAACGTGGGGAGAATTATTGTAGTGTTCCCAATATTAAAAGGATCAAGCCATCGTTTACAAATTTGGTAAATAAATAACCAAAAAATTTATATTTTTTATTGTTTTCTTACCGTACCGAAAATTAACCGAACCGTGACCTCTAAACCGACGTATGTACCGAACCGAAATTTTGGTGTACCGTTACACCCCTAATATTGACGCTTACATAGGTCTGGTGATAATGTTCCCCTTTAAATGGCCGACAGACAATACTGTCCGTCACAATTTCAAGCATCAACTGGCACTGCCCTATAATGCCTTTGCCAACTTGTTGGGCACAAAATGAAAATGTAAGAGGAAAAAAAAATCCAACAGATGGTATTAAATATTAAAGCAAACAGAGACATGAATGGTTGAACGTGTGGGAATGACATCGTATGTAGCCACCGTTTCAATAGCTACGCTATCGTTGCTACTGTTTGTGTCTTCTTGTCCCACTCTTTAATGTTACATTGTTTTATGTGAAATATGGCGTCTATTAGGTGGCACAATAGGGCTTCTTGGGGCCACACACACTGTCATGAAGAGGTGTAGACAAACACTGTTTATAGCATTAACGCTACAGACACACAATACGCTGTGTTCCCACGAGGGTTTACTAAAAGCACTTAAACAGCCTAAATTCCAGCCAGCGCCGGGGTTATATTTTGGACAACACACTTTAAATACATTATTGTTGGACTGCTGAGACATTTTTAAAAGTAATATAACTTGGGCCACTTAATGATCACCACCACCTTGTCCAACAGAAACAAATAGAAAGAAACAATGTAAGCCACAAAGTTGTATAATGAAGTGTTGGCAAACGTAAAGGTGTCAAAGCCTTAGAGCAGTAGTGAGAGCAGACCAGCAGGTGTACGTGCACCCTTAATGTCGAGGGTACTATTATCAACAACGAGGCCCTTTCCATCTCCATAAATGTGAAGGAGCAGCCTGGTCCAAACATCCTTCTTAAAAAGCATTCGAAGTTGATCCTCCAGTCCTGTTAATACCAGCATTATCACTCAGGCTCCTCTTTCAATAATTCATGGATGACTCAGGGCCCGAGCTCTTGCCCTGGATGAAGGAGGAGGATGTCCGGCCCGGCTCACTGCTCGTTTGCTGACCTCACTGCAGTGTTAACAGACACATTTTGTTGAGCCTAAGTGCCCTGCGTCTGTCCCATTAGTCAAAAATAAACACAAGCCATTAGCAAAATAAATAACCTTCACTCCGCTGGGTAAAAAACAATGCTGCCCTGTGCATAACGAGGCGAGGCATGCAGGAAACGTCATGTATTTATATTTATAAGCAAGAGCTGGTCCAAGAGGCCGAAATTATTGTTATTATCATTATTGTTTGGGCCTGAGGCTGACCGGGAAAAGCATGATGGGTCTGCACATGGATAAAGGCCGCCTAAGAAGCAGAGCATGGGTCAGATAAGCCGTCTCTGATCAGTAGACGGTCTTGCTGAAGTGTTTGTGAAGAGGGGAGACTCCTGCCAATCAAGGCTTGTTTAGATAATCTTGTCCCTCCAACTTGACAGTCTTTTGTACAAGACCACAACATGAGGTACAGCGAAGGAAGACAACAAAATATTCCCCTAATTTATCAATATGATCTTGCATCTAATCGCATACTATGCAAACGGACAGGTACCAACAGGACAAGCGGTGTGTGGCTTTGGCGGTTGCAGAGGCAAAAACTCGGACATGGGAGGAGTTCGGAGAAGCCTTAGAGCAGGGGTGGGCATTACGTCGATCTCGGAGGGTGTGTCAGTCGATCTCAAGCCAGGCATTAAAAAATGTACATAAAAATGAGCAATCATCAATCATACCAAGACTTCACTTTCGTCAGTTGTTTGACATTCTCGGCACCCGAGGATCTTGTGAGATGACGCTGGCTGCTGCGAGCTCATATTTAAGAAAAAAATCACTAACAGGGCGGACGCAGAGAAACACATTTTATTTCTAGAGACTCCGTACCTACTGTCAAAACTCTAAAGAGCGACTGCACACTTCCTGTCTTCACCATAAAAGACCTGTTTCATCCTGCCTGTGCTAACAAAATAAGAGTCTCAGAAAGCTAGCAAGCTACGGAGTTTGATGCCAATGTATTTCTCCCCCGCCCTCACTTGCTTGCCCACCCGCACACTGACTGACGTCACTCACCTGCTGCCAGACATTAAAGGGCCACACACATATGCTACTCTCATAACAAAGTGTTTAAAAACCAGTATGCAAGTTGGACAAATGAGATGCCAAATCCAACCACTTTCATGTGGTATTGGACAGAAAGGAGGACTTTTTTTTTTCCTCCATTTGAAAATGCGGACGTTATCAGCACCACTGTCTAATTCCAATCAATGCAAGTCATCAGAATCAGGTAATACACCAACTTATATTCTTGTCTTCATGAAAGAAAGGAATCTATGTGTGTTAAACATGCTTGTATTATCATTAAACACCATTAACTTGTTAACAAAAATGTCTCTTTCATAAATAAATAAATATAAATTATAAATAGGAATGAGGTAGATCTCCTCGACTTGGTCAATTGAAAAGTAGCTCGCCTGCAGAAAAAGTGTGAACGCCCCTGTCTTAGAGAACGACTTCCAGACGGCTTTGAAGTGATTCTGGACCACCATCCGCTGCCTGAGTAAAGATTTGCAGTGCACAGTCAACATTGTGTTTAGTGGGGATGGTGTGCTGCTGACGTTGACTGGGGATGTTATAGATCGGTGGAAGGAATACTTGGAAGAACTCCTCAATCTCACCTAAACCTCTTCCAATGAGTAAGCCGTGCCTTGGCACTCTGTGGTGGGCTCTCCTATCTCTGGGGCTGAGGTTTCCGAGGTAGTAAAGAAGTTGTGGCAAGGCTTCGGGGGTGGATGAGATCCACCCGTAGCTTAAAGGGGAACATTATCACCAAACCTATGCAAGCGTCAATATATACCTTGATGGTGCAGAAAAAAGACCATGTATTTTTTTAACCGATTTCCGAACTCTAAATGGGTGAATTTTGGAAAAATAAACGCCTTTCTGTTTATCGGTCTTTTAGCGATGACGTCAGAACGTGACGTCACCGAGGTAACACAACCACCATTTTCATTTTTACATTACAAACACCGGGTCTCAGCTCTGTTATTTTCCGTTTTTTTTACTATTTTTTGGAACCTTGGAGACATCATGCCTGGTCGGTGTGTTGTCGGAGGGTGTAACAACACTAACAGGGAGGGATTCAAGTTGCACCACTGGCAAGAAATCTGCCGCCAGACCCCAATTGAATGCACCAGAGTGTCTCCACTTTTGAGCGGCGATGCTAAGACAGACATGGCACAGAGATGTATGGATAACCTGCAGATGCATTTGCAACCATTAAGTCAACTAAGTCACAAAGGTGAGTTTTGTTGATGTTGTTGACTTATGTGCTAATCAGACATATTTGGTTGCAGCATGACTGCTAGCTAATCGATGCTAAAATGCTATTTACGCTAGCTGTATGTACGTTTGAAACTAGATACCCACATTTAATGCGAAACAAACACTTACCAATCGACGGATTTAAGTTGCTCCAGTGTCACAAGATGCGAAAGTCCTGATCGTTTGGTCCGCACATTTTTCCGCCGATGCTAACAAGGCAGCCATGCTATGGGCCACTTCATTAGGTACACCCATGCTCTGGCCGAATAGCATCAATAGCTATTCGCTCAATAGCTTCAATTTATTCTTCAATTTCGTTTTCACTATCTGCCTCCATACTCCGACCATCTGTTTCAAAACATGCGTAATCTGTTAAATCGCTTAAGCCGCTGAAATCCGAGTCTGAATCTGAGCTAATGACGCTATATCTTGCTGTGGTAACCGCCATGTTGTTTGTATTGGCAGCACTGTATGACGTCACAGGGAAATGGATAATGGTTTCGAAGATAGCGAAAATAAGGCACTTTAAAGCTTTTTTTTGGGATATTCCGGGACCGGTAAAATTTTGAAAATTTTTTCGAAAAATACAAAAAGCCACTGGGAACTGATTTGTATTGTTTTTAACCCTTTTGAAATTGTGATAATGTTCCCCTTTAAGGCTCTGAATGCCGTTGGACTGTTGTGGTTGACAAGACTCTGCAGCTGTGCGTGGACATTGGGGGGATGCCTCTGAATTGTTAGACTGGGTTGGTGGTTCCTCCATTTAAAAAGGAGAACCGTAGGATGTGTTCCAACTATCTTAGATCACACTCCTTAGCCTTCCCGGTTAGGTTCATTCAGGTGTACTGGAGAGGAGGCTACGGCGGATAGTTGAACCTTTGATTCAGGAGGAACAGTGTGGTTTTCGTCCTGGTCGTGGAACTGTGGAACAACTCTACACACTCAGCAGGATGCTTGAGGGTGCATGGGAGTTTGCCCAATCCCTCTACGTGTGTTTTGTGGACTTGGAGAAGGCATTCAACTGTGTCCCTCAAAAAAGTCCTGTGGGGAGTGTTCAGAGAGTATGGGGTATCGGAATGTCTTATTGTGGCGGTCCACTCCCTGTATGATCAGTGTCAGAGCTTGGTCCGCATTGCCGGCAGTGAAGTCAGATCTGTGTCCATTGAGAGTCAGACTCCGTCTGGAAATAGTAATGGAGGGACGGCGTGGCGCGGTTGGGAGAGTGGCTGTGCCAGCAACCTGAGGGTTCCTGGTTTGATCCTCAGCTTCTACCAACCTAGTCCTGTCAGTTGTGTCCTTGAGCGAGACACTTCATCCTTGCTCCTGATGGTTCGTGGTTAGGGCCTTGCATGGCAGCCCCCGCCATCAGTGTGTGAATGTGTGTGTGAATGGGTGAATGTGGAAATAGTGTCAAAACGCTTTGAGTTGAAGGTAGAAAAGCGCTATACAAGTGCAACCCACTTACCACTTACTTATTCATTTTAGGCGCAGTCAGGGCGTTTAGGGTATCCGGTTTGGTGACTGCAGGATTCGGTGTCTGCTTATTGCGGATGATGTGGTCCTGTTGTCTTCATCTGGCCAGGATCCTCAGCTCTCACTGGATTGGTTCGCAGCTGAGTGTGAACCGACTGGGTTGAGAATGAGCACTTCGGATTGGGGAGGAGATACTGCCCCAGGTAGAGGAGTTAAAGTACCTCGGGGTCTTGTTCACGAGTGAGGAAAGAGTGGATCAGTGCAGCATCTGCATTGGTTCGTCGTGGTGAAAAAGGAGCTGAGCTGGAAGGCAAAGCTCTCATTTTAGTATTGAAGTATTATTCAATAAATATATTTATAAAGGATTTTTGAATTCTTGCTATTTTTAGAATATTTCAACAAAAATCTCACGTACCCCTTGGCATACCTTCAAGTACCCCCAGGGTTACGTGTACCCCCATTTGAGAACGACTGGGTTAAGATACTATGTAGATTAATAATCCATCCATCCATCGTCTTCCGCTCATCCGAGGTTTAATAATAATAATAAAAATGGATTCAATTTCATATGGCGCTTTTCTTTTATTGGATACCCAAAGCGCTCACAGAGAAGTGAGGACGGCGTGGCGCAGTGGGAGAGTGGCCGTGCGCAACCCGAGGGGAGCTGGTTCAAATCCCACCTAGTACCAACCTCGTCACGTCCGTTGTGTCCTGAGCAAGACACTTCACCCTTGCTCCTGATGGGTGCTGGTTAGCGCCTTGCATGGCAGCTCCCTCCATCAGTGTGTGAATGAGTAAATGTGAAAGTAGTGTCAAAGCGCTTTGAGTACCTTGAAGGTAGAAAAGCGATATTCAAGTACAACCCATTTATTTGGACGGTGGCCATGGAAGTCGGAACCCGCTAAGGAGTGTGTAACAACCCACCTGCCGAATCAACTAGCCCTGAAAATGGATGGCGCTGGAGCGTCGGGCCCATACCCGGCCGTTTTTTTCTTTTTTTTTTTATAGGGACGGCGTGGTGCAGTGGGAGAGTGGGCGTGCGCAACTCTCCCGGGTCTCTGGTTCAATCCCCACCGAGTACCAACCTCGTCACGTCTGTTGTGTCCTGAGCAAGACACCTCACCCTTGCTCCTGATGGGTGCTGGTTAGCCCCTTGCATGGCAGCTCCCTCCATCAGTGTGTGAATGTGTGTGTGAATGGGTAAATGTGGAAGTAGTGTCAAAGCGCTTTGAGTACCTTGAAGGTAGAAAAGCGCTATACAAGTACAACCCATTTATTTATATTTATTTATTATCATTCATTCACACCTGGTGGTGGTAAGCTACATTTGTAGCCACAGCTGCCCTGGGGTAGACTGTCGGAATCGAGGCTGCCAGTTTGCACCTACGGCCACTCCGACAACCACCTATCATTCATTCATTCAGTCATTCATTCACCAGTGTGAACGGCACCGGGGGCAAGGGTGAAGTGTCCTGCCCAAGGACACAACGGCAGCGATTTGGATGTCAACAGGCGGGAGCGAACCTGCAACCTTCAGGTTTTTGGCACGACTGCTCTACCTACTTTGCCATGCCTGTTTACCTGTATCTCATCTTTTTTGTAAGGGGCGCTGGAAGCCGGCAGACCCGTCAGCGATCCTGTTCTGTCTCCCTGTAATGTTTGTCTAAACTTGAATGGGATTCTGCTGAAAATTTTAATTTTCCTGAAGGAACTCTCCTGACGGAATAAATAAAGTACTATCTAATCTAATCTAATGCCGCCCCAGTTTACATTCAATTACATTAAAAAACTTCAACAAGCATGTGCACATATTCAGTATCTCACAAAAGGGAATACACCCTTTTATCATTTTTATTTCAGTCCATGTTTTCAAAGGAGAATACAACATCTTAAGCTTGATTTAATTTAGAGTAGTCAGCTGGTATAAGAAAGGCAACTTTATTTATATAGCACGTTTACAACAAATTTTGAATTGGACCAAATGTTAAAAAGCATAGAGCAGACAACAAAACAAAGAACATAAGCAATAAATGAGCTAAACAAGATAGTGCAAAAGCAATACGGTAAAAGGGGTTCAAATAAAAAGTAAAATTGCAAAATAAAAATAATTAAATAATTAAAGTGCGACAAATTGGAAAAAAAACAAAAACCTAAAGGGCTTAAAGGCCAGCGAGAAGAGGTAGGTCTTAAGAAGGGTTTTGAAGA
>NC_084628.1:3211740-3214240 GCF_033978795.1 Nerophis ophidion | reverse complement strand
CAGCCAGCGTCATCTCACAAGACCCTCGGGTGCCGTGAATGTCAATCAAGCAAGCTACGGAATTTGCCGCCAATGTTTTTCTTGTAAAGTGTATGGAAGCTGGATGAATTAGATGCCAAAAACCAACCACTTTCATGTGGTATTGTACAGAAAGGACAACTTTTTTTCTCCTCCATTTGAAAATGTGGGCGTTATCATCATTACTGTCTGATTCCAATCAATGCAAGTCATCAGAATCAGGTAATACACCAACTTATATTCTTGTCTTTGTGAAAGAAAGACATCTATATGTGTTACACATGCTTGTATTATCATTAAACACATTTAACTTGTTTACAAAAATGTCTCTTTCATAAATAAATAAATATAAATGATATATATAAATGAGGTAGATCCCCTCGAGTTGGTCAATTGAAAAGTAGCTCGCCTGCAGAAAAAGTGTGGGCACCCCTGCAATAGGAAGTCCTGTCGGAAGGTCCTGTCATCTTTTTAAAATGTGCCTTATTTTCCGACCCTCCCAAGACTTGTTACAGCACCTTTTGTTTCTTCGCTCTAAATTCCTCTTTATGTCTTCTTCATTGAGCCTCCCTGGTGTGTCACAGAAGCACTTTCCCCTCTTTTCCTATCTACCAGGCGCCGGTGGCAACATGCTGGAAGTTGTCCCCCGGTACTTTGCGAGGACAGTTTAAGGGGAACATTCCCGCTAATGGTTCCAGTTAAAGACGGTCTTGGGTAAAATATAGTAGCGCCAAAAGGGAGCCGGCGGCTTTCCAAGTAGATTACATAGATAAAAGTTGTGTCGGCTTGGGGCTTGTCTGGGCTGTCATGAAGTGGCCTG
This sequence comes from Nerophis ophidion, assembly GCF_033978795.1. NCBI lineage: Eukaryota > Metazoa > Chordata > Actinopteri > Syngnathiformes > Syngnathidae > Nerophis > Nerophis ophidion. Next base: position 3,213,402 of record NC_084628.1, on the reverse strand, counting down.
TGTGACATGTCTCTGTGGTCTTGCTAGATTATTCTTGAGGATGGTGATGCTGCAGACAGCTCACTCTTTTGGCCGTAAAGGAAAAAGTCAATTACCTGAATTACTAGGGATGTCCGATAATGGCCTTTTTTCCGATATTCGATATTGTCCAACGCTTTGTTACCGATTCCGATGTCAACGGATACCGATATATACAGTCGTGGAATGAACACATTATTATGCCTAATTTTGTTGTGATGCCCCGCTGGATGCAATAGACAATGTAACAAGGTTTTCCAAAATAAATCAACTCAAGTTATGAAAAAAACATGCCAACATGGCACTGCCATATTTATTATTGAAGTCACAAAGTGCATTATTTTTTTTAACATGCCTCAAAACAGCAGCTTGGAATTTGGGACATGCTCTGATGAGGTTGAGGTGGGCGGGGTTAAGGTGTGTGTGTGTGTGGGGGGGGTGGGGGGTAGGAGGTATTGTAGCGTCCCGGAAGAGTTTGTGCTCCAAGGGGTTCTGGGTATTTGTTCTGTTGTGTTTATGTTGTGTTACGGTGAGGATGTTCTCCCGAAATGTGTTTGTCATTCTTGTTTGGTGTGGGTTCATAGTGTGGTGCATATTTGTAACAGTGTTAAAGTTGTTTATACGGCCACCCTCAGTGTGACCTGTATGGCTGTTGACCAAGTATGCGTTGCATTCACTTGTGTGTGTGAAAAGCCGATATTCCGATATTGTCCAACTCTTAATTACCGATACCGATATAATGAACACATTATTATGCCTAATTTTGTTGTGATGCCCCGCTGGATGCATTAAACAATGTAACAAGGTTTTACAAAATAAAGCAACTGAAGTTATGGGAAAAAAATGCCAACATGGCACTGCCATATTTATTATTGAAGTCACAAAGTGCATTATTTTTTTTGACATGCCTCAAAACAGCAGCTTGGAATTTGGGACATGCTCTGAGGAGGTTGAGGTGGGCGGTGTTAAGGTGGGTGGGGGGGAGTCGGAGGTAGCGGGGGGTGTTTATTGTAGCGTCCCGGAAGAGTTTGTGCTGCAAGGGCTTCTGGGTATTTGTTCTGTTGTGTTTATGTTGTGTTACGGTGCGAATGTTCTCCCTAAATGTGTTTGTCATTCTTGTTTGGTGTGGGTTCACAGTGTGGTGCATATTTGTAACAGTGTTAAAGTTGTTGATACGGCCACCCTCAGTGTGACCTGTATGGCTGTTGACCAAGTATGCATTGCATTCACTTGTGTGTGTGAAAAGCCGGTATCCGATATTCCGATATTGTCCAACTCTTAATTACCGATACCGATATAATTAACACATTATTCTGCCTAATTTTGTTGTGATGCCCCGCTGGATGCATTAAACAATGTAACAAGGTTTTCCAAAATAAATCAACTGAAGTTATGGGAAAAAAAATGCCAACATGGCACTGCCATATTTATTATTGAAGTCACAAAGTGCATTATTTTTTGTTTGACATGCCTCAAAACAGCAGCTTGGAATTTGGGACATGCTCTGAGGAGGTTGAGGTGGGCGGGGTTAAGGTGCGTGAGGGGGAGTAGTAGTAGTATATTGTAGCGTCCCGGAAGAGTTTGTGCTGCAAGGGGTTCTGGGTATTTGTTCTGTTGTGTTTATGTTGTGTTACGGTGCGGATG
>NC_084628.1:3066740-3206740 GCF_033978795.1 Nerophis ophidion | reverse complement strand
ATTTTTCCGTAAAGTAAAAACAAAACAGTCCTAATTACTTGAGATACTAAGTATGTCATTATTTCTTTTCTTTTCTTTCTTCCTTTCTTTCTTTCTTTCTTTTCTTACTTCATTTCAAACATGACATACCTACAACATCATACATCAGGCAATGTCATCATTTATTATGACTTACTAAGTCAAAATAATTACTTACAAAGTCAAATTAATGACTTACTGTAAGTAAGCGTTGCAATAAGCATTTGAAAAAAAGAGTTAAAAGTGGGGCCACATGCTGGTCTATGCTCAACTTACCATGCTTAATTTATTACAGCATTTGGAAAGCATGTAGATGATTTTTGTGATGTAAATGTTATATTTTTATCAACATGTGATAGCAGGGACACTGCCATCAAAACTAGGCTGCTACGTTACTAATGATTAATGTAACTGTAGCTGAAAAAAATAGTACAATAGCAATAGGAGAGATTATTCATCCCTGAACACCATGGAGTTCATGTAGGATTTATGATGCAGTTACATTATATCAACTATCAGAGAAAGCTTCTGAAAACTTTAACATATTGCCATTTTTTGCTGCTTCAACACAGCTCAATCAATGCAGAAAAAGGTCAAGTGAAATAACTTAGTTGTTAATTGTAGCTGTAGGTCAACAATGCTTATTTTTCTCTCAGACAGACAGGGCTTTGCTGTTCGTAACACACACACACACAACGCACAATGAGCTAAGATAGTACAATAGCAATAGGAGAGACTATTCATCCCTGAACACCATGGAGTTCATGTAGGATTTATGATGCAGTTACATTATATCAACTATCAGAGACAGCTTCTGGAAACTTTAACATAATGCCATTTTTTGCTGCTTCAACATAGCTCAATCAACGCAGAAAAAGGTCAAGTGAAATAACTTAGTTGTTAATTGTAGCTGTAGGTCAACGATGCTTATTTTTCTCTCAGACAGACAGGGCTTTGCTGTCGTTAACACACACACACACAACACACAATGAGCTAACGTTACGCTAAAAGCCAATTGCCCTTCAATTCAAGGACTGCGAGCGAGCTGAGTTGCCGCTTATGTTTCTAGAACGTCAACGGGTTCATAGTGATGTTACTCGTAGTTGACTTGGAAGTGTTTATTTTAATTATGCTTACCTGTTAAATACCTTTCTGCTCACCACTGACTCCATGCTATCTGAATACGCACTGCTGATTGGCTGTTACCGCTCTGCGTGTAACCAATCAGATGGTTCTGTGGGCGGGACAATGCTGGGTGCTGCAGAGACGTACTGACAGGGGCAGGGGCAGAACTAAGGGGAGCAGCTTGGTTAGACTTCAGTTTAGGCGGTGGTGCCCTCAAAGTGCTGCTATAAACCCTGCTTACATGTTTCAACCTAGGCTAGTCCACCTGTCTCTATTCTAGAACAAAACTGGTCATAGAGGCCAAAAGTTTGTCCAATCTTGGTCAAGCGTCACGTATCAAGTGACAATGTAGCCTAGGGACCACCTCCAGATCTTGTGTCAGCACTGTGGTCAGAGGAACTGACTGGAAATTGACCTTACATGCATGTTTCTGGTTGCTGCTGAAACAGGAGAAAGCCCACACAAGCACGGTGAGAAAATGCAAACTCAATCAATCAATGTTTACTTATATAGCCCTAAATCACTAGTGTCTCAAAGGGCTGCACAAACCACTACGACATCCTCGGTAGGCCCACATAAGGGCAAGGAAAAACTCACACCCAGTGGGACGTCGGTGACAATGATGACTATGAGAACCTTGGAGAGGAGGAAAGCAATGGATGTCGAGCGGGTCTAACATGATACTGTGAAAGTTCAATCCATAATGGATCCAACACAGTCGCGAGAGTCCAGTCCAAAGCGGATCCAACACAGCAGCGAGAGTCCCGTTCACAGCGGAGCCAGCAGGAAACCATACCAAGCGGAGGCGGATCAGCAGCGCAGAGATGTCCCCAGCCGATACACAGGCGAGCAGTACATGGCCACCGGATCGGACCGGACCCCCTCCACAAGGGAGAGTGGGACATAGGAGAAAAAGAAAAGAAGCGGCAGATCAACTGGTCTAAAAAGGGAGTCTATTTAAAGGCTAGAGTATACAAATGAGTTTTAAGGTGAGACTTAAATGCTTCTACTGAGGTAGCATCTCAAACTTTTACTGGAGCCCGAAATGAAAACGCTCTATAGCCCACAGAAAAGGGCCCCGTTTATCATGAATTGATTTACATGAACCATGACTTAAACAAGTTGAAAAACTTATTGGGGTGTTACCATTTAGTGATCAATTGTACGGAATATTTACTGTACTGTGCAATCTACTAATTACAGTTTCAATCAATCAATGATTGGGTGCCATCATTGCAAAAACTGAAATCTAAGTAAGATTAGGGTGACATTTGCTTATTTTCTGTCTGATAAGATAATTCTTCTCACTAAGCAGATTTTATGTTAGTGTTTTACTTGTTTTAAGGGTTTTGGTCCTAAATGATCTCAGTAATATATTGCAACTTGTTGCTGAGATTTGATGACCTATATTGAGTAGCGGGGATTGAACCTGCAACCCTCAAGTTGCTGCCACGGCCGCTCTACCAACCAAGCTATACCGCCCCACAAACATTCTCATGCATTTTAATCCGAACATCTGTTTTCTACCGCACCTGTCCAAGATGTCGCATTAAAGGCCTACTGAAATGAGATCTTCTTATTTAAACGGGGATAGCAGGTCCATTCTATGTGTCATACTTGATCATTTCGCGATATTGCCATATTTTTGCTGAAAGGATTTAGTAGAGAACATCCACGATAAAGTTCGCAACTTTTGGTCGCTAATAAAAAAGCCTTGCTTGTACCGGAAGTAGCAGACGATGTGCGCGTGACCTGCTATCTCCGTTTGAATAAATGTGTATCGGTTGGGGACATCTCTACGCTGCTGATCTGCCTCCGCTTGGGATGGTTTCCTGTGGACGGTACTCTCGCTGCTGTCTTGGATCCACTTTGAACTGAACTCTCGCTGCTGTCTTGGATCCGCTTGAACTGAACTCTCGCTGCTGTCTTGGAGCCACTATGGATTGAACTTTCACAGTATCATGTTAGACCCGCTCCACATCCATTGCTTTCGGTCCCCTAGAGGGGGGGGGTTGCCCACATCTGAGGTCCTCTCCAAGGTTTCTCATAGTCAGCATTGTCACTGGCGTCCCACTGGATGTGAATTCTCCCTGCCCACTGGGTGTGAGTTTTCCTTGCCCTTTTGTGGGTTCTTCCGAGGATGTTGTAGTCGTAATGATTTGTGCAGTCCTTTGAGACATTTGTGATTTAGGGCTATATAAATAAACATTGATTGATTGATTGATTGATTGATTGAATGATTGATTGATTGATTGATTGATTGAAGACGATCTCATTTTAGTAGGCCTTTAAGGTTTTTTTGGGGTTCATTGAAGTTTGCTAATTTGACTTGTTTTGGATAGTCTTGGCAAGCCACATTTTCTTGTTCAATTGGCATATAATTTTGCTTAGTTGAAATAAAATACCCCTAATTTTTGTATTTTTTTTTCTTGTTTTTGAACGCTGACTTTTTGCAGCGTAGGGACCTTAATGTTGTGACTCACCATCTCTGTCCAGATTAGTTGGTTTGGCACACTTCATTACTTTTGAGACAATTATTTGAAAGGTACAATTATATTGTTGGGCTTCACGGTGGCAGAGGGGTTAGTGCGTCTGCCTCACAATATAAAGTTCCTGCAGTCCTGGGTTCAAATCCAGGCTCGGGATCTTTCTGTGTGGAGTTTGCATGTTCTCCCCGTGACTGCGTGGGTTCCCTCCGGGTACTCCGGCTTCCTCCCACCTCCAAAGACATGCACCTGGGGATAGGTTGATTGGCAACACTAAATGGTCCCTAGTGTGTGAATGTTGTCTGTCTATCTGTGTTGGCCCTGTGATGAGGTGGCGACTTGTCCAGGGTGTACCCCGCCTTCTGCCCGATTGTAGCTGAAATAGGCGCCAGCGCCCCCCGTGATCCCGAAAAGGAATAAGCGGTAGAAAATGGATGGATGGATGGATGGATAGTCTTGGCAAGCCACATTTTCTTGTTCACTTGGCATATAATTTTGCTTAGTTGAAATAAAATACCCCTATTTTTTCTTTTTTCTTTTCTTTTTTTGAACACTGACTTTTTGCAGCGTAGGGACCTTAATGTTCTGACTCATCATCTCTGTCCAGATTAATTGGTTTGGCACACTTCATTACTTTTGGGACAATTATTTGAAAGGTACAATTATATTGTTGGGCTTCACGGTGGCAGAGGGGTTAGTGCGTCTGCCTCACAATACGAAGTTCCTGCAGTCCTGGGTTCAAATCCAGGCTCAGGATCTTTCTGTGTGGAGTTTGCATGTTCTCCCCGTGACTGCGTGGGTTCCCTCCGGGTACTCCGGCTTCCTCCCACTTCCAAAGACATGCACCTGGGGATAGGTTGATTGGCAACACTAAATGGTCCCTAGTGTGTGAATGTTGTCTGTCTATCTGTGTTGGCCCTGTGATGAGGTGGCGACTTGTCCAGGGTGTACCCCGCCTTCTGCCCGATTGTAGCTGAGATAGGCGCCAGCGCCCCCCGCAACTCCAAAAGGGAATAAGCGGTAGAAAATGGATGGATGGAATTACATCGTTGAGTGGAAATCGGGTTTTCAAACCTGCAGGTCCACATGGATCAGAACTTCTTGATGGACTCGCAACCGTCAACATGAGTTGGAGTAACTTTACTTGTCCCAACCTTGCTGTTGTGTTTGTCGGCCTGTGAGCGGCGTTGGGCAGACATGGCGGCACGGAGGGTAAGAAGAAGGCAGCAGATGTTGGTCGCTTGTGTGAATGTTAATGTCCTGACGTAGCTGCTGGAGCTTAAGCCGCCTCCTCTCCTTTCCCTCCATTCCTCTGTGAGCGCCCGCCAGGCTTTCTCTCTCGGGGTCTCCTGACATCCTTGAAGCCCGCGGCTCTCCTCTTTCTCGCCTCCCCTCCCTCCTTCCTTTTGTCCGTCTATGGACTCTCTCTAGTCAGTAGAGAGCAGATCATCCCGTGGCTAAAGCGGATCAGGCCTTTGTGTTGGGGGGCTCTGCGGACCTGTAATGAGCCCCCTCGGCTGGCCCGCTGGCCTGCTTAGCACTCACTGGGGGCTTTGAGTGCGCGAGTGAGAGTGTGTGTGTGTGTGTGTGTCCATGTGTGTTATAGAGTGACAGTGTGTGTGGATTATGAGGAGGTGTGGGGGGGGGGGGCATCACTGGCTCTCAATGAAAGAGCTGGATGGATATGTTTATGGGTCACTTCCTGCTTGGCCTACATATCCAATATGTGCGTCCACACACACACACACACACTCACACACACACACACACACACACACTCACACACACTCACACACACACACACACAAAAACACTAACCACTCACCTATTCACTACTCATAATAATATAATCATGAAATGTTTTATTTAAAAAAAAAAAAAAAAGTTTACACAGTGGAGCGTCGATTTAAGAACGACTTTACGGTGGCAGAGGGGTTAGTGCGTCTGCCTCACAATACTAAGGTCCTGCAGTCCTGGGTTCAATTCCAGGCTCGGGATCTTTCTGTGTGGAGTTTGCATGTTCTCCCCGTGACTGCGTGGGTTCCCTCCGGGTACTCCGGCTTCCTCCCACCTCCAAAGACATGCACCTGGGGATAGGTTGATTGTGTGAATGTGAGTGTGAATGTTGTCTGTCTATCTGTGTTGGCCCTGCGATGAGGTGGCGACTTGTCCAGGGTGTACCCCGCCTTCCGCCCGATTGTAGCTGGGAATAAGCGGTAGGAAATGGGCACTCAATCAATATTTCACTAATAACATTTCACACACACACTACTATGGACAACACAGTAGTACAGGGGTTAGTGCGTCTGCCTCACAATACAAAGGGCCTGAGTTCAATCCCAGGCTGGAGATCTTTATGTGTGGAGTTTGCATGTTCTCCCCGTGACTGTGCGGGTTCCCTCCGGGTACTCCGGCTTCCTCCCACCTCCAAAGACATGCACCTGGGGATAGGTTGATTGGCAACACTAAATTGGCCCTAGTGTGTGAATGTTGTCTGTCTATCTGTGTTGGCCCTGCGATGAGGTGGCGACTTGTCCAGGGTGTACCCCGCCTTCCACCAGATTGTAGCTGAGATAGGCGCCAGCGCCCCCCGCCACCCCAAAAGGGAATAAGCGGTAGAAAAATGGATGGATGGATGTATTTGCAACCTTTGTGGTTTATGAACCTTTAGGTGATGGGTGTCATGAGGGGCGCTTTAGCTCGGATGGTAGAGTGGCCGTGTCAGCAACTTGAGGGTTGCAGGTTCGATTCCCGCTTGTGCCATCCTAGTCACTGCCGTTGTGTCCTTGGGCAAGACACTTTACCCACCTGCTCCCAGTGCCACCCACACTGCTTTAAATGTAACTTAGATATTGGGTTTCACTATGTAAAGCGCTTTGAGTCACTTGAGAAAAGTGCTATATAAATAAAATTCACTTCACACCTCACTTCAAACTCTGGCCCGCCGTGTAATTTCATTTGGCCCTCGAGGCAATAATAAATTAACATTAGAGCTGGCCCGCCGGTGTTATACGGTGCCGCTGTATCACCGTATTAAACGCTAGTTTTCATACTTGCCAACCCTCCCGATTTTTCCAGGAAAATCCAGAATTTCAGTGCCCCCCCCCCGCGAAAATCTCCCGGGGCAACCATTCTCCAGAATTTCCACCCGGACAACAATATTGGGGGCGTGCCTTAAAGGTACTGCTTTTAGCATCCTCTCCAACCTGTCGTCACGTCCACTTTTCCTTCATACAAACAGCGTGCCGGCCCAGTCATGTAATATATGCGGCTTCTACACACACACACAAGTGAATGCAAGGCATACTTGGTCAACAGCCATACAGGTCACACTGAGGGTGGCCGTGTAAACAATATAATTTAACCATCATTTAAAGCAGGGGTAGGGAACCTATGGCTCTAGAGCCAGATGTGGCTCTTTTGATGACTGCATCTGGCTCTCAGATAAATCTTAGCTGACATTGCTTAACACGACAAGTAATGAATAATTCCGCTGGTAATCATAGTGTTAAAAATAACTTTCGAAATATAAAACATTCTCATGTATTTTTAATCCATTTTTTTGTTTTCTGCCGCACCCGTTTAAGAATTCGCATTAATGGTAAAAAGTATTTCACTTATTATTGTAACTGAACACAAACATTATGTTAAAATGTTATAACCATATTTATTACTACAAACATCCATTTTTAAATGCAAATAATTGTGCAGAGACATCCACTGTTTCAAGCAAACATTATAAAAATAAAAAACCTTACAATTCAGTGTCTTTAAAGGGAAAAACATTGAGTGTAAAAAATGTTCACCAATGTTAATCTTGACAGGTTTTTAAATTAGTTTCAGTTAGTCTTTTAACCAAAATGTGTTTTAGTATTGGGTTAGTCATCTAAATTAAATTAGATTTGCTCGATGAAATTCCTAAACATCGGTCTTGAAAGGATTTGATTAATTATACTGTAATTGCAGAGCATCTCAAAAACTGAATTCACAGGCTTCACGGTGGCAGAGGGGTTAGTGCGTCTGCCTCACAATACGAAGGTCCTGCTGTCCTGGGTTCAAATCCAGGCTCGGGATCTCTCTGTGTGGAGTTTGCATGTTCTCCCTGTGACTGCGTGGGTTCCCTCCGGGTACTCCGGCTTCCTCCCACTTCCAAAGACATGCACCTGGGGATAGGTTGATTGGCAACACTAAATGGTCCCTAGTGTGTGAATGTTGTCTGTCTATCTGTGTTGGCCCTGCGATGAGGTGGGGACTTGTCCAGGGTGTACCCCGCCTTCCACCCGATTGTAGCTGAGATAGGCGCCAGCGCCCCCCGCGACCCCTAAAGGGAATAAGCGGTAGAAAATGGGCACTCAATCAATATTTCACTAATAACATTTCACACACACACTACTATGGACAACACAGTAGTACAGGGGTTAGTGCGTGTGCCTCACAATACAAAGGGCCTGAGTTCAATCCCGGGCTCGAGATCTTTCTGTGTGGAGTTTGCATGTTCTCCCCGTGACTGCGTGGGTTCCCTCCGGGTACGGGACAAACGGTACAAATGGATGTAGGGATGGTTAGCGTCAGAATCACAATGTTATTAAGAAGAATAAGAGACTTATTATACTCTAAAAAAGTTGGTCTTACTTAAAAATCCATCCATCCATTTTCTACTGCTTCTTTGTTAATGCATGCATTTAGTTGTATTCAGTGTTAAAAAATATTATATGGCTCTCACGGAAATACATTTTATAATATGTGGCTTTCATGGCTCTTTCAGCCAAAAAGGTTCCTGACCCCTGATTTAAACTTTGCAGGCTTTTCTAGAGATAAATCAATCAATCAATCAATCATTTACTTATATAGCCCTAAATCACTAGTGTCTCAAAGGGCTGCACAAACCACTACGACATCCTCGGTAGGCCCACATAAGGGCAAGGAAAACTCACACCCAGTGGGTCGTCGGTGACAATGATGACTATGAGAACCTTGGAGAGGAGGAAAGCAATGGATGTCGAGCGGGTCTAACATGATACTGTGAAAGTTCAATCCATAATGGATACAACACAGTCGCGAGAGTCCAGTCCAAAGCGGATCCAACACAGCAGCGGGAGTCCCGTTCACAGCGGAGCCAGCAGGAAACCATCCCAAGCGTAGGCGGATCAGCAGCGCAGAGATGTCCCCAGCCGATACACAGGCGAGCAGTACATGGCCACCGGATCGGACTGGACCCCCTCCACAAGGGAGAGTGGGACATAGGAGAATAAAGAAAAGAAGCGGCAGATCAACTGGTCTAAAAAGGAGGTCTATTTAAAGGCTAGAGTATACAAATGAGTTTTAAGGTGAGACTTAAATGCTTCTACTGAGGTAGCATCTCCAACTGTTACCGGGAGGGCATTCCAGAGTACTGGAGCCCGAAATGAAAACGCTCTATAGCCCGCAGACTTTTTTTGGGCTTTGGGAATCACTAATAAGCCAGAGTCGTTTGAAGGCAGATTTCTTGCCGGGACATATGGTACAATACAATCGGCAAGATAGGATGGAGCTAGACCGTGTAGTATTTTATACGTAAGTAGTAAAACCTTAAAGTCACATCTTAAGTGCACAGGAAGCCAGTGCAGGTGAGCCAGTACAGGTATATATGTATGTATATATGTATATAAAGGTATATACAGTATAGGCGTAATGTGATCAAACTTTCTTGTTCTTGTCAAAAGTCTAGCAGCCGCATTTTGTACCAACTGTAATCTTTTAATGCTAGACATGGGGAGACCCCAAAATAATACGTTACAGTAATCGAGACGAGATGTGTTATACATAACGCCAGAAGTTTTTGTTGTTGGATGCTAATACCCTGCCAAGATGCACGGTAGCAGCACTCTTATTATATACACTTTCTCTTTCAGCCTTTTGCTTAGTTTTCGCCTCTTTTGAGAGCCCTGTCCATTTCCACTCAAATGAGCACAAGCGCAGCTGTGAGGCGGCGGTGGCGGCCGTAGCATCTACAGGCCTCTCCTTATCCACACGTCAATAGGGAGTGTTTGCAGAACACCCACCGTGGGCCCAAAGGCCAGCGGGTCATCAAAACCTCCGTCCTCCCCTTATTTGAACCTTTGACAGCAGCAAAACAAACAGTCCTTAAGCTCTCATCAGAGGCCTGAACTTGGCAGGAGCTCGCCGGCTGCGAATTAACTTCCTTCCATGGTTTGTTTCTACTCTTGTTGACACCTGTCTCAAGTTGTTTGGGAGAGAGTCCCATTAGGACGACTTGTTTTATACGCCTTTAATAACTCTAAGCTCTTCGTTTGGACTAAAATGGCCCTAATGTCTTTGAACTTGCTGCCAAAAGTAATTATGGAGTTTTAAAGCAGAATGTTTACTTGAAGTGCTCTCATGTAACTCCAATACTTAACAGAGCAGTTCAGTAAGCTGACGAACCACGACAACCACAACATGTAGCCTTTAAATTATTATCGACTCGCTAAATGCAGAATTTTTCTTTATATAGCTGCAGCAGCAACAACTAATTGATTAAATTAATTAAAAGCGTTACTAAAACGGCCTTCTTTCATCTCCGTAATATCACTAAAATTCGCTCCATTTTGTCCACTAAAGACGCCGAGATCATTATCCATGCGTTTGTTACGCCTCGTCTCGATTACTGTAACGTATTATTTTCAGGTCTCCCCATGTCTAGCATTAAAAGATTACAGTTGGTACAAAATGCGGCTGCTAGACTTTTGACAAGAACAAGAAAGTTTGATCACATTACGCCTATACTGTATATACCTTTATATACATATATACATACATATATACCTGTACTGGCTCACCTGCACTGGCTTCCTGTGCACTTAAGATGTGACTTTAAGGTTTTACTACTTACGTATAAAATACTACACGGTCTAGCTCCATCCTATCTTGCCGATTGTATTGTACCATATGTCCCGGCAAGAAATCTGCCTTCAAAGGACTCCGGCTTATTAGTGATTCCCAAAGCCCAAAAAAAGTCTGCGGGCTATAGAGCGTTTTCCGTTCGGGCTCCAGTACTCTGGAATGCCCTCCCGGTAACAGTTCGAGATGCCACCTCGGTAGAAGTATTTAAGTCTCACCTTAAAACTCATTTGTATACTCTAGCCTTTAAATAGACTCCCTTTTTAGACCAGTTGATCTGCCGTTTTTCTTTTTCTCCTATGTCCCACTCTCCCTTGTGGAGGGGGTCCGGTCCGATCCGGTGGCCATGTACTGCTTGCCTGTGTATCGGCTGGGGACATCTCTGCGCTGCTGATCCGCCTCCGCTTGGTATGGTTTCCTGCTGGCTCCACTGTGAACGGGACTCTCGCTGCTGTGTTGGATCCGCTTTGGACTGGACTCTCGCGACTGTGTTGGATCCATTATGGATTGAACTTTCACAGTATCATGTTAGACCCGATCGACATCCATTGCTTTCCTCCTCTCCAAGGTTCTCATAGTCATCATTGTCACCGACGTCCCACTGGGTGTGAGTTTTCCTTGCCCTTATGTGGGCCTACCGAGGATGTCGTAGTGGTTTGTGCAGCCCTTTGAGACACTAGTGATTTAGGGCTATATAAGTAAACATTGATTGATTGATTGATAATTTTTTAAAAAGCCTCAATTTGTATGGTGTTGCTTCAATGATTTTTTTTAATGTGTTTGATTAATAACCTTTTATAAAATACTTTGTTGTTTTGGCAAGACTACTCCAATAGAGCGCACATAAGAGCCGTGCACCTACGGTGAGGTAAATATTATGGCTGCGAATCTCTGGGTGTCCCACGATTCGATTCAATATTGATTCTTGGTGTCACGATTCGATTCAAAATAAAAAAATGTTTTCAATTCAACACGATTTTCGTTTCAAAAACGATTTTTTCCCAATTTAAAAGGATTCTGTATTCATTCAATACATAGATTTCAGCAGGATCTACCCCAGTCTGCTGACATGCTAGCAGAGTAGTAGATTTTTGTAAAACGCTTTTATAATTGTAAAGGACAATGTTTTATCAACTGATTGCAATAATGTAAATTTGTTTTAACGATTAAACAAACCCAAAATATGACTTATTTTATCTTTATGAAAACATTGGACACAGTGTGTTGTCAAGCTTATGAGATGCCATGCAAGTGTAAGCCACCGTGACACTATTGTTCTTTTATTTAAATTTTTACAAATGTCTAATGATAATGTCAGTGAGGGATTTTTAATCACTGCTATGCTGAAATGATAACTAATATTGATACTGTTGTTGATAATATTCATTTTTGTTTCATTACTTTTGGTTTGTTCTGTGTGGTGTTTGTGTCTCCTCTCAATTGCTATGTTTATTGCAGTTCTGAGTGTTGCTGGCTCAGGTTTGGTTTTGGATTGCATTGTTATGGTATTGCTTTGTTGGATTGATAAAAAAAAAACAATTTTTTAAAAATGAGAATCGATTCTAAATCGCACAACGTGAGAATCGCAAATCAAATTCGAATCGATTTTTTTCCCCACACCCCTAGTAAATAGTGTTATGGGTAATGCAGCCTGTATGTAATCAATATATCATACTTTATGATTTTTTTTTTGTTAAGTTTATTTTTTTATCCATTACTTTGGTCTTAGACTACCATTTTTAAACTTTTATTTTTATTGTTTTGATAACAGTAATACTGTATAGTGTTGTTTTTATACCTACAGTTAGGGCTGGGCGATACGGCCTTTTATTAATATCTCAATATTTTTAGGCCATGTCACGATACACCATATAGATCTCCATATTTTGCCTTAGCCTTGAATGAACACTTGATGCATTTAATCACATTTTTTTTCACACTGCATTAATAAATGCTCATTTTAAACTTTCATGCAGAGAGGGAAATCACAACCAAACTGTATTTATTAAACAGTTAAGCAGTGGCACAAACATTCATGTCATTTCCAAAACAGAAAGTGCAAGATTGTCAGAGACATTTTAAAACAAGCTATGAGTGCACTTTTGTGCATGATGTCACCAAGATGACATATCAAAACTACACTAAATTAAAGTGCACTTTTGTACAGAACACCACTACAATAGTTTAAAACAAATAAAGTGCACTTTTGTGCATGATGTCACTAAGATGACGTATCAAAACAACACTAAATTAAAGTGCACTTTTGGCAAAGAACACCACTACAATAGTTTAAAACAAATTAAGTGCACTTTTGTGCATGATGTCACTAAGATGACATATCAAAACAACACTAAATTAAAGTGCACTTTTTGTACAGACCACCACTACAATAGTTTAAAACAAATAAAGTGCACTTTTGTGCATGATGTCACACAAGATATTTCAATAACTGTCAAAAAAAATGAGCTGCATGATAGGAAATCAAATAGTGTATCTCCTTCACAATGTGGTAGGTTCCTGCGGACGTTATCTCCTTCTGTTGTTGACTATTTTTTTCATACGGTGTTGATGTGGAAATAGCTGCTTGGGCTGTTTGCTGGTGTGGCATCGAACGGAGATGTTGGCATGCAGAGTTTCAAGCACTCTTCATTCTCTAGCATGAAGCTACATATTAGCAGTAATGCTACTTTTTGTAGCAACGCTTTTGCCGCATACTTCTTCACCATCTACCTGCTTGAAGCCAAACCACCGCCAGACGGTGGACTCCCTGCTGTTTTACTTGGGAATTAATTATTCCTTCATTTGTTACCAGATTTGCACCTTCTTTCTCTCGTATTACCACCACTGCTAACGTTACCATGCTGCTACCATTCTGCTCGGCAAGGGCGTATGGCGGTGCACGCGTGACGTGTGTAAGAAGGTGCACTTGTTTTATGTCTCTGTGAGGAGAGACAAGAACGAGTGAGAAGAGCCTGTAGTGTAATGCCAGCAGTTAAAAGCAACTGCGTGAGAACGTATACTCGAATATTACGATATGGTCATTTTCTATATCGCACAGACACAAACCCGCGATATATCGAGTCCAGCCCTACCTACAGTGCAATTTCAACGTTCTGTGCATTTATATCAGGGGTGTCAAACTCAAATACAGAGTGGGCCAAAATTTAAAACTGAACAAAGCTGCGGGCCAAGGTTGAACAAATTAATCCTTTAATAGGGACCCAAACAAGTTTTGCATTGAATATTGACCAAGCAAGGCTTATATAACTTTATAGTGACATGTAAAATCCAGTTTTAATTGATAATAATTAAAAAATATCAATGGCATATCAAATAAAATACAAATACAGATTGAATGCCTCTTTTCGGTGGCGGGTTTGATTTGGGGCGAGGTTTGGTGGTAGCGGGGGTGTATATTGTAGCATCCCGGAAGAGTTAGTGATGCAAGGGGTTCTGGGTATTTGTTCGGTTGTGTTTATGTTGTGTTATGGTGCGGATGTTCTCCCGAAATGTGTTTGTCATTCTTGTTTGCTGTGGGTTCACAGTGTGGCGTATATTTGTAACAGTGTTAAAGTTGTTTATACGGCCACCCTCAGTGTGACCTGTATGGCTGTTGACCAAGTATGCCTTGCATACACTTGTGTGTGTGTATGAGCCGCATATATTATGTGAGTGGGCCGGCACGCTGTTTGTATGGAGGAAAAGCGGACGTGGCGACATGTAGAAAACACAAAAGGCAGTGCTTTTGCGGCCCGCCCCCAATATTATTTTCCGGGTGGAAGTCGGAAGAATTTAGGGAGGGGCACAGAACTTCGGGAGTCTCCTGGGAAAATCAGGAGGGTTGAAGAGTATGAGTATTAGCGGTGAATGCGGTGTTACAGCGGCGGGCCAGCTCTAATGTTCATTTGATATTGCCTCAAGGGCCAAATGAAATTACACGGCGGGCCAAATTTGGCCCACGGGCCAGAGTTTGACACCCATGATTTATATGAAGAAAGCAATAAGGGTCATCTGTTTATTTCAACTATATAAACACGCATTGAAGCTTTAAATTGTTTAGATTTGTGTACTAGATTAATTGGTATGATCCGCCGCCCGGATCATAAATTGTTTTGGTTTTTTGAGTCCTTTTGTGTTTGTTCGATCGTTTTGGACTCTTCCTGTTCTTAGATTTTGCAATTCCTTATTTATCTTGTCTCCATGGTTTCTGATTTGTTCCACCTGCTCTTGTTTCTGACACGCACCTGTGTTTGGATTATTGCTTTAGTATTTAAGCCTGCCTTGGACCTCAGTTCGGTCTTTATTCGTTGTTTGCTCCATGCAACACTCACTTTGGTATTCCCTTAGTTTTGTCTCTATGCTAAGTTGCTCCTTAGCTTCTCGTGCACTCAGCACGTTACTTTTGGACTCTTGGACTCCATTGTTGGATTTTAACTCCGTGCTAAGTGTTAGCCTAGCTCCCTGTGCGTTCGGCACGCGCTTTCTTTTACCGTTTTGCACCAGTGTTATTTTATTTCTGTATTAAACCAAGCTCCTACCTGCAATTCCTGTTCTTCTGGTCCATTTAAATCTGGGGGTGACAAAACGCGTATCCACGATGCGTTTCCGACGTGATATTAATCAAACAATTTAATCTGGATTACTAAAACTAATCAAAAGCTGCAGCCCTGATGCACAACTAATGAATGTCTGTTTTGTACATTTTAGACTTTTTATTTAAACATTCTCTAGACAAAGGCTTCACGGTGGCAGAGGGGTTAGTGCGTCTGCCTCACAATACGAAGGTCCTGCAGTCCTGGGTTCAAATCCAGGCTCGGGATCTTTCTGTGTGGAGTTTGCATGTTCTCCCCGTGAATGCGTGGGTTCCCTCCGGGTACTCCGGCTTCCTCCCACTTCCAAAGACATGCACCTGGGGATGGGTTGATTGGCAACACTAAATGGTCCCTAGTGTGTGAATGTTGTCTGTCTATCTGTGTTGGCCCTGCGATGAGGTGGCGACTTGTCCAGGGTGTACCCCGCCTTCCGCCCGATTGTAGCTGAGATAGGCGCCAGCGCCCCCCGCGACCCCGAAAGGGAATAAGCGGTAGAAAATGGATGGATGGGCATTCTCTAGACAAGTTTACCAATTATTTTGCAACACCCACTGGTTGAACTGTGCCTTACCCATATTTTTCTTGGTAAAACATGTCAATGTCAGATGGGAGATTAATCAAGATGATTTCGCTTGTCAATGGTAGTTTATTGTAGGTTGGTTATTTTATGCACGATAGGAGATATACCCCTGTGTGATGTCTACGGGTGAATGACACCCATGAAGCTGCAAAGGCCTTTTCGCAGCATCATGAAATAGGACTCATTCATTCACCGCAAATACTTCTCAGTCCCAGCAGGGGTCCTGAACACACACACACACACACACACACACATTTTCTTTCAAGCTTCCCATCCCTCCCTGCTTCACCCTTCCTTGTGTCGGCAATCCCACCCCCTCGGGCCGTGACAGATGTATGGTGAACAGACCACATACATGGAGGGTTTCACCTTACCCCCTCAGGAACTAAAGGGCTAATGCGGCACATTTAGGAGGCTGCCGCCCTTTGTTCTGCCAGCATAAGACCTAATAGGGATGCTGAGATCTTGTTCTTTTTTTTTTTTGGGTGTTCTTTTTCCCCTATGAACTTATTTCATACATATAGTTTTCTTTCTAGCTTGATTGTCATCTTGCTGACATGTAAAAGAAGTATCCCCGGAATGCACGCAAATGATTTGTGTAGGTAATAACAGTTATCCCATTTTGGTTCATTTTCCTGCCCACTGATATGTGTCTGTCATGAGTAATGTAACCACTATTACCGCCAGTCAATGTTGACCTTCATCTCAAAGGGGATTTTCTCACAATTACAGAGTAATACGGCCGAATGACCTGTTGTGTTGTGACAAATGCTGCACACGGATTTGCTCTAAGTACAAACCCCCGTTTCCATATGAGTTGGAAAATTGTGTTAGATGTACAAACCCCAGTGATGTGCAGTGAGGTTCATGGCTGGTGAGGCACTGACTTCATCACAGTCAGATTTACAAACATCAATCAATCAATCAATGTTTACTTATATAGCCCTAAATCACTAGTGTCTCAAAGGGCTGCACAAACCACTACGACATCCTCGGTAGGCCCACAAAAGGGCAAGGAAAACTCACACCCAGTGGGACGTCGGTGACAATGATGACTATGAGAACCTTGGAGAGGAGGAAAGCAATGATGTGGAGCGGGTCTAACATGATACTGTGAAAGTTCAATCCATAATGGATCCAACACAGGCACAAGAGTCCAGTCCAAAGCGGATCCAACACAGCAGCGAGAGTCCCGTTCACAGCGGAGCCAGCAGGAAACCATCCCAAGCGGAGGCGGATCAGCAGCGCAGAGATGTCCCCAGCCGATACACAGGCAAGCAGTACATGGCCACCGGATCGGACCGGACCCCTTCCACAAGGGAGAGTGGGACATAGGAGAAAAAGAAAAGAAGCGGCAGATCAACTGGTCTAAAAAGGGAGTCTATTTAAAGGCTAGAGTATAAAAATGAGTTTTAAGGTGAGACTTAAATGCTTCTACTGAGGTAGCATCTCGAACTGTTACCGGGAGGGCATTCCAGAGTACTGGAGCCCGAAATGAAAACGCTCTATAGCCCGCAGACTTTTTTTGGGCTTTGGGAATCACTAATAAGCCGGAGTCTTTTGTAGGCAGATTTCTTGCCGGGACATATGGTACAATACAATCGGCAAGATAGGATGGAGCTAGACCGTGTAGTATTTTATACGTAAGTAGTAAAACCTTAAAGTCACATCTTAAGTGCACAGGAAGCCAGTGCAGGTGAGCCAGTACAGGTATATATGTATGTATATATGTATATAAAGGTATATACAGTATAGGTATATATGTATGTATATATGTACATAAAGGTATATACAGTATAGGTATATATGTATGTATATATGTATATAAAGGTATATACAGTACAGGTGTAATGTGATCAAACTTTCTTGTTCTTGTCAAAAGTCTAGCAGCCGCATTTTGTACCAACTGTAATCTTTTAATGCTAGACATGGGGAGACCCGAAAATAATACGTTACAGTAGTCGAGGCGAGACGTAACAAACGCATGGATAATGATCTCCGCGTCTTTAGTGGACAGAATGGAGCGAATTTTTGCGATATTACGGAGATGAAAGAAGGCCGTTTTAGTAACGCTTTTAATGTGTGCCTCAAAGGAGAGAGTTGGGTCGAAGATAATACCCAGATTCTTTACCGTGTCGCCTTGTTTAATTGTTTGGTTGTCAAATGTTAGAGTTGTATTATTAAATAGAGTTCGGTGTCCAGCAGGACCGAGAATCAGCATTTCCGTTTTTTTGGCGTTGTGTTGCAAAAAGTTAGCGGACATCCATTGTTTAATTTCATTAAGACACGCCTCCAGCTGACTACAATCCGGCGTGTTGGTCAGCTTTAGGGGCATGTAGAGTTGGGTGTCATCAGCATAACAGTGAAAGCTAACACCGTATTTGCGTATGATGTCACCTAGCGGCAGCATGTAGATGCTGAAGAGTGCAGGGCCAAGGACCGAACCCTGGGGAACTCCACACGTTACCTTAACATAGTCCGAGGTCACACTGTTATGGGAGACGCACTGCATCCTATCAGTAAGATAAGAGTTAAACCATGACAGGGCTAAGTCTGACATACCAATTTGTGTTTTGATACGCTCTAATAAAATATTATGATCGACGGTATCGAAAGCAGCGCTAAGATCGAGGAGCAGCAACATAGATGACGCATCAGAGTCCATCGTTAGCAATAGATCATTAGTCAGTTTTGCGAGGGCTGTCTCAGTCGAGTGATTTGCCCTGAAACCGGATTGAAAGGTTTCACATAGATTGTTAGACGCTAAGTGTTCATTTAGCTGCTCTGCAACAATTTTTTCGAGGATTTTTTAAATAAAGGGAAGGTGAGACACTGGTCGGTAGTTTACCATGAGGTCAGGATCGAGGTTAGGTCTTTTAAGGAGAGGATGAATAACTGCTTTTTTGAATGCTAGGGGAACAGTGCCCGAGGAGAGTGATAAGTTTATAATATTTAGCACTGATGGACCTAATAATACAAAAAGCTCCTTGATAAGTTTCCCAGGAAGTGGGTCAAGTAAACATGTTGTTTGTTTTATTCCATTTACACGTTGTAACAATTCCTCTAATGTTATTTCCTCAAAACGAGAGAAACTATTTTGGAGGGCAGTATCCGCCGTATATACAATCGTGTCAGTGTTACTATAACCCCGTTGTAGCTGGGATGCATTGTCTTTAATCTCTTTTCTAATAAGTTCAATTTTCTTATTAAAGAACTTCATAAAGTCATCTGCCGAATGGGTGGAGCTACTGGAAGGGGTCCCTTGTTGGGTTAGCAATGCTACTGTACTAAACAAAAATTTTGGATCGTTTTTATTAATGCGGATGAGATTTGAGTAATATTTAGCTTTAGCTAAGGTAAGCATGCGTTTATAAGTTATTAAACTATCACTCCATGCTTGATGGTGCACCAAGTTTAGTCGTGCGCCATTTGCGTTCCAGCTTTCTACATAATAATTTCTGAGCTCTAGTTTCTTCAGTAAACCATGGCGTACGCCTTTTTGGAGCCTTTTTTAACTTCAGCGGTGCTATACTATCAATGGTTGCACTTTTAGAAAGTAGTTTGGTTCTGTAACTAGAGTACAGTCTAAAAAACGTGTCTCCTCAATTGAGCCAAATTGAATTCTGTCTCTGCATGATTCCTTGCTTCTCGTCTGTTTAATAGACGTCATCAGTGTTTGAACCTGACAATTCTCTCGATGAGCTTCAAGAGGTCGTCACCTGAAATGGTTTTCACTTCACAGGTGTCATAGTTCTGATGTCTTCATTGACAATCTACAATGTAAATAGTCACGAAAATAAAGAAAACACATTGAAATGTGAAGGTCTGTCTAAACTTCTGGCCTTTACTGTATGTTCACCAAACCTACAGGATATTCAACTATAATTTTGTCCTTTTGTATTTTTTCTTGCTCAACACCAGCAGAAATCCCCTTGATCTGTCTATTCTTGTACTTTGAGAGGATAATGGTACTTGTGGTGACTTGTAATTTACTCTCAGTAACCATTGATCAGCTGCAATTACCTGCCATTACCTCACCACTTGTATGTATGTCTGGTACACACGTGAGTTTCCAGTTGCATGGAACATAAATACAGCGGTACCTCAATTTACGAGTACTTTGAGATACAAGCCGTCTCTTGTTTTGTTATGTTATGCTTTAAGTTACGAGCATAATTTGAGTTACTAGCCTCCTTGCGGGCTTCACGGTGGCAGAGGGGTTAGTGCGTCTGCCTCACAATACGAAGTTCCTGCAGTCCTGGGTTCAAATCCAGGCTCGGGATCTTTCTGTGTGGAGTTTGCATGTTCTCCCCGTGACTGCGTGGGTTCCCTCCGGGTACTCCGGCTTCCTCCCACCTCCAAAGACATGCACCTGGGGATAGGTTGATTGGCAACACTAAATGGTCCCTAGTGTGTGAATGTTGTCTGTCTATCTGTGTTGGCCCTGTGATGAGGTGGCGACTTGTCCAGGGTGTACCCCGCCTTCCGCCCGATTGTAGCTGAGATAGGCGCCAGCGCCCCCCGCGACCCCGAAAGGGAATAAGCGGTAGAAAATGGATGGATGGATAGCCTCCTTGCCGCTGGTTGAAGTAGTGACTCTGCACAGGTGGACATAATCCTTTCCTCAAAGCACTAACTTGAACTGCGAAAATTTGAGTAAAAATATTCTCCCTATTAGACGACCCAGCGAGTCAGTCCGATAGAGGTCACCAAACAAATCCTCAGCGCCATGCGGCCACACACGTCCAAAAGACAGACATGTATCCATGAAAATATGGGGAAGCTGCAGATGATGTGTTTGACGTGTTTCAGTTTGTTTCTCTAGTCCTGACTTTATAAACTAGACAACCGAGCATTACCCTTGGTACACATACTTAGTTTTCTGTCAATTCTGACCTTGGTGGTCCGTCACTCGAAAAAGTCTGCGTGCGAACGTAAACAACAATAACAATATACGCTCATTTTAAATTTTTTCATGCAGAGAGTGAAATCACAACTAAGTCAATTGACCAAAATTTATGTATGAAACACTTATTAAGCAATGGCACAAACATTCATGTCGTTTAAAAACAGAAAGTGCAGGATTGTCAGAGAGATTTTAAAACAGCTTGTACTTTAAAGCTTTCTTTAGGGATATCCCAAGACCGGTAAAATTTTGAAAAATAAAAATAAAAATATAACAAGCCACTGCGAACTGATTTTTATTGTTTTTAACCCTTTTGAAATTGTGATAATGTTCCCCTTCAACTGAATTATTTCTACACTCCACCCAACCCCACCCACACCCCTGTCGTCAGCGTATAAAGAGACAGGGTGGCATCTCTCCCTCCTTGCCTGTCTCTCAACATGTACTTTAGAGCAGGGGTGAGCATTACGTCGATCTCGGAGGGTGTGTCAGTCGATCTCGGAGGGTGTGTCAGTCGATCTCAAGCCAGGCATTAAAAAATGTACATAAAAATGAGCAATCATCAATCATACCAAGACTTCACTTTCGTCAGTTGTTTGACATTCTCGCCACCCGAGGATCTTGTGAGATGACGCTGGCTGCTGCGAGCTCATATTTAAGAAAAAAACCACTAACAGGGCAGACATTTTATTTCTAGAGACTCCGTACCTACTGTCAAAACTCTAAAGAGCGACTGCACACTTCCTGTCTTCACCATAAAAGACCTGTTTCATCCTGCCTGTGCTAACAAAATAAGAGTCTCAGAAAGCTAGCAAGCTACGGAGTTTGATGCCAATGTATTTCTCCCCCGCCCTCACTTGCTTGCCCACCCGCACACTCACTGACGTCACTCACCTGCTGCCAGACATTAAAGGGCCACACACATATGCTACTCTCATAACAAAGTGTTTAAAAACCAGTATGCAAGTTGGACAAATGAGATGCCAAATCCAACCACTTTCATGTGGTATTGGACAGAAAGGAGGACTTTTTTTTTTCCTCCATTTGAAAATGCGGACGTTATCAGCACCACTGTCTAATTCCAATCAATGCAAGTCATCAGAATCAGGTAATACACCAACTTATATTCTTGTCTTCATGAAAGAAAGGAATCTATGTGTGTTAAACATGCTTGTATTATCATTAAACACCATTAACTTGTTAACAAAAATGTCTCTTTCATATATAAATAAATATAAATTATAAATAGGAATGAGGTAGATCTCCTCGACTTGGTCAATTGAAAAGTAGCTCGCCTGCAGAAAAAGTGTGAGCGCCCCTGGTCTAGACATTTCCATAACGGGGGGAAAAAAAAGAAAAATCCATTCTTTTAAATTGCTGCTTTCTGTAATTTTGCAGCATATGGTATAAACGATTCTGATGCAAATTGCATACGCTAATTATTTGCGGACGAGCCTGAAACAGGCCCCATCAGCACTGAAGTGGAATGAAAGCAAATTTGCAATCGCCCTTAAATTTTGCTGTTAAGTAAACTTTGCTAAGTAATTTAATCTGCATGGACCGCTGGCAGGCGCTCATGGCTTTGTGTGTGTGTGTGGGGGGGGGGGGGGGGGGGGGGGGGGGTAGAGGGAAGCGAGATGCAGATTGGGTTGGATGAGAAGGACAGAGTTAAGGCTGTTTTTCATGTTCACAGCATATGGCCAGGTAAATGTATTTACTGTACGTCTCACCTTCTCACGAGTGATGCGCTGTGTTTGAAAGGCGTAGAAGGTAAAGATTACACAAAAACTGCGCTCACAACATATGTCGGTCTTTTTCATCAGCTGACTCATACCACATTATACGGTATACATTTTAGAGACACTTGCCCAAGTCATTGATTTAGAAGATAACTTTTGTGTATGACATATAACATCAGGGTGTACCCTTAACCCAGGGGTGTCCAAACTTTTTCCACTTAGGGCCGCAGACTGAAAAATCAAAGCAAGCGGGGGCCATTATAACATTTTTTTTCATTTTAAAAACCAATACAATATATGAATAACTAATATACATTTAGGCCTCCACTCGGGCTTGATCCCGGGGACCCCGAAGGGTTTTGGTAAAAAAAAACATTAAAAATATGTCATTATTCAGTATTATTTTGTTTTATTATTATTCAAGTTTTCAATCTCCAGATCAACATTAGGTCCATCTGTCAATATAATGATTTGAAATATTTTTTGGGATGGAAAAAAACACAAAATATGCAATAGTATCACCCAATATTTTTTTTAAGTGGAATATTTGAAATTATATTATAATAGGAGCCTTAAAAAAGTCAATAACTAATAACAACATTGATTTTAAGTTATTATTTTTTGAGCAATGGCAATAAAATTATTGGGGATCCAAAAGGGTCCTACTCATTAAAGTGTTGGAAAATAAATGACATTTTTTTACTGTTTACTTTTAACACAATAATCTCGAGATCAACTTCAGATCCATCCGTCAATTATAAGTTTTATTGTTGTTTGTTTTTTGTTTGTTCATTTTAGGCCCTTCTTTAAAAAAAAAAACACCTCAGTTTTTTATATGGCAAACACAAAATATGCAACATTTTCCCCCCAAAAATATCTCAAAGTGGAAAATTTAACGTGATGTAATTGGAGCCTTGAATAGGTCAATAATTTATAATGACATTGATTTTGATTCATTATTATTTTTTAAAGAAAGAAACAGTCTGCAAGGCAGCTTTGTGTTATTAAAGTAAACATTGCAACATTTTTTTGTTACATTTCACCCGTTTGCTCTTTTATACCACTTTTTATGTTTTAAAATGTGCCGTGGGGGCCGTTAAAAAATTACCTGCGGGTCGCAATTGGCCCCCAGGCCACACTTTGTACACCCCTGCCTTAACCTCTTAAGGCCCAAGCTGTTTGTTTACATGCTTTTTTTTTTTTTTATTTCACTTTGCGATTTAGGTTTATTGGACCCTAGTAAGAATAAAAACTAAAAATCATCTTTTGACATGATGAACTTAGTCCATAAGTACACAAGTGTGTACTTCATGTGTAGTCACATGCTAATTTTTATTTTTACACTTTTTTTCCCCAAATTCCATTGTATGTTATACTTTTCTGACACCACCAGATGGCAGTATAAGTGTCCACATAAGCGGCCATAAGACCCCAATTCAGTAGTGTACACAATTTTGGAAATATGAGCTAAAAGGTGCTGTCCATGCATGTGGCCACTAAGCTATTGGCGGCAATGTAACTGATGTGGCGATGCGCCATGGCAAAGTATTTGCTGCCACACCTTAAAAATGTGTTGGTTTTTTTTTGGTGTGAAAACAACGCAAATAAATATTACGTATTGCAGCGTCCAAAGGAAGACACACAGAATCCGACACTCTTTTTATCTTTTATTGCCAATCTTATGCTAACAAAGGGCCCAATTCCAACAAGTATTGTTGCCCTGCACACACGTCTGGATAAACTTTAAATAAAACTGTTTTGAGCAAATAAATGACATGCATTCAAATAAAACATTCAAAAAATATTCTTGACAATTAAATTGTCCTAATATCAGGGACTTAATTTAAATTATTCAAGTGAGTAATAACCAGGAATTGGGATTAGTCCCTTGTGAATATTGTCCATAGTGTGAAAATTATGATTCCAAAATTAATCCTTTGACAGAACTGTCATTTTTTTTACATTTTTGTCATTAACTGCCTCGGAAAGCTTTGCTCTACAAATATCCTAATTTGCACAAACATTCATCCTTCATGACCTTCTTCACAAAAACAGATTCCTATGTTGGGGTAAAACCATTGTTTTGGTGTCCAGGGATAACCTGTGTGTAGGAGCCCACCCACCTCAGGCCAATCGGCAAATTTTTAACCTGCGGCGTCATTCTGTATCTTGGCGGGTGAGAAGCGTACACAGGTAGGGAGGACAGACGTCTGTAGCAAAACTTAAGTCCTGATTCTGGATCCGATGCCCTGGTATAGCAGCAGTCACGCGTCTCGGAGAGCATTAGAGGTCCGTGTGTCTGGCCAGTTCAGTTTTAGTTTTTGTTCTGTTCTGCATAGACTTCCCTAAACTTCAATACCTTGTCTTAGGGGCACTCACCTTTTTGTTCATTTTTGGTTTAAGCATGAGACACCTTTTTACCTGCACGCTGCCTCCCGCTGTTTCCAACATCTACAAAGCAATTAGCTACCTGCTGCCACCTACTGATATGGAAGAGTATTACATGGTTACTCTGACAAGCTCTAGACAGCACCGACACTCAACAACAACAACACATAATTTGCAGACTATAACTACCGGTTTACAAAAAAATATTTTTTAACCCAAATAGGTGAAACTACATAATCTCCCAGTGCAGGGGTCAGCAACCTTTTTGAAAGCAAGAGCTACTTCTTGGGTACTGATTCATGCCAAGAGCTACCAGTTTGATACACACTTAAATAAATTGCCAGAAATAGCCAGTTTGCTCAATTTACCTTTAATAAATAAATATATATATATATATAAAAATGGGTATTTCTGTCTGTCATTCCGTCGTCATTTTTTTTCCTTTTACGGAAAGTTTTTTTGTAGAGAATAAATGATGAAAAAAACACCTAATTGAATGGTTTAAAAGAGGAGAAAAAACATAGTTTATCTTCAATTTCGACTCTTTAAAATTCAAAATTCAACCCAAAAAAATGGAGAAAATATAGCTGATTCGAATCTTTTTGAAAAAATGTAAAAAATAATTTATGGAACATCATTAGTACTTTTTCCTGATTAAGATTAATTTGAGATTTTTGATGACATGTTTTAAATAGGTTAAAACCCAATCTGCACTTTGTTAGAATATATAACAAATTGGACCAAGCTATATTTCTAACAAAGACAAATCATTATTTCTTCTAGATTTTCCTGAAGAAAAATTTTAAATGAAATTCAAAAGACTTTGAAATAAGATTTAAATTTGATTCTACAGATTTTCTAGATTTGCCAGAATAATTTTTGGGGGAATTTTAATCATAAGTTTGAAGAAATATTTCACAAATATTCTTCGTCGAAAAAACAGAAGCTAAAATGAAGGATTAAATTAAAATGTATTTATTATTCTTTACAATAAAAAAAAATACTTGAACATTGATTTAAATTGTCAGGAAAGAAGAGGAAGGAATTAAAAAGGTATATGTGTTTAAAAATCCTAAAATTATTTTTAAGGTTGTATTTTTTCTCTAAAATTGTCTTTCTGAAAGTTACAAGAAGCAAAGTAAACAAATAAATGAATTTATTTAAACAAGTGAAGACCAAGTCTTTGAAATATTTTCTTGGATTTTCAAATTCTATTTGAGTTTTGTCTCTCTTAGAATTAAAAATGTCCAGCAAAGCGAGGGGCTTCACGGTGGCAGAGGGGTTAGTGCGTCTGCCTCACAATACGAAGGTCCTGCAGTCCTGGGTTCAAATCCAGGCTCGGGATCTTTCTGTGTGGAGTTTGCATGTTCTCCCCGTGAATGCGTGGGTTCCCTCCGGGTACTCCGGCTTCCTCCCACCTCCAAAGACATGCACCTGGGGATAGGCCCCTCCCACCTCCAAAGACATGCACCTGGGGATAGGCCCCTCCCACCTCCAAAGACATGCACCTGGGGATAGGTTGATTGGCAACACTAAATGGTCCCTAGTGTGTGAATGTTGTCTGTCTATCTGTGTTGGCCCTGCGATGAGGTGGCGACTTGTCCAGGGTGTACCCCGCCTTCCGCCCGATTGTAGCTGAGATAGGCGCCAGCACCCCCCGCGACCCCGAAAGGGAATAAGCAGTAGAAAATGGATGGATGCATGGAGCAAAGCGAGACCAGCTTGCTAGTAAATAAATACAATTAAAAAAATAGAGGCAGCTCACTGGTAAGTGCTGCTATTTGAGCTATTTTTAGAACAGGCCAGCGGGCGACTCATCTGGTCCTTACGGGCTACCTGGTGCCCGCGGGCACCGCGTTGGTGACCCCTGGCCCAGTGGTTGAAAAACACTGGTGTAAATGAACCAGCGTCGTCTGCATTGGACGTTTTTGTTTTAAATAACAGCACTATTTTTTCTCCCGGAGATTGAAAGCAAATTCCCACTGCAGCGAGGACGCTGGTTCTCAGCAGGAGATGTTGTGGTCAGCGAGTGGACAACACCCGTCAGTGTGCGTGTATTTCTCAGTGAACTGTCCACCTTAAAGGGAACAGCCTCATCTCCTTGAGCTGCCATCTTGAGAACAAATGATCACACATAAAAAATGCATATGTAGAAAGATGGATGGAGTGCAGGAAGTAACCTTGGCCTTCATACACTCATTACACAAAGGGATGTATTGATGGCTTTTTTCCTAATTGAAATGATTGGCTGAGACCTTTTGCCTGCAGATTTACTTTTGGCGGACACGTAAGAAAAATGGGCGATAGTAAAGGATTTTTAACTTAGACTTAGTTAGATGACATTGTTGAATTTAATATTACAATTTCTGTTTTCATATAATAGTATATCAATGGGAGTATTGTGTGGGCTTCACGGTGGCAGAGGGGTTAGTGCGTCTGCCTCACAATACGAAGTTCCTGCAGTCCTGGGTTCAATCCCAGACTCGGGATCTTTCTGTGTGGAGTTTGCATGTCCTCCCCGTGACTGCGTGGGATAGGTTGATTGGCAACACTAAATGGTCCCTAGTGTGTGAATGTGAGTGTGAATGTTGTCTGTCTGTCTGTGTTGGCCCTGTGATGAGGTGGCGACTTGTCCAGGGTGTACCCTGCCTTCCGCCCGATTGTAGCTGAGATAGGCGCCAGCGCCCCCCGCGACCCCGAAAGGGAATAAGCGGTAGAAAATGGATGGATGGACAAACAACTTACTTAACTCAAATGTTTATCTTTAAATAATGTTTTGGAGTGAATAAGAACAAGTGGTACTACTTTTCATGCACCCTGGTTTTAATATGAACTGTTTTTTCCGCTTTTACCCAAAACATTTTTTTTTCATACACTGTTTTAGTCCTGCAATTGAACAACTAGTCTAATTACAGCCAGCTTGTTTATTTACCTAAAACACAAACAACTTCTGCCTCACAATACGAAGGTCCTGCAGTCCTGTGTTCAAATCCAGGCTCGGGATCTTTCTGTGTGGAGTTTGCATGTTCTCCCCGTGACTGCGTGGGTTCCCTCCGGGTACACCGGCTTCCTCCCACTTCCAAAGACATGCACCTGGGGATAGGTTGATTGGCAACACTAAATGGTCCCTAGTGTGTGAATGTTGTCTGTCTATCTGTGTTGGCCCTGCGATGAGGTGGCGACTTGTCCAGGGTGTACCCCGCCTTCCGCCCGAATAGCTGAGATAGGCGCCAGTGCCCCCCGCGACCCCAAAAGGGAATAAGCGGTAGAAAATGGATGGATGGATATTATGCAAAAGCAGCGTTTCTTACCTTCTGGTACCTGCTGATCTGTATTTGGGATCTGCATGAATCCTGGAAAATTGCGCACGTCCGCGCCGACATCATTGTCATTAAGCTTCTTCCTTTTCTCTATCTTTTTGTTATGTGATGTTCATCCTCCGCTGTTGCCCTTTCTGATACAAAGAAGTGTAAAGTTCTTACTAATATCTGCCAGCACCTCCAAAGACATGCACTTGTGTAAAGTTGGCCCTAGTGTGTGAATGTGAGTGGGAATTTTGTCAATCTGTGTTGGCCCTGCGATGAGGTGGCGACTTGTCCAGGGTGTACCCCGCCTTCCGCCCGATTGTAGCTGAGATAGGCGCCAGGGCCCCCCGCGACCCCAAAAGGGAATAAGCGGTAGAAAATGGATGGATGGATATTATGCAAAAGCAGCGTTTCTTACCTTCTGGTACCTGCTGATCTGTATTTGGGATCTGCATGAATCCTGGAAAATTGCACACGTCCGCGCCGACATCATTGTCATTAAGCTTCTTCCTTTTCTCTATCTTTTTGTTATGTGATGTTCATCCTCCGCTGTTGCCATTTCTGATACAAAGAAGTGTAAAGTTCTTACTAATATCTGCCAGCACCTCCAAAGACATGCACTTGTGTAAAGTTGGCCCTAGTGTGTGAATGTTGTCTGTCAATCTGTGTTGGCCCTGCGATGAGGTGGCGACTTGTCCAGGGTGTACCCCACCTTCCGCCCGATTGTAGCTGAGATAGGCGCCAGCTCCCCCCGCGACCCCAAAAGGGAATAAGCGGTAGAAAATGGATGGATGGATATTATGCAAAAGCAGCGTTTCTTACCTTCTGGTACCTGCTGATCTGTATTTGGGATCTGCATGAATCCTGGAAAATTGCACACGTCCGCGCCGACATCATTGTCATTAAGCTTCTTCCTTTTCTCTATCTTTTTGTTATGTGATGTTCATCCTCTGCTGTTGCCATTTCTGATACAAAGAAGTGTAAAGTTCTTACTAATATCTGCCAGCACCTCCAAAGACATGCACTTGTGTAAAGTTGGCCCTAGTGTGTGAATGTTGTCTGTCAATCTGTGTTGGCCCTGCGATGAGGTAGCGTCTTGTCCAGGGTGTACCCTGCCCAGGCTCCAGCAACCCCCCGCGACTTCCAGAGGGACAAGCGGTAGTAAACGGACAGATGTATTTTCAATGGATGTGTTCACCCCTGCAGCTTCACTAGTGCTTGCATGTGTCGTAGAGAGCCAGGGTAATTATGTACAAAGTCAAAGTTTTTAATCCGATCAAAGTGTCAATCCCTCACAGTTAGCTCTTTTTCTGTTGCCACCAATGACGGAGAGAGCGACACGAACAGGAAGGCGAGGGCTCAGATGCAATTGAAGTAATAAAAAAGCCTTTGTTTTACTTGGTATTGGGCCATTCATCATCACTTTATTTAATCCCGGCCTGTAATTGTGCCGTCCCCGACCATCGCTAATGGCCGTGTTCGCCCGTGTTTGCTTTGTTGATGGAAATGAATGGAATTAGGATAAACAACGGCAGAGTCGCGTGTAATCAAGCTCTGATTAATGCGCCGTCCCTCATTCCACAACACCTGATATCTTTCTCATAAACAAATTGTGTTTGTCCAAATGAAGAAATTAAATGACGCATTTGATGAGTTTATGATTGACCTGTTTTTTTTTTTGTTTGTTTTGTTTGTTTGTGGCTCATTACTCCGTGTCTGTTGGGAGGGAGGCCGACACAAGTGTGTGACTGATGCCCCGTCAACTTCCCACGTGAGGATTTATCACCGCCACTGATTAATGCCAGCCAAACAGCATTTTAATAATTTTATGATTGTGGTTTCTGGCAGCCACAGACAGGGACCAAGAGCGGGGAGGCGTTTAGAGCATGGGTGTCAAACTCTGGCCCGCGGGCCAAATCTGGCCCGCCGTGTAATTTAATTTGGCCCTTGAGGCAATATCAATTTAGCATTAAAGCTGGCTCGCCGGTGTTAGACAGCGTCGGTGCCGCTGTAACACCGCATTCACCGCTAATACTCATACTTGCCAACCCTCCTGATTGTCCCGGTAGACTCCCAAAGTTCAGTGCCCCTCCCGAAAATCTCCCGGGGCAACCATTCTCCCGAATTTCTAGCGATTTCCACCTGGGGGCGTGCATTTAAGGCACTGCCTTTAGCGTTCTCTACAACCTGTCGTCACGTCCGCTTTTCCTCCATACTAACAGCGTGTCACATAATATTTGTGGCTTTTACACACACACACACATGCACAAGTGAATGCAATGCATACTTGGTCAACAGCCATACAGGTCACACTGAGGGTGGCCGTATAAACAACTTTAGCACTGTTACCAATATGCGCCACGCTGTGAACCCACACCAAACAAGAATGACAAACACATTTCGGGTGAACATCTGCACCGTAACACAACAGAACAAATACCCAGAAGCCCTTGCGGCACTAACTCTTCCAGGAAACTTCCAGCAAACTGACCAATAGGTAACGTTTTATTCATGCATTTTCTCTTGCTACTTCAAGGCTTGAATGTTTGGTTCATTCATTATTGTTATTTTCTTTTCAAATTTATTATTAGCCTGTGGAAACAAATGTGATATTCATCTCAGAAGATTGCAAATAGAAAAAAAGGCATAACATTTTTATTTAAATTTTATTTGATATGCCATTGATATTTTTTTTATTATCATTATTATTATTTGAAAATGGATTTTACATGTCACTAAAGTTATATAAGCCTCGCTTGTTCAATATTCAATGCAAAACTGGTTTGGGTCCCTATTAAAAGGTTCATTTGTTCAACCTTGGCCCGCGGCTTTGTTCAGTTTAAAATTTTGGCCCACTCTGTATTTGAGTTTGACACCCCTGGTTTAGAGGGTGCAAAGACAGAAAGTCTTCCTTCCGGATGAAATGTTTTACTACATAGCAGGATAAGCAGACGAAGGCATGATTATGCCTGTCCCCAGCAATCCTGCACTTCTTTTATTTATACACACCTTTAATGAAATGCTTCCCATTAATAGTGTCATTACATTGTTATTTTTATGTGCAGCACATCTACAAACCCCTGCGATGAGGTGGCGACTTGTCCAGGGTGTACCCCGCCTTCCGCCTGATTGTAACTGAGATAGGCATCAGCGACACCTAAAGGGAATAAGCGGTAGTAAATGAATGGATGGACATCTACAAACCCTGTTTCCATATGAGTTGGGAAATTGTGTTAAATGTAAATATAAACAAAATCCATCTTCCGCTTATCCGAGGTCAGGTCGCGGGGGCAACAGCCTAAGCAGGGAAACCCAGACTTCCCTCTCCCCAGCCACTTCATCTAGCTCTTCCCGGGGGATCCCGAGGCGTTCCCAGGCCAGCCCGGAGACATAGTCTTCCCAACGTGTCCTGGGTCTTCCCCGTGGCCTCCTACCGGTTGGACGTGCCCTAAACACATCCCTAGGGAGGCGTTCGGGTGGCATCCTGACCAGATGCCCGAACCACCTCATCTGGCTCCTCTCGATGTGGAGGAGCAGCGGCTTTACTTTGAGTTCCTCCCGGATGGCAGAGCTTCTCACCCTATCTCTAAGGGAGAGACTCATTTGGGCCGCTTGTACCCGTGATCTTATCCTTTCGGTCATGACCCAAAGCTCATGACCATAGGTGACGACTTGTCCAGGGTGTACCCCGCCTTCCGCCCGATTGTAGCTGAGATAGGCACCCGCGACTCCTAAAGGGAATAAGCGGTACTAAATGGATGGATGGACATCTACAAACCCTGTTTCCATATGAGTTGGGAAATTGTGTTAAATGTAAATATAAACAAAATACATCCATCCATCTTCTTCCGCTTATCCGAGGTCAGGTCGCGGGGGCAACAGCCTAAGCAGGGAAACCCAGACTTCCCTCTCCCCAGCCACTTCGTCTAGCTCTTCCCGGGGGATCCCGAGGCGTTCCCAGGCCAGCCGGGAGACATAGTCTTCCCAACGTCTTCAGGGACGGCGTGGCGCAGTGGAAGAGTGGCCGTGCGCAACCCGAGGGTCCCTGGTTCAATCCCCACCTAGTACCAACCTCGTCACATCCGTTGTGTCCTGAGCAAGACACTTCACCCTTGCTCCTGATTGGTGCTGGTTGGCGCCTTGCATGGCAGCTCCCTCCATCAGTGTGTGAATGTGTGTGTGAATGGGTAAATGTGGAAGTAGTGTCAAAGCGCTTTGAGTACCTTGAAGGTAGAAAAGCGCTATACAAGTACAACCCATTTATTTATTTATTAACGTGTCCTGGGTCTTCCCCGTGGCCTCCTACCGGTTGGACGTGCCCTAAACACCTCCCAGCGAGGCGTTCGGGTGGCATCCTGACCAGATGCCCGAACCACCTCATCTGGCTCCTCTCCATGTGAAGGAGCAGCGGCTTTACTTTGAGTTCCTCCCGGATGACAGAGCTTCTCACCCTATCTCTAAGGGAGAGGAAACTCATTTCGGCCGCTTGTACCCGTGATCTTATCCTTTCGGTCATGACCCAAAGCTCATGACCATAGGTGAGGATGGGAACGTAGATCGACCGGTAAATTGAGAGCTTTGCCTTCCGGCTCAGCTCCTTCTTCACCACAACGGATCGGTACAACGTCCGCATTACTGAAGACGCCGCACCGATCCGCCTGTCGATCTCACCATCCACTCTTCCCTCACTCGTGAACAAATACAATGATTCGCAAATCCTTTTCAACCCATATTCAGTTGAATATGCTACAAAGACAACATATTTGATGTTCAAACTGATAAACCTTTTTTTTTTTTTTTTTGCAAATAATCATTAACTTTAGAATTTGATGACAAAGAAGTTGGGAAAGGTGGCAATAAATACCTGCTCCATCAAGCCTGTCTTACATCGCTTTCATTACATTGCCTTTGTTCTCACTAGACCTGCTTATGTGCCACCACTGCAGCGAACCTCCTCAAAGTGAAGCTTTTTTTATTTTAGTTAGATTAGTGCAGGTCAGTGCCCCCCCCCCCCTTCCAAACTCAAAGACACAGCGCCTAATAAACATTTAGACACCTGTCGCCTCCAATTTCACGTTCCAGGCCTCAGCAACAGAGGGAGGTGAATTGTTTTAAACTTGGATTAATTTCTCACAGATTGCACGGTTTGAGCTTTTGAACTGAACTGTTTTCTTCCAGAACTTGTCTGTGGGTTTTTTTTATCTGCCTGCACTTGTGACTCAGTGTTTTCCACAATACAAGCCTCTATAACAGGGGTCAGCAACCTTTTTGAAACCACTTCTTGGGTACCGATTAACGCGAAGGGCTACCAGTTTGATACACACTTAAATAAATTGCCAGAAACAGCCAATTTGCTTAATTCACCTTTAATAAATAAATCTATATATAGGAAAAAAAATGGGTATTTCTGTCTGTCAATCTGTCATTGTGACGGATTGTTTGGTAAAGGTATAGCACAGGGGTCGGGAACCTTTTTGGCTGAGAGAGCCAAGAAGCCAAATATTTTAAAATGTATTTCCGTAAGAGCAGCAAAATATTTTTTTAACCCTGAACACAACTAAACGTGTGCATTTTTAAGTAAGACTAACATTTTAGAGTATAATAGGTATTTTATTCTTTGTAATAACATTGTTATTCTGAAGCTAACTGTGGAGGGGGCGTGGCCTGCGGGCCTGCAGCGAAGCAGGGTGTTGCCAGGACCGGCCTCGAAATCAGCGACAGGTGCGTAGACGGCCCACCTGGGCCTTGTTACCTAATCACCTGTCGCTATGTTATAAGCAGCAGCCAGGTGGAGAAACGGGGTTGGTGCAGGAGCCAGAGCGCGAGCCAGAACGAAAGAGAAAAAGACAATTGCTGGAAAGCAACTGAGAGACTTATTGAAAAATGAAACAATACTGTAACCCTGAAACAAGGTCTCATGTCGGTTCTTGGTGGTCTGAAGAACCCCCAGGAGGACAAGCCCCACACTAACCAATAATAAATAAATAACTTCTTACCATCAACGCAGCTTCTTGAACAGGTGCGGTAGAAAACGGATGGATGGATTAAAAATGCACGAGGATGTTTTATATTTTGAACATCATTTTTAACACTGATTTAAGGTTGAATTATTCATTACTTATCGTGTTAAGCAGAGTCAGCTCAAATTTACCTGAGAGCCATGCAGTCATCAAAAGAGCCACATCTGGTTCTAGAGCCATAGGTTCCCTACCCCTGGTCTACATGTTCTATATGTTATAGTTATTTGAATGACTCTTTCCAATAATATTAGGTTAACATAGCAGGCACCTTCTCAGTTGGTTATTTATGCCTCATATAACGTACACTTATTCAGCCTGTTGTTCACTATTCTTTATTTATTTTAAATTTCCTTTTAAATGTCTATTCTTGGTGTTGGATTTTATCAAATAAATTCCCCCCAAAAATGCGACTTATACTCCAGTGTATGCATTTTCGGCAGGTGCGACTTATACTCCGTAGCGACTTATACTCCGAAAAATACGGTAACTCATAAAAACATAAGAACATGGTACTCAGATGAATAAAAAAACATGAAAATACTAAGCTTGCAGATCACATGCACAGTCATTCTTATTTATGCCTTGTGTTCGGCGACACTATTGCTCGCGGGTAAAAAAAAAGTGTTCTTAAATCTGTTTTTCCGGCATTTTATTGTCCTGTATCTCCTGCCCGAGAGCAGCAATTTAAAAAGTTTATGTCCGGGATGAGATAGGTCCTTTATGATGTTTTGTGCCTTTTTGAGGCACCTGGCAATGTACAGTTCATCCAGGGAGGGGAGAGAGCAGCCTTTTTTCAGTCGAAAAGAATATCAAAAATCAAATTCATGTAGTTTGCTCGTTTTCCTCGACTGGTGCGCTAATATCATGTGGTTTATTTTTCTTCACAAATGTAGCATCATCTACAGCAGGTAATACACCAAAAGACCATGTATTTTTTGTAACCGATTTCCGAACTCTAAATGGGTGAATTTTGGCAAATTAAACGCCTTTCTGTTTATCGCTCTTTTTGCGATGATGTCAGAACGTGACGTCACCGAGGTAACACACCCGCCATTTTCAACACATTGTAAACATTGGCTCTGTTATATTCCGTATTTTCGACTATTTTTTGGAACCTTGGAGACATCATGCCTGGTGGGTGTGTTGTCGGAGGGTGTAACAACACTAACAGGGAGGGATTCAAGTTGCACCACTGGCAAGAAATCTGCCGCCACTGAATTTGCCAGAGTGTCTTCACATTTGACCGCCGATGCTAAGACAGACATGGCACAGAGATGTATGGATAACCTGCAGATGCATTTGCAACCATTAAGTCAACCAAATCACAAAGGTGAGTTTTGTTGATGTTGTTGACTTATGTGCTAATCAGACATATTTGGTCGCAGCATGACTGCCGGCTAATCGATGTTAAAATGCTACGCTAATCGATGCTAACATGCTATTTACGCTAGCTGTATGTACATTTGAAACTAGATACCCACATTTAATGCGAAACAAACACTTACCAATCGACGGATTTAAGTTGCTCCAGTGTCACAAGATGCGAAAGTCCTGATCGTTTGGTCCGCACATTTTACCGGCGATGCTAGTAAGGCAGCCATGCTATGGGCCACTTCATTAGGTACACCCATGCTATGGCAGAATAGCGTCAATAGCTATTCGCTCAATAGCTTCAATTTTTTCTTTAATTTCGTTTTCGCTATCTGCCTCCATACTCCGACCATCTGTTTCAATACATGCGTAATCTGTTGAATCGCTTAAGCCGCTGAAATCTGAGTCTGAATCCGAGCTAACGTCGCTATATCTTGCTGTGCTAACCGCCATGTTGTTTGTATTGGCAGCCCTGTATGACGTCACAGGGAAATGGATAATGGTTTCGAAGATAGCGAAAATAAGGCACTTTAAAGCTTTTTTTAGGGATATTCCGGGACCTGTACATTTTTTTTTAAAACTTCGAAAAATAAAACAAGCCCCTGGGAACTGATTTTTATTGTTTTTAACCCTTTTGAATTTGTGATAATGTTCCCCTTTAAATTGTCGGGCCAGTTTTTTGGGGGGGGGTTTCGGGGCACGTCTTTGAGTAAAAGTGAGTGATTTCAGCTCACTCATTTTTTCTTTGTATCTCTTGAAGAGATACAAAGAAAAAATGAGTGAGCTGAAAAAAATAGAGGCAGAACTGGTGAATGAGAGCAGCCAGCTGAAGCCCAACTGAGGCTCATTTGAGTGTGTGTTCAGTGTTTTGTTGTTGATGTTATAATACTGTTTTGCACTATTATTGACCAAATGTGATTTATTTTTACCCTCACCTCGGTTATTAAGTTTTTACTGCCGTTGGTGTGGGTTTGTTTGTTTTGGATGTCAAAGTTTTTGGATCTCTCAAGATTTTTGATAAGCTGTTTGGCAGAGTGGTGCTTATCAGTTTGTTTATTAATAAACATACAAAAAGTAAACTTGACTGATTGTCATTGAGGTTGTAGTACAGTGGGATCCCCAACCATCGCTTAATACCCTGTCATACTGCATTAATATATGCTCATTTTAAACTTTCACACAGTGAAGGAAAACAAAACTAAGTCAATTTACCCAAACTCTATTTATTAAACAGTTATTAAGCAGTGGCACAAACATTCATGTCATTTTCAAAACAGAAAGTGCAAGATTGTCAGAGACATTTTAAAACAGGCTATGAGTGCACTTTTGTGCATGATGTCACACAAGATATTTCAGTAACTGTCAAATAAAAATGAGCTGCATAATAGGAAATCTAAGAGTGTATGTCCCTCGCTATGTGGTAGGTTCCTACGGACGTTATCTCCTTCTGTTGTTGACTATTTATTTTGTACGGCATTTTGTTGTGTGTGGCACCGGCAGAGATGTTGACATGCAGAGTTTCAAGCACTCTTCATTCTCTAGCGGGTGACTATTCAAGTCACGCTACAAAGTAGCAGTGGTGCTACTTATTGCAGCAACGCTTTTGCCGCATACTTGACATATTACGGCTGTCTGTTCAACATCTTCCCGCTTGAAGCCAAATCACCGCCAGACGATGGAGTGTATGTCCTTCACTATGTGGTAGCTTACTACGGACGTTATCTCCTTCTGTTGTTAACTATTTATTTCGTACGGCATTTTGTTGTGTGTGGCACCGGCCGAGATGTTGACATGCAGAGTTTCAAGCACTCTTCATTCTCTAGCGGGTGACTATTCAAGTCACGCTACAAAGTAGCAGTGGTGCTACTTATTGCAGCAACGCTTTTGCCGCATACTTGACATATTACGGTTGTCTGTTCAACATCTTCCCGCTTGAAGCCAAATCACCGCCAGACGATGGAGCCCGTGCTGTTTTTCTTGGGAATTAATTATTCTCTTTTGATTTTTTTACCAGATTTGCACATTCTTTCTTTCGTATTTCCACAGCTAACTTAACCCATGGTGCTATCTCTCTGCTCCGCGAGGGCGTATGAAGTTGCACGCGCGACAGTATGTGACATATGTAAGTAAGTGCGCTTGTTTTATGTCTGTTAGGAGAGACAAGAAAGAGTGAGAAGAGCCTGTAGTGTAATGCCCGCAGCTAAAAGCAACTGCGTGAGAACGTATACTCCAATATCACAATATAGTCATTTTCTAAATCGCACAGATATATCGAGTATATTCGATATATCGCCCAGCCCTATGTATAGGTATAGTTTGTTTTCATTGTGACCTCCGTAACATCACCTGTCAGTGTAACTAAACCTCACACACAATTTAGACCACGGGTGTCCAAACTTTTTCCACCGAGGGCCGCACACTGAAAAATCAAAGCAAGCGGGGGCCATTTTCATCTTTTTTATTTTAAAAAGCAATGCAATATATGTATAAAAAATATACATATATTACCGTCAAACTCGTTTGCACTTGCACTTGCATGCCTTAATCTTTGAGACAAACATATGTATATATATATATGTATATATATATATTTATTTTTATTTATTTTATAAAAGCAATGCAATATATGTATAAAAAATATACATTAAGGCTTCCACTCAGTTACGATCCCGGGGACCCCAAAGGGTTTTGGTCAAAATAAATATTAAAAATGTGTCATTATTCGGTATTACTATTTTCATTATTTTTCAAGTCTTAAATCTCTAGATCAACATTGGAAAAAAAAAAAAAATGGGAAAAACACAAAATATGCATTATTTTCACCCAATAACTTTTTTAGGTGGAATATTTGAGATTATATAATAATTGGAGCCTTAATTTTGGATTTTGATTCATTATTTATTTTCGAGCAATGGCACTTAAAAACAAATCACACTAAAATAATTGGGGATCCAAAAGGGTCCTACTTATTAAAGTGTTAAAAAAAATATATATATAAATTTTTTTTACTCTTTACTTTCAGCACAATAATCTGGAGATCAACTTCAGATCTATCCGTCAATTTTGAGTTTTATTGGTGTTTACGTTTTTTGTTTGTATGTTTTAGGCCCTTATTTAAAAAAAAAACAGCTCAGTTTTTTATATGGCAAAACACAAAATATGCAACAGTTTCCCCAAAAATATTTCAAAGTGGAAATATTTAATGTGACGTAATTGAAGCCTTGAATAGGTCAATAATTCAAAATGACATTGATTTTGATTGATTATTATTTTTTAAAGAAAGAAACAGCCTGCATGGCAGCTTTGTGTTATAAGAGTAAGCATTGCAGCAATTTCTTGTTACATTTCACCTGTTTGCTCTTTTATACCACTTTTTATGTTTTTAATTTTTTTCAATTGTATTCTTAAAATTTGCCGTTGGGCCGTAAAAAAAAATAACCCCCGGGCCGCACTTTGGACACACCTGCTTTCGACCATCTTGTGATTGATTGATTGATTGATTGATTGATTGATTGATTGATTGATTGAAACTTGTATTAGTAGATTGCACAGTACAGTACATATTCCGTATAATTGACCAAGGGAGTAGGTTTGATTTTGAGATTGGTGGGGACACAAAAGTGCTCCAAAGCAGTACTCTGAAAGTTTACTTTTTTTTTTTTAATTTTTTTTTACATTAGCAATCATAATTTCACATCATGCAGATGTTATAGTGTAAAGTAACTAAAATGAAAGCAAAGGAGACAACTTGGAAGAGTTCTCATCTTTACTCTTTAGCTGTAGTGCAACAGTGCATCATACTGTCAATCAACATAGCCTGATGTCCATCAACAACATCCGAAATACATTCATGCAATACAACATTGTAAATGAACATAAATGAACTGTAATAATCTTTTCTCCAACTTGTGTTTAAATCACTCACAATTTTTCCCTTCATCTACTTCTTTCTATTGCTGCTTTTGTACTGTAAATATGTTACATGAAACTAAAAAAAATTCAAAAAATAAAACGGAAAGGTGAAATCCGGCGATCTGATTGGCTGTTAACCGTGGTTTAAATAATGAGCAAGGCTACTATTCTAAAGCCTTATCACAGCGTAGGCCAGGGGCGCTCACACTTTTTCTGCAGGTGAGCTACTTTTCAATTGACCAAGTCGAGGAGATCTACCTCATTCCTATTTATAATTTATATTTATTTATTTATGAAAGAGACATTTTTGTTAACAAGTTAATGGTGTTTAATGATAATACAAGCATGTTTAACACACATAGATTCCTTTCTTTCATGAAGACAAGAATATAAGTTGGTGTATTACCTGATTCTGATGACTTGCATTGATTGGAATTAGACAGTGGTGCTGATAACGTCCGCATTTTCAAATGGAGGAGAAAAAAAAGTCCTCCTTTCTGTCCAATACCACATGAAAGTGGTTGGATTTGGCATCTCATTTGTCCAACTTGCATACTGGTTTTTAAACACTTTGTTATGAGAGTAGCATATGTGTGTGGCCCTTTAATGTCTGGCAGCAGGTGAGTGACGTCAGTGAGTGTGCGGGTGGGCAAGCAAGTGAGGGCGGGGGAGAAATACATTGGCATCAAACTCCGTAGCTTGCTAGCTTTCTGAGACTCTTATTTTGTTAGCACAGGCAGGATGAAACAGGTCTTTTATGGTGAAGACAGGAAGTGTGCAGTCGCTCTTTAGAGTTTTGACAGTAGGTACGGAGTCTCTAGAAATAAAATGTGTTTCTCTGCGTCCGCCCTGTTAGTGATTTTTTTCTTAAATATGAGCTCGCAGCAGCCAGCGTCATCTCACAAGATCCTCGGGTGCCGAGAATGTCAAACAACTGACCAAAGTGAAGTCTTGGTATGATTGATGATTGCTCATTTTTATGTACATTTTTTAATGCCTGGCTTGAGATCGACTGACACACCCTCCGAGATCGACCAGTCGATCGCGATCGACGTAATGGGCACCCCTGATCTACAAAGATACAAAGAATTGCTATTGTGACATCTAGTGGACACGTTTAGAACAGCAGTTTCTTTCATTCAAAAATTCCGACTCACTTTTTTACTTAGAGAACTCATCTTGCGGGCAGAAAGATTGACATCCCGGATTCAAACATATGTTTTATTTGCAATGCTGACTTGTCCGGGAGGCAACATTTACATGACAGATATGTTGAAGTGCGATATAACGTCTCTTTGTCTCTCATATGCCAACACAAATTACCGCTACAGATCGCTTTCAACAGTTTACAAAGGCTAATTTGCGGGGGTACATTTGTTGAAACATGTTGAAGATGGAAAAAACGCTTTTGTTTATAAAACATTACAATCATTTGACAATGTGCTTTTGTAGCTCAGTTGGGAGAGCGGCCGTGCCAGCAACTTGAGGGTTGCAGGTTCGATTCCCGCTTCCGCCAACCTAGTCACTGCCGTTGTGTCCTTGGGCAAGACACTTTACCCACCTGCTCCCAGTGCCACCCACACTGGTTTCTATGTAAAAATTAGATATTGGGTTTCACTTTGTAAAGCGCTTTGAGTCACTAGAGAATAAGCGCTATATAAATATAATTCACTTCAATTCACTTCACTGCCATCTAGTGTCTACTTTTAAGTCTGCGCGGTATAAACCGAGTAAAACGTCAATACGTTATTTGTTTGGTTAAAAGTAACACATTTTGATAACACATTTTTTTTAAATCACAAGTTGATTC
This sequence comes from Nerophis ophidion, assembly GCF_033978795.1. NCBI lineage: Eukaryota > Metazoa > Chordata > Actinopteri > Syngnathiformes > Syngnathidae > Nerophis > Nerophis ophidion. The sequence goes on along the minus strand of NC_084628.1, from coordinate 3,165,609 downwards.
AATGTGATTAAAAAAAAAAAAGTCTCAAAACATTGCAACTTTTTCACGAAATTTTCCACGCATTGAGGCGCTGAAAATACTGGACTTTAAAAGGAACAGCTCTTCAAGGTCCAGCTCCCATCAACTAGCCACGAATCCCATCTCTTGTCAATCAATCAATCAATCAATGTTTATTTATATAGCCCCAAATCACAAATGTCTCAAAGGACTGCACAAATCATTACGACTACAACATCCTCGGAAGAACCCACAAAAGGGCAAGGAAAACTCACACCCAGTGGGCAGGGAGAATTCACATCCAGTGGGACGCCAGTGACAATGCTGACTATGAGAAACCTTGGAGAGGACCTCAGATGTGGACAAGCCCCCCCCTCTAGGGGACCGAAAGCAATGGATGTGGAGCGGGTCTAACATGATACTGTGAAAGTTCAATCCATAGTGGCTCCAACACAGCCGCGAGAGTTCAGTTCAAAGCGGATCCAAAACAGCAGCGAGAGTCCCGTCCATAGGAAACCATCTCAAGCGGAGGCGGATCAGCAGCGTAGAGATGTCCCCAACCCATACACAGGCGAGCGGTCCATCCTGGGTCTCGACTCTGGACAGCCAGTACTTCATCCATGGTCATCGGACCGGACCCCCTCCACAAGGGAGGGGGAGAAAGAAAAGAAGCGGCAGATCAACTGGTCTAAAAAGGAGGTCTATTTAAAGGCTAGAGTATACAGATGAGTTTTAAAGTGAGACTTAAATGCTTCTACTTGTTCCCGTTAGTGAGTCAGGTATTTAGACAAAGCCATGAATTCATCTCTAATTGTAACTCTGCTCTTTTAGTAAAAACAAGCAGCAAAAGGCCCCGAGGTTACCTGGCTATATGAGTTCATAGATGTATCAGAAAGTATACACAGCCTCTTTCATCCCTGCGTAATGACACAGCCGGATTGTTGTAGACTTAATGTTCATTTAATTTGCTGTCTTTCTCCTGCTCATATATTTGCATTATTCAAGTATTTGTGGTGTACAATATATACACAAGGGCTTTTTCCTGCACTGTAGCTTCTCCATCTGCAGGACACATGTTCACTTTTGCTGTGCAAGACTGTTTAGTCCTCCTGGACGTTTGTACCAAATATTCCTTTTATTTCCATAGAAGCAACGTGTTAAATGGGGCTGGGCGATATGGCCTTTTATTAATATCCCGATTTTTTTAGGCCATGTCGCAATACACGATATATATCTCCATATTTTGCCTTAGCCTTGAATGAACACTCGATGCATATAATCACAGCAGTATGATGATTCTATGTGTCTACAATAAACATTCTTCTTCATACAGGGTATCCGCGGATCCTTAAAAAGTCTTAAATTCATGTATCGAAAATTAAGGCCTTAAAAAGTATTACATTTATTGGAAATTCCTAAACCGGCCTTAAATTTAGTACTCAATGGTCTTAAAGGGGAACATTATCACCGAACCTATGCAAGCGTCAATATATACCTTGATGTTGCAGAAAAAAGACCATGTATTTTTTTAACCGATTTCCGAACTCTAAATGGGTGAATTTTGGCAAATTAAACGCCTTTCTGTTTATCGGTCTTTTAGCGATGACGTCAGAACGTGACGTCACCGAGGTAACACACCCGCCATTTTCAACACATTGTAAACATTGGGTCTCAGTTCTGTTATATTCCGTATTTTCGACTATTTTTTGGAACCTTGGAGACATCATGCCTGGTGGGTGTGTTGTCGGAGGGTGTAACAACACTAACAGGGAGGGATTCAAGTTGCACCACTGGCAAGAAATCTGCCGCCACTGGATTTGCCAGAGTGTCTTCACATTTGACCGGCGATGCTAAGACAGACATGGCACAGAGATGTATGGATAACCTGCAGATGCATTTGCAACAATAAAGTCAACGAAATCACAAAGGTGAGTTTTGTTGATGTTGTTGACTTATGTGCTAATCAGACATATTTGGTCGCAGCATGACTGCTGGCTGATCGATGCTAACATGCTACGCTAATCGATGCTAACATGCTATTTACGCTAGCTGTATGTACATTTGAAACTAGATACCCACATTTAATGCGAAACAAACACTTACCAATTGACGGATTAAAGTTGCTCCAGTGTCACAAGATGCGAAAGTCCTGATCGTTTGGTCCGCACATTTTACCGGCGATGCTAATAAGGCAGCCATGCTATGGGCCACTTCATTAGGTACACCCATGCTATGGCAGAATAGCGTCAATAGCTATTCGCTCAATAGCTTCAATTTCTTCTTCAATTTCGTTTTCCCTATCTGTCTCTATACTCCGACCATCTGTTTCAATACATGCGTAATCTGTTGAATCGCTTAAGCCGCTGAAATCTGAGTCTGAATCCGAGCTGTGGTAACCGCCATGTTGTTTGTATTGGCAGCCCTGTATGACGTCACAGGGAAATGGACAGTCGCACCGCAAATAGCGAAAATCAAGAACTTTAAAGGTTTTTTTAGGGATATTCCGGGAGGTGTAAAATTAAAAAAAAAAAACTTCAAAAAATAAAACAAGCCCCTGGGAACTGATTTTTATTGTTATTAATTAACCCTTTTGAATTTGTGATAATGTTCCCCTTTAAATTGTCGGGCCAGTTTTTTTTTTTTTTTTTTTTCGGGGCACGTCTGAGTAAAAGTGAATGATTTCAGCTCACTCATTTTTTCTTTGTATCTCTTAAAGAGATACAAAGAAAAAATGAGTGAGCTGAAAAAAATAGAGGCAGAACTGGTGAATGAGAGCAGCCAGCTGAAGCCCAACTGAGGCTCATTTGAGTGTGTGTTCAGTGTTTTGTTGTTGATGTTATAATACTGTTTTGCACTATTATTGACCAAATGTGATTTATTTTTACCCTCACCTCGGTTATTAAGTTTTTACTGGCGTTGGTGTGGGTTTGTTTGTTTTGGATGTCAAAGTTTTCGGATCTCTCAAGATTTTTGATAAGCTGTTTGGCAGAGTGGTGCTTATCAATCAATCAATCAATCAATGTTTATTTATATAGCCCCAAATCACAATTATCTCAAAGGACTGCACAAATCATTACGACTACGACATCCTCGGAAGAACCCACAAAAGGGCAAGGAAGACTCACATCCAGTGGGATGCCAGTGACAATGCTGACTATGAGAAACCTTGGAGAGGACCTCAAATGTGGGCATAAAATGTTTTTCAAATTCAAGACAAAGTTATATGATCTTTTACTGGTGCACAACCACGCATGAACGTCACCTTGTTCAAAGAACAGAACCAACACAGTGCATGAACTCGTAACAAATTACACACCTGCAAATCAGTTTGGGTTCTGCTTTTGCCGCATCCCTAATATGCTGATAGGGAGAAGTTTTTATGTACACGATGAGTAGGGTGTGGCTTGAGTGGAGGCTCCACCGAACCCCTGAGGCCGACTCACCGAATCCTGGTTGAGCACCACTGATATAGTCATTATATAGTCGCTATATCGCCCCTCCCTATGTATAGGTATAGTTTGTTTTCATTGTGACCTCCACACTTTAGACCAGGGGTGTCAAACGTACGGCCCGCAGACTGGATCAGGCACGCAAACAGGTTTTATCCGGCCCGCGGGATGAGTTTGCTAAGTATAAAAATGAACCTGAATAGCAATTCTTTATATCTCTGTAGATCAGGGGTCAGCAACGCGCGGCTCCGGAGCCGCAATCGGCCCTTGGATCACTGATGTGGCTCAGCTGCATACTTGCCGACCCCCCCATTTTTCCAAGAGGTGCCTCACTGCCTCTCCCAGAAATCTCCCCAGGATAACATTCTCAGATTTTCACCCGGACAACAATATTGAGGCCGTGCCGTGATGGCAATGCCTTAGACGTTCTCTGGACAATGTCGTTGCTTCCGCTTTAATACTATGCTGCTTGAGTGCCGGCCGGCCACATCTAGTGTGCGGCTGCTGACTCAACGCTCAAACGACTGCTAGGCATACGTGTTCAACAGCCATACAGGTTACACTGAGGGTGGCCGAATAAACAACTTTAACACTTACTAATATGCACACTGTGAAGCCACACCAAACAAGAATGACAAACACATTTCGGGAGAACATCCGCACTGTAACACAACATAAACGCAACAGACCAAATACCCAGAATCCCATGCATCCCTAACTCTTCCGGGCTACATTATACACCCCCACTACCACCCTCCACCCCCTCCGTGCGTGGGTTGGGAGGGGCGGGGTTTGTGGGGCTTGTGGCTCCCATAGTTTTCTTTTTTTTGTGAAACGGGTCAAAATGGCTCTTTGATTGGTAAAGGTGGCCGACCCCTGCTGTAGATGTTGGTACATTTGTACAAAATAAACCACATGATGTTAGTACATCAATCGAGGAAAATGATCACAGTACATACATGGCATACTGTAATTTGATTTTGATATTTTTTGTCTTAAATGATTGAAAATGAACACCATTGAGTTGACTGATGAACATTATCACATCATCCATCCATCCATCCATCCATCTTCTTCCGCTTATCCGAGGTCGGGTCGCGGGGGCAACAGCCTAAGCAGGGAAACCCAGACTTCCCTCTCCCCAGCCACTTCGTCTAGCTCTTCCCGGGGGATCCCGAGGCGTTCCCAGGCCAGCCGGGAGACATAGTCTTCCCAACGTGTCCTGGGTCTTCCCCGTGGCCTCCTACCGGTTGGACGTGTCCTAAACACCTCCCTAGGGAGGCGTTCGGGTGGCATCCTGACCAGATGCCCGAACCACCTCATCTGGCTCCTCTCCATGTGGAGGAGCAGCGGCTTTACTTTGAGTTCCTCCCGGATGGCAGAGCTTCTCACCCTATCTCTAAGGGAGAGACCTGGAAACTCATTTGGGCCGCTTGTACCCGTGATCTTATCCTTTCGGTCATGACCCAAAGCTCATGACCATAGGTGAGGATGGGAACGTAGATCGACTGGTAAATTGAGAGCTTTGCCTTCCGGCTCAGCTCCTTCTTCACCACAACGGATCGGTACAACGTCCGCATTACTGAAGACGCCGCACCGATCCGCCTGTCGATCTCACCATCCACTCTTCCCCCACTCGTGAACAAGACAAGAGGCAACGTGGGTCACCCCTCCAATGGGCTCACCACCCATAGCAGGGGCCATAGAGGTCGGGTGCATTGTGAGCTGGGCGACAGCCGAAGGCAGAGCACTTGGCGGTCCGATCCTCGGCTACAGAAGCTAGCTCTTGGGACGTGGAACGTCACGTCACTGGGGGGGAAAGAGCCTGAGCTAGTGCGCGAAGTCGAGAAATTCCGGCTGGATATAGTCGGACTCACTTCGACGCACAGCAAGGGCTCTGGAACCACTTCTCTCATTATCACATCATTCATTCAGAAAATATAAATAACAACAAACGAAGATAGAATACTATTAACCGCAACATGTAAGTGTAAAAAAACAACAACATTATGATTTGTACAGTTTCAGAATGTGCTGCTTCTATTTTTAAACACAGAAAATAATCTGAAGGTGTCTTTATTTTTAAGTTATCGTGCAGGGATTTTACCAGTCCGGGACATTTGGGAGTAGATTTTTCTCCATGTGGCCCCCGATCCAAAATGAGTTTGATACCCCTGCTTTAGACCATCATGTGTGCGTGTGTGTGCGTGTGTGTGTGTGTGTGTGTGTGCGTGTGTGCGCGTGTGCGTGTGTGCGTGTGTGCGTGTGTGTGTGTGTGTGTGTGTGTGCATGTGTGCGTGTGTGTGTGTGGGTGTGTGTGTGTGTGTGTGTGTGTGCGTGTGTGCGTGTGTGCATGTGTGCATGTGTGCGTGTGTGCGTGTGTGTGTGTGTGTGTGTGTGTGTGTGTGTGTGTGTGTGTGTGTGTGTGCATGTGTGCGTGTGTGTGTGTGTGTGTGTGTGTGAGATTATTGGAGCTAAAGCTGCAAAACTGATGTAATCTTACAAACCTTCAGAGGTGGGTAGAGTAGCCAGAAATTGTAAGAGTACAGTTACTTTAGAGTACAGTTACTTTAGAGATTTATTACTCAAGTAAAAGTAAGGAGTAGTCACCCGAATATTTACTTGAGTAAAAGTAAAAAGTATGTTGTGAAAAAACTACTCAAGTACTGAGTAACTGATGAGTAACCTGATTACGGCAACAAATAATGCACAAAAACATAAAAATAGCAATGAGCAAATTCAGAGCCAGGAATATCTCTTGAGCAACTAAAACAATATTATATATTAAATAATAGTACATTAAAATAAAATAAAAAAATGGCACATTGAGCCACAATAACTTAACAGCACCATAGGCTCAGTAGGCATTCATTGATTTGATTGATTGATTGATTAAAACTTGTATTAGTAGATTGCACAGTACAGTACATATTCCGTACAATTGACCACTAAATGGTAACACCCCAATAAGTTTTCCAACGTTTATCAATTACTTAATAAATGACCAAGTCGAGGTGATCTACCTCATATATACATACACACACAAATCATTTATACACACATATCATACATACACACACAAATCATTTATACACACACACACATATATATATATACATACCTTTATATATACAGTATGTAATTTATATTTATTTATTTTGCCGTTTTTGATCACATGTTGAAGGTGTTTTAATGAATATACATGCATGTTTAACATATAGATTCCTATCTTTCATGAAGACAAGAATATAAGTTGGTGTATTACCTGATTCTGATGACTTGCATTGATTGGAATCAGACAGTAGTGCTGATAACGTCCCGGTTTTCAAATGGAGGAGAAAAAAAGTTCGTCTTTTCTGTCTAATACCACATGAAAGTCGTTGGTTTTTGGCATCTTATTTGTCCAGCTTCCATATTGGTTTTTATACACTTTACAAGAAATACATTGGTGGCAAACTCCGTAGCTTGTTAGCGCAGGCGCGATGGAGCGGCACTTTTATTGTGAAGACAGGAACTGTGCGATCAGTCTTTAGGCTTTTGACGGGAAGTACGGTTGAAATAAAAAGTGTCTTTTTTCCTTTACACTTTTGATTGATTGATTGACACTTTTATTAGTAGATTGCACAGTACAGTACATATTCCGTACAATTGACCACTAAATGGTAACACCCCAATAAGTTTTTCAACTTGTTTAAGTCGGGTCATGTGACCGCCTGGCTCTGTTTGATTGGTCCAACGTCACCAGTGACTGCATGTGATTGGTGAAACACAGGCATGTGTAGATCCTACTTTGAAGCTCTGTCATTAACCAAAACAAACATTAATAGATCGATAAAAAAAAGTAGCTGAATGTAGATAAATGGAGCGGAGTAAAAGTAGCGTTTCTTCTCTATAAATATACTCAGGTAAAAGTAAAAGTATGTTGCATATAAACTACTCGTAGAAGTACAATTTATCCCAAAAGTTACTCAAGTAAATGTAACGGAGTAAATGTAGCACGTTTCTACCCACCTCTGCACACCTTCAAATCCCCCTTATGTGCTAAAACTAAGCAGGGTCTTACACATCCAGGTATGACCTTTCACCCCGAGTTGATGGAGTCCTGATGGAGGATGTTCATTTTGTGACAATTGCTAGTGTGTCTGCACATCAGGACTTTGATCTCCAAGATCGGCAGGGCTGCTGTCATTATTGGGAACTGGCGGGGATGTGTGGCGATACGACAGCGAACGAAGGTTTGAATTCCTCAGCATTGTCAGACACACATACACAGCGGTCTGACGATAAAGGTGTAATCCCCGCACACACAAGCACACGGACCATTAAACCCAGCGGATTACAGCGTTAGGAATTACAGCAGGGATTTCTGTCGCTTCTTTCTCTCTTTCACTCTCGTCGCCTTGTCAACATCCTGGCTTGGCCCGGGCTACCGATCCAAAGCTTTGATGAGGCGGTGTCAGCTATTTGTTTGGCCTGCAACAAACACATCTCCCAATAGAATGAACATACAAGAGGCAGAGCGAGGAGAGAAAAGCCGCAGAAGTGCGAGAACGGCCGTCCCGGTTTGCGATAATCTGCCACCTTCCTCCTCCTCTCCTGTTGTCTCTCTCACAGGTCTCATTCTCCCCAGTCTTAACTCTTGCCGCTCGCCCTTTATCTCCTTCACGCACGCCCCGCCAAGCGTCGGCTTGCAGCTGATTACCGGTGTAATCGCTTACGTTTTAGATGATCTGATAGGAGAAAAGACCCACAAATCATCTTAGCTCCAACAACTACTTTATTTTTTTTGTCCTTACTATTTCCTTTCTTTAAACCGCAAAATTCCCTCAGAAAAGCCCGGTTAGAACAAAGGCCGGGTAAACCCATTCTGCCAATATCGGCAGCTTCTTTCAGTGTAATGGAATGCCCTGGATTTGCCTGTCTAAGTAGATTGGGCCACAATGTGAGTACAAGTGGAGTCGATATCACTAACTTTGTTCTAAGTGGATGCACTATCCCTGTTTGTGGCTCTTAAGCTTACAGTAACAACTATCTTAAAGGGGTCATATCATATTATGAGTTATTTGTACATTCAAAACACTCCCTTGTCGATCACAACTTATTTTCGTGGTCTACATCAGTGGTTCTCAACCTTTTTTCAGTGATGAACATTTTTTTAATTCAAGTACCCTCTAATCAGAGCAAAGCTTTTTTGGTTGGAAAAAAAGAGATAAAAAAAGTAAAATACAGCACTATGTCATCAGTTTCTGATTTATTAAATTGTATAACAATGCAAAATATTGCTCATTTGTAGTGGTCTTTCTTCAACTATTTGGGAAAAAAAGTTATAAAAATAACTCAAAACTTGTTGAAAAATAAACAAGTGCTTCAATTTCTACACATAGAAGTAATCATCAACTTAAAGGGGAACATTATCACAATTTCAAAAGGGTTTAAAACAATAAAAAATAGTTCCCAGTGGCTTGTTATATTTTTTTGTTTTTTTCAAAATTTTACCAGTCTCGGAATATCCCTAAATAAAGCTTTAAAGTGCCTTATTTTCGCTCTCTGCGAAGACACTGGCCATTTCCCTGTGACGTCACACAGTGCTGCCAATGTAAACAAACAATGGGAATACCACAGCAAGATATAGCGACATTAGCTCGGATTCAAACTCGGATTTCAGCGACTTAAGCGATTCAACAGATTACGCATGTATTGAAACAGATGGTTGGAGTATAAAAGTATTGAAGAAGAAACTGAAGCTATTGAGCGAATAGCTATTGACGCTATTCATAGCCATAGCGTGGCCGAATAGCTGCGTTAGCATCGCCGGTAAAATGTGCGGACCAAACGATCAGGACTTTCGCATCTTTTGACACTGGAGCAACTTAAATCCGTCGATTGGTAAGTGTTTGTTTCGCATTAAATGTGAGTGGAAGCAAACGTAATATAGTTGCAAATGCATCTGCAGGTTATCCATACGTCTCTGTGCCATGTCTGCTTTAGCACCGCCGGTAAATAGCATGTTAGCATCGATTAGCGTAGCATGTTAGCATCGATTAGCTAGCAGTCACGCCGCGACCAAATATATCTGATTAGCACATAAGTCAACGTCAACAAACTCACCTTTGTGATTTCGTTGACTTTATAGTTGCAAATGCATCTGCAGGTTATCCATACATCTCTCTGCCATGTCTGTCATCGCCGGTAAAATGTGGAGACACTTTGGCACATTCAATGGGGGTCTGGCGGCAGACACTTTGGCATCTTGGGGCCAGTGGTGCAACTTGAATCCCTCCCTGTTAGTGTTGTTACACCCTCCGACAACACACCCACCAGGCATGATGTCTCCAAGGTTCCAAAAAATAGTTGAAAAAACGGAAAATAACAGAGCTGAGACCCGGTGTTTGTAAGGTGAAAATGAAAATGGTGGGTGTGTTACCTCGGCGACGTCACATTCTGACGTCATCGCCTCCAGCGCGATAAACAGAAAGGCGTTTAATTCGTCAAAATTCACCCATTTAGAGTTCGGAAATTGGTTAAAAAAATAGATGGTCTTTTTTCTGCACCATCAAGGTATATATTGACGCTTACATAGGTCTGCTGATAATGTTCCCCTTTAAAGTGCCCTCTTTGGGGATTGTAATAGAGATCCATCTGGATTCATCAACTTCATTCTAAACATTTCTTCACAAAACATCAATATTTATGGAACATGTCCACACAAAATCTAGCTGTCAACACTGAATATTGCATTGTTGCATTTCTTTTCACAGTTTATGAACTTACATTCATATTTTGTTGACGTATTATTCAGTAAATATATTTATAAAGGATTTTTTAATTGCTGCTATTTTTAGAATATTTAAAAAAAATCTCACATACCCCTTGGCATACCTTCAAGTACCTCCAGGGGTACGCGTACCCCCATTTGAGAACCACTGGTCTACATAACATGTAATAATGGTGCGTTGGTCAACATTTTGCAGACATTATGTTTCCACAAAATTAATAATAGACTTAGTTTTCTCCATTAGAAAAATATTAAAGGCCTACTGAAAGCCACTACTAGCGACCACGCAGTCTGATAGTTTATATATCAATGATGAAATATTAACATTGCAACACATGCCAATACGGCCTTTTTAGTTTACTAAATTGCAATTTTAAATTTCGCGCGAAGTATCCTGTTGAATACGTCGGTATGATGACCCGTGCGCGTGACGTCTCGGGTTGTAGCGGACATTATTTTCCAGCCCGATCCAAGCTACAAGTAGTCTGCTTTAATCGCATAATTACACAGTATTCTGGACATCTGTGTTGCTGAATCTTTTGCAATTTGTTTAAATAATAATGGAGACCTCAAAGAAGAAAGATGTTGATGCGAAACAGTTTTAATAGCGGCTGCCTTTAGCAACACAAACACAGCCGGTGTTTCCTTGTTTACATTCCCAAAGGTGAAGCTTTACTATGGAACAGAGCGGTCAAGCGAACATGGTTCCCTACCACATGTCAACCGGCAGGTTTCGGTGAGAAAATTGTGGTAGTAAGTCGGCTCTTACCGTAGACATGAGCGGAGCTTGCGTCGTTCCTCATGCACCTGTCAAAGAGGCAGCTGCGGACTGTCTTGCCACCTCCGAACGTGGAATGCTTCCACCGTGGAGGAGGGGGGAAAAAAGCTCAGCCCGGCCTGACCGGCTGCCTTCGCTTCGCCTCGTCGAGAAACGTGGCTTCCCTCAGAGACACTGGCGGTCACCACACTCGTGGCCACACCCCTCCAACTTTCAAGTACGACAGTATAATCTCACTACAACACTAGTAACACAATAAGCAGATCAGGGATTTTCCAGAATTATCCTAGTAAATGTGTCTAATAACATCTGAATCGCTCCCACTGCCCTGTCTTTTTTTTTTTCTAGTCCTTCACTTTCCTCATCCACAAATCTTTCATCCTCGCTCAAATTAATGGGGAAATTGTCGCTTTCGCGGTCCGAATCGCTCTCGCTGCTGGTGGCCATGATTGTAAACAATGTTCAGATGTGAGGAGCTCGACAACCCGTGACGTCACGTGCACATCGTCTGCTACTTCCGGTACAGGCAAGGCTTTTTTATTAGCGACCGAAAGTTGCAAGCTTTTTCGTCGATGTTCTCTACTAAATCCTTTCAGCAAAAATATGGCAATATCGCGAAATGATCAAGTATGACTCATAGAATGGACCTGCTGTCCCCGAACATCTCGTTTCAGTAGGCCTTTAAGTATTTATTTTGTTGGATTTGATTTTGTACCAAAAAGGTTTTCTAAAAATTACAATTATGGAATAATGTACTGTTTATTTGCCTAAATACACTATATTGCCAAAAGTATTTGGCAACCCATCCAAGCACGTCGCCACTGGACTCGAGAGCAGTGGAGAAGCGCTCTCTGGAGTGATGAATCACGCTTTTCCATCCAGCAATCTGATGGACCAGTCTGGTTTTAGAGGTTGCCAGAAGAACGCTACATTTTGGACTGCATTGTGCCGAGTGTGAAGTTTGGTGGAGGAGGAATTTTGGTGTGGGGCTGTTTTTCAGTAGTGGGGCTTGTCCCCTTAGTTCCAGTGAAAGGAACGCTGAATGTTCCAGGATACCAAAACATTTTGGACAATTCCATGCTCCCAACCTTATGGTAACAATTTGGAGCAGGCCTATTCCTCTTCCAACATGACTGTGCACCAGTGCACAAAGAAAGGTCCATAAAGACATGGATGACAGTCTGGTGTGGATGAACTTGACTGGCCTGCACAGAGTCCTGACCTGAACCTTGTAGAACACCTTTGGGATGAATTAGAACAGAGACTGAGACTCAACCAACGTCGGTCAGTGTGTGACATCACCAATGTGCTTTTGGAAGAATGGTGAAAAATTCCCATAAACACACTCGGCAACCTTGTGGACAGCCTTCCCAGAAAAGTTGAAGCTGTAATAGCTGCTAAAGGTCACATTGAACCCTACAGGTCAGGAATGGGATGGCACTTCAAGTTCATATGTGAGTCAATGCAGGTGGCCAAATGGGGCGGTGTCACGCCAAATTTCTTCCCCCCTACAGAAACCTCCTCCTCCCCCCCCCCATTTACTTCCGGGGTCATGATTAATACAGACATTTTGTTAACGTTATATTATAAAAATATAACGCTATATTATAAAAATACAGACGTTTTGTTAACGCTATATTATAAAAAATAATAAATAAAACAATTTACAAACACAAGCTATGGAATGACTTAGGAGGAAACGTGAAGAAACGGAAGTAAATGCGTTATCCCATAGCCTGGGTTTGTAAATTGTTTTTTTAATCTATTTTTTATTTTTTATAATATAGCGTTAACAAAACGTCTGTATTTTTTATAATATAGCGTTATATTTTTATAATATAGCGTTAACAAAACGTCTGTATTTTTTATAATATAGCGTTATATTTTTATGATATAGCGTTAACAAAACGTCTGTATTAATCATGACCCCGGAAGTAAATGGGGGGGGAATGTTTTTGTAGGGGGGAAGAAATTTGGCGTGACACAGCCCTTACCAATTAATGTTTATGTATCATTCACTGTTAAAAGCGGCCTCACCAAAAAACGAGTTCAACACTCCTGGTCTACACTCTAACTTTACTGAGTTTAAACATAAACATAAATAATTGTTATTATTTGTAGGGGGGAAGAAATTTGGCGTGACAGCGGCATAGTGTAGTGGGTAGAGCGGCCGTGCCAGAAACCTGAGGGTTGCAGGTTCGCTTCCCGCCTCTTGACATCCAAATTGCAGCCTCGCTTCTGTCAGTCTACCCCAGGGTAACTGTGGCTACAGATGTAGCTTACCACCATCAGGTGTGAATGAATGATGGGTTCTCACTTCTCTGTGAGCGCTTTGAGTATTTAATAACATAAAAGCGCTATATAAAATCTAATTCATTCATCCATCCATTTTCTACAGCTTATTCCCTTTGGGGTCACGGGGGGGCGCCGGTGCCTATCTCAGCTACAATCGGGTGGAAGGCAGGTACACCCTGGACAAGTCGCCATCTCATCGCAGGTCTAATCCATTATTATTATTATTATTATTATTATTATTATTATTATTATTAAATCTGTCTATCTGTGTTGGCCCTGCAATGAGGTGGCGACTTGTCCAGGGTGTACCCTGCCTTCCGCCCGATTGTAGCTGAGATAGGCGCCAGCGCCCCCCGCGACCCCGAAAGGGAATAAGCGGTAGGAAATGGATGGATGGATTATTATTAAATACTTTTGGCAATATAGTGTAGGTGATGAATTTTGCTCAAAATCAAGCAAGGTTTTAACTTTAATTTGTTATTTCTTTTAACTACACATTTAGTTTTATATATTTTGAAAGATATCTGAATGGAGCATATTTGTAAAAAAAAATAAAAATAAATGTGAATTATATTTTGAAGTGAATTATATTTATATAGCGCTTTTCTCTAGTGACTCAAAGCACTTTACATAGTGACACCCAATATCTAAGTTATATTTAAACCAGTGTGGGTGGCACTGGGAGCAGGTGGGTAAAGTGTCTTGCCCAAGGACACAACAGCAGTGACTAGGATAGCGGACGCGGGAATCGAACCTGCAACCCTCAGGTTGCTGGCACGGCCACTCTACCAACCGAGCTATACCGCTAAATAAATAAAATGGGTATGTCCCTGTGACAGTCGCTTGCTGTCGTCGTGCGGGTTCAATGGACCACCCAGGAAGGACATGCTTTTGAGCAGGTTGGACTATTTTATTTTTTCAAATAAAGCTTGGCTGCAGTTCGGATCGCTTTTCAGCTCCTTCCTCCACTGCTCTTTCCCATTCTGCTTTTCAGCTGCCGTCGTCGTCGTCCTCCGCTCTTGCTTCTTAGTCTCCTATTCTTTCCGCCCCGATCTCTCCTCCTTCTCCCCTTTTATATAGCGTGAGGAGATGAGTTAATTGTGTACCGGTGTGCGAGCCACGCACCTGATCTCGCTCGTAGCGTCGCTCCCGGCATGCCCCGCCTCTTCGCTCAGCCGCATTCTCCACTTCCTTGCCGCCATCTTGGGCAGGGCTCTAGCGTGCCCTCCTCCGCCGTCAGACCGCCAGCTCCGCCTCTCCACATGTAGCTTTTCCAGTACGGTATTTAATAAGTGAGTTGTAGCAGAAACTGTCCCATTGTTTCTTTGGTGTGTTTTATTTTGGAAGCCATTCTTGCTGATCTTATGATCTATGCTGTCTAATAAAATATTAATGATCTTGTATAGCAATGGTCACGCATGTCCGTAATTGCCCTTAATACCATTGCTGTCATAAAAATAATGAGTTTGATTTTAGTTTTCTTGTGTACGTATGTGTCGTCTTGGGAGCTGCTAATCACACACAATAAAAATCCCCAAGCAGCAGGCTGGGGGCCTCGAGGGCCCGCTGGTGGATGCATGCTGGGAGTTGGGGTGGAAAGAGATTAGGATGGTCTCGGGGCACCAATAGATGAACCACATGAACCAGCAGGGGCCCCCTTTTCCTTTATTCATTCCCCCAGTGGACCTCCTCTACATGTCCTGGACATGAGGCCAGGACCACGTGAAACATATCATGAACATTTCATGAAACAATTACCCTATTTTGTTGCAAGATATCGACTTGTTGATTGACTGACCTAGCATTTATTTGTCACATATTACTGTAATGTTTTCTGTGTGCGCAGTGGTGATAATCACATCCTTCTCCAATTAAATCCTGCATTGCCACCTCATTCACTTTGATTCAGTTTTGCGGAGCACTTTAATTTCCCATAATGCTCTTGATCAATGGCTTCCTTTCAACACTGACTCAATTAGTGGCTTTAAGCCTCTGTTGCTTTGACTGTGTGTTTTTTTTCTTCTGGTCGGACCCAAATGTATTATTGGAGGGCTTTGAGTCGAAATCAATACAGACAATATGCGGAGAGCGTGAATGGACATTGAATCACAATCAGACAATTGCAGATGGGTAAAAGTAGCATTACTTTTGATTTTAAACAATGCTGATTTCAAGTGTGTCGTCATCTTATATGGAGTGTGTCCACTGTCAGGCGGATCCTCTGCACTTTAAAGGGGAACATTATCACAATTTCAAAAGGGTTAAAAACAATAAAAATCAGTTCCCAGTGGCTTGTTGTATTTTTTGAAGTTTTTTTCAAAATTTTACCGGCCTCAGAATATCCCTAAATCAGGGGGGCCCACACTTTTTCTGCAGGCGAGCTACTTTTCAATTGACCAACTCGAGGGGATCTACCTCATTAATATATATCATTTATATTTATTTATTTATGAAAGAGACATTTTTGTAAACAAGTTAAATGTGTTTAATGATAATACAAGCATGTGTAACACATATAGATGTCTTTCTTTCACAAAGACAAGAATATAAGTTGGTGTATTACCTGATTCTGATGACTTGCATTGATTGGAATCAGACAGTAATGATGATAACGCCCACATTTTCAAATGGAGGAGAAAAAAAGTGGTCCTTTCTGTACAATACCACATGAAAGTGGTTGGTTTTTGGCATCTAATTCATCCAGCTTCCATACACTTTACAAGAAAAACATTGGCGGCAAATTCCGTAGCTTGCTTGATTGACATTCACGGCACCCGAGGGTCTTGTGAGATGACGCTGGCTGCTGCCAGTTCATTATTATGAAAAAATGACAGAGAGGAAGGCGAGAAACACTTTTTATTTCAACAGACTTCCGTCAAAACTCTAAAGGCCGACTGCACATTTCCTATCTTCACAATAAAAGCCCTGCTTCATGCTGCCTGCGCTAACAAAATAAGAGTCTCAGAAAGCTGGCGTGCACAAGTGATGTGCACGCCAGCTTTCTGAGGGATCGCTTGTGCACGCCAGTTTTCCGAGACTCTGTATTTAGTTAGCGCAGGCAGCATGAAGCAGGACTTTTATTGTGAAGATAGGAAATGTGCAGTCGGCCTTTAGAGTTTTGACGGAAGGTACGGCGTGAGAGTCTGTTGAAATAAAAAGTGTTTCTCGCCTTCCTCTCGGTCATATTTTCATAATAATGATCTTGCAGCAGCCAGCGTCATCTCACAAGACCCTCCGGTACCGTGAATGTCATTTAAGTGACGTCTTGGTGAAGATTGATGATCACTCATTTTTAGGTGTATTTTTTTTAAAAGCCTGGCTGGAGATCGACTGACACACCCCCCGCGGTCGACTGGTAGCTCGCGATCGACGTAATGGGCACCCCTGTCTTAAATAAAGCTTTAAAGTGCTTGATTTTCGCTATTTGCGATGCCACTATTCATTTCCCTGTGACGTCACACAGTGCTGCCAATGTAAACAAACAATGGGAATACCACAGCAAGATATAGCGACATTAGCTCAGATTCAAACTCGGATTTCAGCGACTTAAGCGATTCAACAGATTACGCATGTATTTAAACAGATGGTTGGAGTATGAAAATATTGAAGAAGAAACTGAAGCTATTGAGCGAATAGCTATTGACGCTATTCATAGCCATAGCATGGCCGAATAGCTGCGTTAGCATCACCGGTAAAATGTGCGGACCAAACGATCAGGACTTTCGCATCTTGTGACACTGGAGCAACTTAAATCCGTCGATTGGTAAGTGTTTGTTTCGCATTAAATGTGGGTGGAAGGAAACGTAATATAGTTGCAAATGCATCTGCAGGTTATCCATACATCTCTGTGCCGTGTCTGCTTTAGCACCGCCGTTAAATAGCATGTTAGCATCGATTAGCGTTGCATGTTAGCATCGATTAGCTGGCAGTCAACATCAACAAAACTCACCTTTGTGATTTCGTTGAGTATTGTTGAAAATGCATCTGCAGGTTATCCATACATCTCTGTGCCATGTCTGCCTTAGCATCGCCGGTCAAATGTGGAGACATTCTGGTACATTCAATGGGGGTCTGGCGGCAGACACTTTGGCATCTTGGGGCCAGTGGTGCAACTTGAATCCCTCCCTGTTAGTGTTGTTACACCCTCCGACAACACACCCACGAGGCATGATGTCTCCAAGGTTCCAAAAAAACGGAAAATAACAGAGCTGAGACCCGGTGTTTGTAATGTGTTGAAACTCGGCGACGTCACATTCTGACGTCATCGCCTCCAGAGCGATAAACAGAAAGGCGTTTAATTCGCCAAAATTCACCCATTTAGAGTTTGGAAATCGGTTAAAAAAATAGATGGTCTTTTTTCTGCACCATCAAGGTATATATTGACGCTTACATAGGTCTGCTGATAATGTTCCCCTTTAAAGCCATTATGTAAGTTAAAAGTCTTGACCCGCGTGAATTATAGAGCTGTCTGCACCAGAGGACAAGTGCCAGAGCCTCACAGCATCTGTCATTTGATGGGCGGGTCCAACTCTACCTTGCCTTCACTTTGTAACTGGGACGACCTGTCAGTGCATGTTGTTTTAATGAGTCCATCTGGTTATTTGACCCAGTAGTTGTCTAAATAATTATTAATTAGCTGAAAAATTGATATAACTCAAATCATTGGCTTAGAAACATGGGTTATACTCGGCCGGCTTGAAGAAACAGGGCGGAAGACAACTCTCCCGTCCAAAGGCAAAACCCAGTAACTCAATTTTGGTCAAAACTGAGCTGATAATAATTTTGGAGTTCCTAGGTCAGGGGTGTCAAACTCAAATACAGAGTGGGCCAAAATTTGAAACCGAACAAAGCGGCGGGCCAAGGTTGAACAAATGAACCTTTTAATAGGGACCCAAATAAGTTTTGCATTGAATATTGAACAAGCAAGGCTTATATAACTTTATAGTGACATGCAAAATTGAGTTTTGTTGGTAGCGGGGGTGTATATTGTAGCGTCCCAGAATAGTTAGTGCAGCAAGGGGCTCTGGGTATTTGTTCTGTTGTGTTACAGTGCGGATGTTCTCCCGAAATGTGTTTGTCATTCTTGTTTGGTGTGGGTTCACAGTGTGGTGTGACAGTGTTAAAGTTGTTTATCCGGCCACCCTCAGTGTGACCTGTATGGCTGTTGACCAAGTATGCGTTGCATTCACTTGTGTGTGTAGAAGCCGCATATATTACGTGACTGGGCCGGCACGCTGTTTGTATGGAGGAAAAGCGGACGTGACGACAGGTTGTCGAGGATGCTAAAAGCAGTACCTTTAAGGCACGCCCCCAATATTGTTGTCCGGGTGGAAATTCGGGAGAATGGTTGCCCCGGGATATTTTCGGGGGAGGCACTGAAATTCGGGATTCTTCTGGAAAAATCGGGAGGGAATTAGCGTTGAATGCGGTGATACAGCAGCACCGCCACTGTATAATACAGGCGGGCCAGCTTTAATGTTAATTTATTATTGCCTCAAGGGCCAAATGAAATTACACGGCGGGCCAAATTTGGCCCGCGGGCCAGAGTTCGACACCCGTGTCCTAGGTGATATGCTTTACATTAGTGTATGCGATATTGTAATTTGTTCCGTAAGTAAGCAGGACCTAGCAACTACCACATAACCGCGTAGATACAACAGAAAAACCTAGTATCTCAAGGGACCAATCGGAGCTTCTTTGTCAGTCGCCTTATTGTCTTTAATGAGACATTTGCACGAATGGGGGCCGACGGTCAACCTGATTATGTGATATTATGGCACCAGGGGGTATTTGGAAGATTGGCCCGGGACGTTGCAAGCGCCTTCATTAAATGTATTGTTCTTGATTCTTCCCCTTGCCTACCCTTTTGGGCAGATAACTGTGGAGGTCCAAATAAAAACTGGACGCTGCCCAATGTGCAAACGCAGAATGGGGCCCACCCGAGATTGTGATAAAATATCTGGAGAAAGGGCACACGTTCATGAGAGCAGATTCAATCCATGGCTCAATCGGCAAGAAAATGAAAGCTCAAGAAAACATCTATACGTTTGATGACTTTGTAGATCTTTGTAAGACAGCATCAAGATAGATTGGGTTTCCTTTGTTTTCTCAAAAACAGCTAGAAGTGAGTTACTAGGTTTTGCCTTTGGACGGGAGAACTGCACAGACTTTGCTCCGGAGATTTCCCCTCAGTGTAAACCGAGCCAAGCGCTCGGTTTAACTTCATGTTCCCTCGCTTCTCAAAGTTGCCGGTCCCTGCACAGCCCGCTTCGCTGCAGGCCCGCAGGCCACGCCCCCCTCCACAGATACATGGCCTATCCACACTTTAATGACCTAGTGGTCACGACTGGCCCTCGTCTCTCATTTACTTCTTATCTCCTTTAAACTGAGGCCCTCCCTGCAGGGCGGGTGTGCACGTTTGAGAGCTTGAAATTATCGGACTTGACGAGGTAGTCATTACCGAACACTTTTTGACCCTCCTTTAAGTGTGTCAGTACTTAGCGAGGCATCATTGCAAGAGCTCTTGATCATTGGTCATGCAGTCTTACTGCAGCGCAGTATCCCTCTTTAAGTTGATCACCAATCTTTGTCAAGGCTTAAGGGTGAAGCGCGGCCCTGAGCCCTTTCAAATGGGACCAGCCTAAGCCTATATGCAAACAAAAGCTGCGGAATTATGGCGAGCGGCGCTGGCCTCGCTCACAGCAACTGCTGGGAACCGCAGAAGAAGCTTGAAGTTGTGATAGAAGGCCCGTTCTTATAAATGTGTCGAACAAAACAACAGGGACTCTGTAATGGGGTTTTAAATGGAAGCACATTTGGATGGATTGTGTAACGCCCTGTGTGGGTGTGAGGCAGGGAGGAGAGAGAGAGAACGACACTGCGGGCGAGTGGGCGGTATTGTGTGGCAGGAACAAAAGGCGAAAAGTTGGCAAATGGGGGCACCTGGCAAAAAATGCTTGGAACCAAACTGGCCGACTAATTAACTGCTGAGCATTGTCTAGGAGGAGCAAACGCAACAAAATGCGGGATAAAGATGCATTTTCCCACCTCGTCCTCCTCGCTTTCAGACACACTGCAACAAATCCAGTAAATTGAAAAAGCAAATAAAACGATGCGAGCGGAACGAGGTAGAAGGGATCAGAGGGGGATAAAGCTCTCCTACTTCACCAGGCAGGCGTCTTTTATTCTACCAATCCCTCCCTCCCATCCTCACACATCTTTCAAGCTTGCGTTTCCACGCTTTATAGGAGGAAAGTTTGAGACCACGGCATAGTTTTAGCTCAGGTTTTTTTAGATTAGGCGGCATAAGATGCAGAGATAAACAGATTTGATTGCAGATAGGAGACACAAAAGGGCAAAGACATTAGAAATAAAATAGCATGCGGTTATTATAGCATCATAAAATGTAATTATCATATTCACGGTGTGAATATTTGTTGTCAAAGCAGCATCCATCCATCCATCTTCTTCCGCTTATCCGAGGTCGGGTCGTGGGGGCAGCAGCCTAAGCAGGGAAGCCCAGACTTCCCTATCTCCAGCCACTTCGTCTAGCTCTTCCCGGGGGATCCCGAGGCGTTCCCAGGCCAGCCGGGAGACATAGTCTTCCCAACGTGTCCTGGGTCTTCCCCGTGGCCTCCTACCAGTTGGACGTGCCCTAAACACCTCCCTAGGGAGGCGTTCGGGTGGCATCCTGACCAGATGCCCGAACCACCTCATCTGGCTCCTCTCGATGTGGAGGAGCAGCGGCTTTACTTTGAGTTCCTCCCGGATGGCAGAGCTTCTCACCCTATCTCTAAGGGAGAGACCTGGAAACTCATTTGGGCCGCTTGTACCCGTGATCTTATCCTTTCGGTCATGACCCAAAGCTCATGACCATAGGTGAGGATGGGAACGTAGATCGACCGGTAAATTGAGAGCTTTGCCTTCCGGCTCAGCTCCTTCTTCACCACAACGGATCGGTACAACGTCCGCATTACTGAAGACGCCGCACCGATCCGCCTGTCGACCTCACGATCCACTCTTCCCCCACTCGTGAACAAGACTCCTAGGTACTTGAACTCCTCCACTTGGGACAGGGTCTCCTCCCCAACCCGGAGATGGCACTCCACCCTTTTCCGGGCGAGAACCATGGACTCGGACTTGGAGGTGCTGATTCTCATTCCGGTCGCTTCACCGAACCGATCCAGTGAGAGCTGAAGATCCCGGTCAGATGAAGCCAACAGGACCACATCATCTGCAAAAAGCAGAGACCTAATCCTGCGGTTACCAAACCGGAACCCCTCAACGCCTTGACTGCGCCTAGAAATTCTGTCCATAAAAGTTCTGAACAGAATCGGTGACAAAGGACAGCCTTGGCGGAGTCCAACCCTCACTGGAAATGTGTCCGACTTACTGCCGGCAATGCGGACCAAGCTCTGACACTGATCATACAGGGAGTGGACCGCCACAATAAGACAGTCCGATACCCCATACTCTCTGAGCACTCCCCACAGGACTTCCCGAGGGACACGGTCCAATGCCTTCTCCAAGTCCACAAAGCACATGTAGACTGGTTGGGCAAACTCCCATGCACCCTCAAGAACCCTGCCAAAGCAGCATAAAAAGGTTAAAACAAGTCAAATTTCGCCATAGAAAATAAATTGACGACATCAGGATATTTTTGCGCCAAAAATACGACTACAGTTGTTTCAGGTTCAAAGACTGATGACATCTATTAAGTTAAATTTCAAGTTTATTCCCAATGTCATATAACAATTACAATAGTAGTGAATATCATCATTCTAAAGATGTTGGTACGTGAAATAGGGATGCACCGATTAATCGGTAACCGAATATATTCGTCCGAATATGGCAAAAAACGCCACATTCGGCCTTCGGTGGAATGAGTTAAGAACAAGGCCTAATAGTGGCGTGTGACGCAAGTTTTTGAGGCGGTGATGCAATCAACCAACTTGCGGTGACGTTGGGATATGTTGTGTACCTGTATAAGTGTATGAGGTTACAATGTTGTGTACCTGTATAAGTGTATGAGGTTACAATGTTGTGTACCTGTATAAGTGTATGAGGTTACAATGTTGTGTACCTGTATAAGTGTATGAGGTTACAATGTTGTGTACCTGTATAAGTGTATGAGGTTACAATGTTGTGTACCTGTATAAGTGTATGAGGTTACAATGTTGTGTACCTGTATAAGTGTATGAGGTTACAATGTTGTGTACCTGTATAAGTGTATGAGGTTACAATGTTGTGTACCTGTATAAGTGTATGAGGTTACAATGTTGTGTACCTGTATAAGTGTATGAGGTTACAATGTTGTGTACCTGTATAAGTGTATGAGGTTACAATGTTGTGTACCTGTATAAGTGTATGAGGTTACAATGTTGTGTACCTGTATAAGTGTATGAGGTTACAATGTTGTGTACCTGTATAAGTGTATGAGGTTACATGCACACACTTATTGAGATTTAGTGGGGCCTCTGTTTACATTATTAGCCTGTTGTGTAGGCTACCTGTATAAGTGTATGAGGTTACAAGCACATATGTTGTGTACCTGTATAAGTGTATGAGGTTACAATGTTGTGTACCTGTATAAGTGTATGAGGTTACAATGTTGTGTACCTGTATAAGTGTATGAGGTTACAAGCACATATGTTGTGTACCTGTATAAGTGTATGAGGTTACAATGTTGTGTACCTGTATAAGTGTATGAGGTTACAATGTTGTGTACCTGTATAAGTGTATGAGGTTACAATGTTGTGTACCTGTATAAGTGTATGAGGTTACATGCACATATGTTGTGTACCTGTATAAGTGTATGAGGTTACAATGTTGTGTACCTGTATAAGTGTATGAGGTTACAATGTTGTGTACCTGTATAAGTGTATGAGGTTACAATGTTGTGTACCTGTATAAGTGTATGAGGTTACAAGCACACACTTATTGAGATTTACTTGAGCCTTCTGTTTACATTATTAGCATATCTACTGTGGCTAAGCAGACTTTTGCCAAAAGGACAATAATTCATTTGTTGTGGGTTTATCCACTTTAATGCACTTTATTTTTTTTTGGAACGCATGTTTTGTTTGAAGGACTAATATAAATGAAAAACTGTGCTTTTTTTTTGAAAAGCAAAGACTACTGGAATATTAAAAACATGTCAATATTCAATACAAAAATTCTTTATTTGAAAAATAAATAAATAAATGATAAATGGGTTGTACTTGTATAGCGCTTTTCTACCTTCAAGGTACTCAAAGCGCTTTGACACTACTTCCACATTTACCCATTCACACACACATTCACACACTGATGGAGGGAGCTGCCATGCAAGGCGCCAACCAGCACCCATCAGGAGCAAGGGTGAAGTGTCTTGCTCAGGACACAACGGACGTGACGAGGTTGGTACTAGGTGGGATTTGAACCAGGGACCCTCGGGTTGCGCACGGCCACTCTCCCACTGCGCCACGCCGTCCCTAAAAACATGTCTAAATATTTATTCTAGGCTATTTATGCAATATTTAAAATATTGTGAAAAACTGCATTCATTATTCGGTATTCGGCCTTCGGCCAAGCATTTAAATTTTATTCGGCTTCGGCTTCGGCCACATATTTTCATTTCGGTGCATCCCTAACGTGAAAGGGTCCCCCAAGTAAGAAGTTTTTAACAGGGGGTCCAGAGGACAGTTTGTACATGGAATGATGAAACATGGTAGCGAGCACAACAACAACAACAAAACAACAACAACGCTATATGATAAACACAAGATGATAGTACTAAAGCAAGCATACACATACATACATACATTCATTCAACCATGCTATGGGTGTCAAACTTTGGCCCGCGGGCCAAATCTGGCCCGCCATGTAATTTCATTTGGCCCTTGAGGCAATATCAAATTAACATTAGAGCTGGCCCGCCGGTATTATACAGAGGCGGTGCCGCTGTAACACCGCATTCACCGCTAATACTCATACTTGCCAACCCTCCCGATTTTCCCGGGAGACTCCCGAATTTCAGTGCCCCTCCCGAAAATCTCCCTGGGCAACCATTCTCGTGAATATCTCCCAATTTCCACCCAGAGAACAATATTGGGGGCCGTGCCTTAAAGGCAGTGTCTTAAACATTCTCTACAACCTGTCGTCACGTCCGCTTATCAATCAATCAATGTTTATTTATATAGCCCTAAATCACAAATGTCTCAAAGGGCTGCACAAATCATTACGACTACGACATCCTCGGAAGAACCCACAAAAGGGCAAGGAAAACTCACACCCAGTGGGCAGGGAGAATTCACATCCAGTGGGACGCCAGTGACAATGCTGACTATGAGAAACCTTGGAGAGGACCTCAGAAGTGGGTAACCCCCCCCCTCTAGGGGACCGAAAGCAATGGATGTGGAGCGGGTCTAACATGATACTGTGAAAGTTCAATCCATAGTGGCTCCAACACAGCTGCGAGAGTTCAGTTCAAAGCGGATCCAAGACAGCAGCGAGAGTCCCGTCCACAGGAAACCATCCCAAGCGGAGGCGGATTAGCAGCGTAGAGATGTCCCCAACCCATACACAGGCGAGTGGTCCATCCTGGGTCCCGACGAGCGGTCCATCCTGGGTCTCGACTCTGGACAGCCAGTACTTCATCCATGGTCATCGGACCGGACCCCCTCCACAAGGGAGGGGAGGACATAGGAGAAAAAAAGAAAAGAAGTGGCAGATCAACTGGTCTAAAAAGGAGGTCTATTTAAAGGCTAGAGTATACAGATGAGTTTTAAGGTGAGACTTAAATGCTTCTACTGAGGTGGCATCTCGAACTGTTACCGGGAGGGCATTCCAGAGTACTGGAGCCTGAAATGAAAACGCTCTATAGCCCGCAGACTTTTTTTGGGCTTTGGGAATCACTAATAAGCCGGAGTCCTTTGAAGGCAGATTTCTTGCCGGGACATATGGTACAATACAATCGGCAAGATAGGATGGAGCTAGACCGTGTAGTATTTTATACGTAAGTAGTAAAACCTTAAAGTCACATCTTAAGTGCACAGGAAGCCAGTGCAGGTGAGCCAGTACAGGTATATATGTATGTATATATGTATATAAAGGTATATACAGTATATATGTATGTATATATGTATATAAAGGTATATACAGTACAGGTATATATGTATGTATATATGTATATAAAGGTATATACAGTACAGGCGTAATGTGATCAAACTTTCTTGTTCTTGTCAAAAGTCTAGCAGCCGCATTTTGTACCAACTGTAATCTTTTAATGCTAGACATGGGGAGACCCGAAAATAATACGTTACAGTAGTCGAAACGAGACGTAACAAACACATGGATAATGATCTCGGCGTCTTTAGTGGACAGAATGGAGCGAATTTTAGCGATATTACGGAGATGAAAGAAGGCCGTTTTACTAACGCTTTTAATGTGTGACTCAAAGGAGAGTCACACATTTGTATGGAATCCTCCATACAAACAGCGTGCCGGCCAAGCCTCATGATATAAGCAGCTTGTACACACACATAAGTGAATGCAACGCATACTTAGTCAATGCGTCCCAGCTACAACGGGGTTATAGTAACACAGATAAGATTGTATATACGGCGGATACTGCAAATATCCAAAATAGTTTCTCTCGTTTTGATGAAATAACATTAGAAGGATTGTTACAACGTGTAAATGGAATAAAACAAACAACATGTTTACTTGACCCACTTCCTGGGAAACTTATCAAGGAGCTTTTTGTATTATTAGGTCCATCAGTGCTAAATATTATAAACTTATCACTTTCCTCGGGCACTGTTCCCGTTGCATTCAAAAAAGCGGTTATTCATCCTCTCCTTAAAAGACCTATCCTCGATCCTGACCTCATGGTAAACTACCGACCGGTGTCTCACCTTCCCTTTATTTCGAAAATCCTCGAAAAAATTGTTGCAGAGCAGCTAAATGAGCACTTAGCGTTTAACAATCTATGTGAAACCTTTCAATCCGGTTTCAGGGCAAATCACTCGACTGAGACAGCCCTCGCAAAACTGACTAATGATCTATTGCTAACGATGGACTCTGATGCGTCATCTATGTTGCTGCTCCTCGATCTTAGCGCTGCTTTCGATACCGTCGATCATAATATTTTATTAGAGCGTATCAAAATTCGAATTGGTATGTCAGACTTAGCCCTGTCTTGGTTTAACTCTTATCTTACTGATAGGATGCAGTGTGTCTCCCATAACAATGTGACCTCGGACTACGTTAAGGTAACGTGTGGAGTTCCCCAGGGTTCGGTCCTTGGCCCTGCACTCTTCAGCATCTACATGCTGCCGCTAGGTGACATCATACGCAAATACGGTGTTAGCTTTCACTGTTATGCTGATGACACCCAACTCTACATGCCCCTAAAGCTGACCAACACGCCGGATTGTAGTCAGCTGGAGGCGTGTCTTAATGAAATTAAACAATGGATGTCCGCTAACTTTTTGCAACTTAATGCCAAAAAAACGGAAATGCTGATTATCGGTCCTGCTAGACACCGACCTCTATTTAATAATACAACTTTAACATTTGACAACCAAATAATAAAACAAGGTGACTCTGTAAAAAATCTGGGTATTATCTTCGACCCAACTCTCTCCTTTGAGTCACACATTAAAAGCGTTACTAAAACGGCCTTCTTTCATCTCCGTAATATCGCTAAAATTCGCTCCATTTTGTCCACTAAAGACGCCGAGATCATTATCCATGCGTTTGTTACGCCTCGTCTCGATTACTGTAACGTATTATTTTCGGGTCTCCCCATGTCTAGCATTAAAAGATTACAGTTGGTACAAAATGCGGCTGCTAGACTTTTGACAAGAACAAGAAAGTTTGATCATATTACACCTGTACTGGCTCACCTGCACTGGCTTCCTGTGCACTTAAGATGTGACTTTAAGGTTTTACTACTTACGTATAAAATACTACACGGTCTAGCTCCAGCCTATCTTGCCGATTGTATTGTACCATATGTCCCGGCAAGAAATCTGCGTTCAAAAGACTCCGGCTTATTAGTGATTCCTAGAGCTCAAAAAAAGTCTGCGGGCTATAGAGCGTTTTCCGTTCGGGCTCCAGTACTCTGGAATGCCCTCCCGGTAACAGTTCGAGATGCTACCTCAGTAGAAGCATTTAAGTCTCATCTTAAAACTCATCTGTATACTCTAGCCTTTAAATAGACCTCCTTTTTAGACCAGTTGATCTGCTGCTTCTTTTCTTTCTCCTATGTCCCCCCCCTCCCTTGTGGAGGGGGTCCGGTCCGATGACCATGGATGAAGTACTGACTGTCCAGAGTCGAGACCCAGGATGGACCGCTCGTCGGGACCCAAGATGGACCGCTCGCCTGTATCGGTTGGGGACATCTCTACGCTGCTGATCCGCTTGAGATGGTTTCCTGTGGACGGGACTCTCACTGCTGTCTTGGAGCCACTATGGATTGAACTTTCACAGTATCATGTTAGACCCGCTCGACATCCATTGCTTTCGGTCCCCTAGAGGGGGGGGGTTACCCACATCTGAGGTCCTCTCCAAGGTTTCTCATAGTCAGCATTGTCACTGGCGTCCCACTGAATGTGAATTCTCCCTGCCCACTGGGTGTGAGTTTTCCTTGCCCTTTTGTGGGTTCTTCCGAGGATGTTGTAGTCGTAATGATTTGTGCAGTCCTTTGAGACATTTGTGATTTGGGGCTATATAAATAAACATTGATTGATTGATTGATTGAGCTATACAGGTCACACTGAGGGTGGCCGTATAAACAACTTTAACACTGTTACAAATATGCACCACACTGTGAACCCACACCAAACAAGAATGACAAACACATCCGCACCGTAACGCATCAGAACAAATACCCAGAACCCATTGCAGCACTAACTCTTCCGGGACGCTACAATACATGCTACCCCCTAAAAGGTTAATTTGTTCAACCTCGGCCCGTGGCTTTGTTCGGATTTTAAATTTTGCCCCTCTCTGTATTTGAGTTTGACACCCTGAACCATGCAAAACCCAACAGTAGTCTACCTCACATCAGGCATTAAAGATAGGTGGTTAATAGGTTTTCGGTTTCAGTTTAAACAGACGAGAAGCAAGGAATCATGCAGAGACAGAGTTCAGTTTGACTCAGTTGACGAGACACGTGTACTCTAGTTACAGAACCAAACTACGTTCTCAAGTCTAGCCCACGTGCTTCCTCTATTTATTCAGGAGGTCCCAGGTTACATCACTGAAGCTGTCGCTGAGAGAAAGGGGTCATCTCGACAGCTCCAGTTAGACATTTATGCCATCCATCCATGCATGTGTCTACCGCTTGTCCCTTTTGGGTTGCGGGGGGTGCTGGAGCTTATCTCAGCTGCATTTCGGGAAAAAGGCAGTGTACACCCTGGACAAGTCGCCACCTCATCGCAGACCCTGGAAATGATTGATTTTATTTCCATTATTTTATATTAAGTATGATAACGGACTGTCTGATTGTGGCGGTCCGCTCCCTGTATGATCAGTGCCAGAACATAGTCCACTCCCTGTATGATCAGTGTCAGAACATAGTCCACTCCCTGTATGATCAGTGTCAGAACATAGTCCACTCCCTGTATGATCAGTGTCAGAGCTTGGTCCGCATTGCTGGCAGTAAGTCGGTCACGTTTCCAGTGAGGGTTGGACTCCGCCAAGGCTGTCCTTTGTCACCCATTCTGTTCATGACTTTTATGGACAGAATTTCTCGGCGCAGTCAAGGCATTGAGGGGTTCCGGTTTGGTGACCGCAGGATTAGGTCTCTGCTTTTCGCAGTTCATGTGGTCCTGATGGCTCCATCTGGCCGGGATCTTCAGTTTTCACTGGATCGGTTCGCAGCAGAGTGGAGCGACTGGGATGAGAATCAGCACCTCCAAGTCCGAGTCCATGGTTCTTGCCCGGAAAAGGGTGGAATGCCATCTCCGGGGTGGGGAGGAGACCCTGCCCCAAGTGGAGGAGTTCAAGTACCTTGGAATCTTGTTCACGAGTGAGGGAAGAGTGGATCGTGCGGCGTCTTCAGTAATGCAGACGCTGTATCGTTTCGTTGTGGTAAAGAAGGAGCTGAGCCGGAAGGCAAAGCTCTCAATTTACCGGTCGATCTACATTCCCATCCTCACCTATGGTCATGAGCTTTGGGTTATGACTGAAAGGATAAGATCACGGGTACAAGCGGCCCAAATGAGTTTCCTCCGCCTTAGAGATAGGGTGAGAAGCTCTGCCATCCGGGAGGAACTCAAAGTAAAGCTGCTGCTCCTCCACATCGAGAGGAACCAGATGAGGTGGTTCGGGCATCTGCTCAGGATGCCACCCGAACGCCTCCCCATGGAGGTGTTTCGGGCACGTCCGACTGGTAGGAGGCCAGGGGGAAGACCCAGGACACATTGGGAAGACTATGTCTCCCGGAGAGGGAAGACTGGGCTTCCCTGCTTAGGCTGCTGCCCCCCAGACCCGACCTCGGATAAGCGGAAGAAGATGGATGGATGGATGGATATAATTATATTATCATTTCATAAGTGTTTAACATTGGATTTTGGACCATATCTCCAGGAATCAATGTCTAGGATTTGAGCTTTTAGCTGCCATATTACTTCTGCATCCATTCCTCTTGGTAGTTTTACCATTTTGGTTATTGCTTTGTTCAGTTTTGACGAGTGTTTCAAGAGTTGGACACACCTCACATTCCCCTTTTCCTCAACTAAGGACGATTCACGGGCATAGGCCAGCGCTTTTGAGATGAAAGAGATGGGAGTCATCGCCATTCCCACCCTGCCATTGAGCAGTTGAAACTTTTTGAAAATACTGCCAGACTGCATTTGGGATCCACTACGAGAGTCCTCTTGCGCTCACCATTTTCATTCAGGGCAAAGTCCTGCTTGTCAGAATGCTGTAAAGTGCAATGGAAGCTGTTTTCTTCTCTCTTTACTTGCTATCTTTGTTCGCACATTTCAAGTGTGTGTGTGTGTGTGTGTGTGTGTTCTGGCATCCATCCATCCATTTTCTACCGCTTATTCCCTTTCGGGGTCGCGGGGGGCGCTGGCGCCTATCTCAGCTACAATCGGGCGGAAGGCGGGGTACACCCTGGACAAGTCGCCACCTCATCACAGGGCCAACACAGATAGACAGACAACATTCACACACTAGGGACCATTTAGTGTTGCCAATCAACCTATCCCCATGTGCATGTCTTTGGAAGTGGGAGGAAGCCGGAGTACCCGGAGGGAACCCACGCAGTCACGGGGAGAACATGCAAACTCCACACAGAAAGATCCCGAGCCTGGATTTGAACCCAGGACTGCAGGAACTTCGTATTGTGAGGCAGACGCACTAACCCCTCTGCCACCATGTGTTCTGGCAATGTTTACTTAATGGGGACATCCCTCTATTTACACAGTCACCTTTAGGGGACATCTGACGGTATGGGGACAAAAAAAACAGGCCCCCTAAAGGGAAACCTTTTGAAATGAGTCGCGTTATGACCTACAGAAGGAGATTGCAGGTAAAATAGTAGATTAAGAGATAATCAGCAAGACTGATTAAGTAGATCAGTTTATGTTTAATGTTGTTAAAAATAAAAAGTAAAAATACAAGTTTAAATGAGTTTGTATTTTATTTTTGTGGTTTAAGGCATTGGTTCTCCAATGGGGGTACGCGTACCCCTGGGGGTACTTGAAGGTATGCCAAGGGGTACGTGAGATTTTTTTTAAATATTCTAAAAATAGCAACAATTCAAAAATCCTTTATAAATATATTTATTGAATAATACTTCAAAAAAATGTGAATGTAAGTTCATAAACTGTGAAAAGAAATGCAACAATGCAATATTCAGTGTTGACAGATAGATTTTTTGTGGACATGTTCCATAAATATTGATGTTAAAGATTAATTTTTTTGTGAAGAAATGTTAAGAATTAAGTTCATGAATCCAGATGGATCTCTATTACAATCCCCAAAGAGGGCACTTTAAGTTGATGATTACTTCTATGTGTAGAAATCTTTATTTTTTAGTTATTTTTATACATTTTTTTCCAAATAGTTCAAGAAAGACCACTACAAATGAGCAATATTTTGCACTGTTATACAATTTAATAAATCAGAAACTGATGACATAGTGCTGTATTTTACTTCTTTATTTCTTTTTTTTCAACCAAAAAAGCTTTGCTCTGATTAGGGGGTACTTGAATTTAAAACATGTTCACAGGGGGTACATCACTGAAAAAAGGATGAGAACCACTGTTATATCGGACTATGAGTGTACAGTAATTTGCGGCAGAGGGTCCAATAAACACGTTTTATATGTTCCCCCTTCTCTTTAGTAAGAGAAAAATTGAATTTTTCATTAGTATTATAAAATTATTTAATACCACTAAAGCAGGGGTCGGCAACCTTTACTAGGTAAGGTAAGATACGATAATCCTTTATTGATCCCACAACATGGAAATTTGGGTTACTTTGTTTGCAAGTTTCAAATATTGGTGAAAGAGAAAATTAATTATCTTGAAAAGTGAAACATTTATTATCCTGGCGTTATTGGTACTGTGATTCTGTATGGTATCCATCCTTAGTTAAAACTAATATATTTTTCCACAAACAAAATCCGGTTTGGTGTTCCTTAGGATGACATTTTCATACAGCATGATTATAAAACATTATTACCTTAAAGTATGATTTACATTCAGAATTTTCCATCCTTTTTGGAGTTGCAGACCTCTTCATTACTGCTAAATAGCAGTTTTCAGTAATGTCACAGAAGATGCAGGATTTGCTTTAACATTTAAGTGGAGAAACTTCCTATAAGAGGACAGCGATAGTGCTGTATTCTGAGGATATTTTTTTTTTTATTAATGGTCCTCAGTAGTCATGTACAAATTTGTGTGAATTTTGCAAAATTATTGAAATTTGGTCCCCATGAACCATATTAACTCCTTTTCCCCAGACTCCCCAGTAAGAATGATCAGCACATTACTTCACCAATCCAGAGATTTAAAGGGGAACGTTATCACAATTTCAAAAGGGTTAAAAACAATAAAAATCAGTTCCCAGTGGCTTGTTGTATTTTTGGAAGTTTTTTTTTTTATTTTACCGGTCTCGGAATATCCCTAAATAAAGCTTTAAAGTGACTTATTTTCGCTCTCTGCGAAGACACTGGCCATTTCCCTGTGACGTCACACAGTGCTGCCAATGTAAACAAACAATGGGAATACCACAGCAAGATATAGCGACATTAGTTCGGATTCAAACTCGGATTTCAGCGATTCAACAGATTACGTATGTATTGAAACAGATGGTTGGAGTATGAAAATATTGAAGAAGAAACTGAAGCTATTGAGCGAATAGCTATTGACGCTATTCATAGCCATAGCATGGCCGAATAGCTGCGTTAGCATCGCCGGTAAAATGTGCGGACCAAACGATCAGGACTTTCGCATCTTTTGACACTGGAGCAACTTAAATCCGTAGATTGGTAAGTGTTTGTTTCACATTAAATGTGGGTGGAAGGAAACGTAATATAGTTGCAAATGCATCTGCAGGTTATCCATACATCTCTGTGCCATGTCTGCTTTAGCACCGCCGGTCAAATGTGGAGACACTTTGGCACATTCAATGGGGGTCTGGCGGCAGACACTTTGGCATCTTCGTGCCAGTGGTGCAACTTGAATCCCTCCCTGTTAGTGTTGTTACACCCTCCGACAACACACCGACGAGGCATGATGTCTCCAAGGTTCCAAAAAATAGTCAAAAAAACGGAAAATAACAGAGCTGAGACCCGGTGTTTGTAATGTGTTGAAAATGAAAATGGTGGGTGTGTTACCTCGGCGACGTCACATTCTGACGTCATCGCCTCCAGCGCGATAAACAGAAAGGCGTTTAATTTGCCAAATTCACCCATTTAGAGTTCGGAAATCGGTTAAAAAAATACATGGTCTTTTTTCTGCACCATCAAGGTATATATTGACGCTTACATAGGTCTGCTGATAATGTTCCCCTTTAAAGACGTGTATGAGCTAACTGGGCAGTGGACATTTTGCATCATTTTTTTAATGCCTCCACAACCTGTAGAAAGGGTGGTCCCCACAAGTCATGATGAAAAATGTGGTCCCCATTCCAAATAATACATTAGTGTGTGTCTAATGTTTGTTACTGTGCGCTGCAAATTGACGGTGCTTTAATGGGTACTAGAATGGATTTAGACGACATTCAGCTGGCAGACTTTGGCTAAAATGTTACTATAAGTTGCTTTTAACACAACTTCGTCTCACACCAAGCTAACTATCTTACCGAGTTGAGACTGCATCATCCGGATGTCCGACATTCCCCGGCTTTAAATGCTTGCATATCACATACTGTCCCGGTCAAAAGTTTACATACACTTGTGAAGGACATCAGGACGGCGTGGCGAAGTTGGTAGAGTGGCTGTGCCAACAATCTGAGGGTTCCTGGTTAGATCCCCACCTTCTACCATCCTCGTCATGTGTGTTGCGTCCTTGAGCAAGACACTTCACCCTTGCTCCTGATGGGGCCTGGTGAGCGCCTTGCATGGCAGCTCCCGCCATCAGTGTGTGAATGTGTGTGTGAATGGGTGAATGTGGAAATACTGTCAAAGCACTTTGGGCTTCTTCAAAAGGGGTAGAAAAGCGCTATACAAGTACAACCCATTTACCATTTACCATCATGTCATGGCTGTCTTGAGTTTCCAATAATTTCTACATCTTTTATTTTTATTCTGATTGGAGCACGTACTTGTTAGTCACAAAAAAACATGCATGAAGTTTGGTTCTTTTATGAATTTATTATGGGTCTACTGAAAATGTGACCAAATCTGCTTAAATAAAAAGTCATATATATTAGGGCTGGGCGATATGGCGTTTTTTTAATATCTCAATATTTTTAGGCCATATTGCAATACACGATATATATCTCCATATTTTGCCCTAGCCTTGAATGAACACATATAATGACAGCAGTATGATGATTCTATGTGTCCATATTAAAACATTCTTGTTCATACTGCATTAATATATGCTACTTTTAAACGTTCATGCAGAGAGGGAAATGACAATTAAGGGAATTTACCAAAACTGTATTTATTAAACAGTTATTAAACAGTGGCACAAACATTCGTGTCATTTCCAAAACAGAAAGTGCAAGATTGTCAGAGACATTTTAAGTGTCAAATAAAAATGAGCTGCATGATAGGAAATTGAATAGTGTTCGTCCTTCGCTATGTGGTAGGTTACTACGGACGTTATTAAATTATGTTGTTGAGTATTTTTTTCATACGGTGTTGATGTGGAAATGTTTGCCTTAGCATTTTGATGGTGTGGCACCGAATGGAGATGTTGACATGCAGAGTTTCAAGCACTTGTCAAGCCTATGGATCATGTTTTGTTTTGGTCATGTTCGGTTTTGTTTTTTGGACACTTGTTTCCGGCTTTGGCACTTCCTTGTTTTCTTTGTTTCCATAGTAACTCATCAGTTTCCACCTTGTCTCCAAGTCACGCCCCGGTCCTCTGTTCTCACACCTGTTAATCATTTTCATAGCTATTATTTAAGCCACAGTTGCCAAGTGTTCAGTCTGGCAACTTTACATACCCCCACATATCCCTCAACTCCTTCATGCCATACCATGCTGTTCGTTTTGTCAACGCCACGTAAGTTTTGTTATTCATGCCACAGTGCAAGTGTTTTTGTTTATAGTTTATAGCCTTTGTACTAGTCTTTTGTTTTTTTCATTAGCCAAGCTTGTTCTCCGCCATTGTGCGGAGTAAAAGCACTCTTCATTCTCTAGCAGGTGACTTTTCAAATGATGCTACTACATATTAGCAGTAATGCTACTTTTGGTAGCAACGCTTTTGGCCCACACTTGACAAATTACGGTTGTTCGTTCGACATATTCCCACTTGAAGCCAAACCACTGCCAGGCGATGGACCACCTGCTGTTTTTCTTGGGAATGAATTCTTCCTTCATTCGCACCTTCATTGTCTCGTATTACCACTCGCACGGCTCTGCTAGCATCACAGCTAGCGTTACCCATGCTGCTACCTCTCTGCTCCGCGAGGGCGTATAGGTTTGTGACGTATGGTGTGACAGTATGTGACGTGTGTAAGAAGGTGCGCTTGTTTGGGAGAAGGAGAGACGGGAAAGAGCGAGAAGAGCCTGTAATGCAGGGGTAGGGAACTTATGGCTCTAGAGCCAGATGTGGCTCTTTTGATGACTGCATCTGGCTCTCAGATAAATCTTAGCTGACATTGCTTAAAGCGATAAGTAATGAATAATTCCGCAGGTAATCACAGTGTTAAAAATAACGTTCAAATTATACAATATTCTCATGCTTTTTAATCCAACCATCAATTTCCATTACACCTGTTCAAGAAGTCGCAATAATGGTAAGAAGTATTTTATTTATTATTGGTTAGCTTTAGAATAACAACGTTATTAAAATGAATAAGAGACTTATTATACTTTAACAATGTTGGTCTTACTTAAAAATGCACGCATTTAATTGTATGGGGCGGCATAGCTCGGTTGGTAGAGTGGCCGTGCCAGCAACTTGGGGGTTGCAGGTTCGATTCCCACTTCCGCCATCCTAGTCACTGCCGTTGTGTCCTTGGGCAAGACACTTTACCCACCTGCTCCCAGTGCCACCCACACTGCTTTAAATGTAACTTAGATATTGGGTTTCACTATGTCAAGCGCTTTGAGTCACTAGAGAAAAGCGCTATATAAATATAATTCACTATTCTATTATGGGGACGGCGTGGCGCAGTGGGAGAGTGGCCGTGCGCAACCCGAGGGTCCCTGGTTCAATTCCCACCTAGTACCAACCTCGTCACGTCCGTTGTGTCCTGAGCAAGACACTTCACCCTTGCTCCTGATGGGTGCTGGTTGGCGCCTTGCATGGCAGCTCCCTCCATCAGTGTGTGAATGTGTGTGTGAATGGGTAAATGTGGAAATAGTGTCAAAGCGCTTTGAGTACCTTGAAGGTAGAAAAGCGCTATACAAGTACAACCCATTTATCATTTATTCAGTATTACAAAATATTATTTGGCTCTCACGGAAATACATTTTCAAATATTTGGCTTTCATGGCTCTCTCAGCCAAAAAGGTTCCCGACCCCTGCTGTAGTGTAATGCCCGCAGCTAACAGCAACTGCGTGAGAACGTATACTCGGATATCACGATATAGTCATTGTCTATGTCGCACAGAGACAACCCCGCCTTATATCGAGTATATCGATATATCGCCCAGCCCTAATATATTTTACTTTTTGAAACCAATACCGTTAATTTCCAATATTACATTTTAAAGCATTTATCGGCCGAGATAAATGTCCGACATTATCGGACATCTCTGCTTTTTATTCGGTATTTTGTGCTTAACTGATTCCAATTGATGTTGCCACACCACCATGTACCATACCAGAGTCCAGACCTTGACATCATTGGGAATCTTTGAAATTGTACATTGCATTTGTTCGACTCCTCCCAACTTCAACACAAGATTTTGGCCCAGCGCCGGATGTTCTTCTGCAAGGTTGGGCTGTAGTATTTAGGCCAGAGGATGTAGTGTGGGGC
The DNA here is from genome assembly GCF_033978795.1 of Nerophis ophidion. Lineage (NCBI taxonomy): Eukaryota > Metazoa > Chordata > Actinopteri > Syngnathiformes > Syngnathidae > Nerophis > Nerophis ophidion. Next base: position 3,128,711 of record NC_084628.1, on the reverse strand, counting down.
CTCTTTACAATCCAGTGGTAAAGACTTCACTTTGCCGTTTTAACCATTTTTTTTTCTCTGGGAGGTTTGGCACGGTCACAAAAGCATCACTGGTTGCCAGCGCATCGAAAGAGAGAAAGAGAGAGAGGATGCTTGGCTGGCCTCCAGTTGTTGTCCTTCTGATACGTGGGAGAGAGCAATAGTTTCCGTTATCTGCCTGCATTTTCATGTGGAGACTGGAGAAAATGAAAGGACATTGTGAAGGGGGTGTAATGAGACATTTGGACTTCTCAACAATACTAAGTGACTTTTGTGCCACATTTATTTTAATGTAGGGCTGGGCGATATGGCCTCTTATTAATATCTCAATATTTATAGGCCACGTCACGATTGGCAATATATATCTCCATATTTTGCCTTAGCCTTGAATGAACACATATAATGACAGCAGTATGATGATTCTATGTGTCTACTTTAAAACATTCTTCTTCATACTGCATTAATATATGCTACTTTTAAACTTTCATGCAGAGAGGGAAATCACAACTAAGTCAATTGACCAAAACTGTATTTATTAAACAGTTATTAAGCAGTGGCACAAACATTCATGTCATTTCCAAAACAAAGTGCAAGATTGTCAGAGACATTTTAAAACAAGCTATGAGTGCACTTTTGTGCATGATGTCACTAAGATGACATATCAAAACAACACTAAATTAAAGTGCACTTTTGGCAAAGAACACCACTACAATAGTTTAAAACAAATAAAGTGCACTTTTGTGCATGATGTCACTAAGATGACGTATCAAAACAACACTAAATTAAAGTGCACTTTTGGCAAAGAACACCACTACAATAGTTTAAAACAAATAAAGTGCACTTTTGTGCATGATGTCACTAAGATGACGTATCAAAACAACACTAAATTAAAGTGCACTTTTGGCAAAGAACACCACTACAATAGTTTAAAACAAATAAAGTGCACTTTTGTGCATGATGTCACTAAGATGACATATCAAACCAACACTAAATTAAAGTGCACTTTTTGTACAGAACACCACTACAATAGTTTAAAACAAATAAAGTGCACTTCTGTGCATGATGTCACTAAGATGACATATCAAAACAACACTAAATAAAAGTGCACTTTTGGCAAAGAACACCACTACAATAGTTTAAAACAAATAAAGTGCACTTTTGTGCATGATGTCACTAAGATGACATATCAAAACAACACTAAATTAAAGTGCACTTTTGGCAAAGAACACCACTACAATAGTTTAAAACAAATAAAGTGCACTTTTGTGCATGATGTGACTAAGATGACATATCAAAACAACACTAAATTAAAGTGTACTTTTTGTACAGAACACCACTACAATAGTTTAAAACAAATAAAGTGCACTTTTGTGCATGATGTCACTAAGATGACATATCAAAACAACACTAAATTAAAGTGCACTTTTTGCACAGAACACCACTACAATACTTTAAAACAAATAAAGTGCACTTCTGTGCATGATGTCACTAAGATGACATATCAAAACAACACTAAATTAAAGTGCACTTTTGGCAAAGAACACCACTACAATAGTTTAAAACAAATTAAGTGCACTTTTGTGCATGATGTCACTAAGATGACGTATCAAAACAACACTAAATTAAAGTGCACTTTTGGCAAAGAACACCACTACAATAGTTTAAAACAAATAAAGTGCGCTTTTGTGCATGATGTCACTAAGATGACATATCAAAACAACACTAAATTAAAGTGCACTTTTTGTACAGAACACCACTACAATAGTTTAAAACAAATAAAGTGCACTTCTGTGCATGATGTCACTAAGATGACATATCAAAACAACACTAAATTAAAGTGCACTTTTTGCACAGAACACCACTACAATACTTTAAAACAAATAAAGTGCACTTCTGTGCATGATGTCACTAAGATGACATATCAAAACAACACTAAATTAAAGTGCACTTTTGGCAAAGAACACCACTACAATAGTTTAAAACAAATAAAGTGCGCTTTTGTGCATGATGTCACTAAGATGACATATCAAAACAACACTAAATTAAAGTGCACTTTTTGTACAGAACACCACTACAATAGTTTTAAACAAATAAAGTGCACTTCTGTGCATGATGTCACTAAGATGACATATCAAAACAACACTAAATTAAAGTGCACTTTTGGCAAAGAACACCACTACCATAGTTTAAAACAAATAAAGTGCACTTTTGTGCATGATGTCACTAAGATGACATATCAAAACAACACTAAATTAAAGTGCACTTTTGGCAAAGAACACCACTACAATAGTTTAAAACAAATAAAGTGCACTTTTGTGCATGATGTCACTAAGATGACGTATCAAAACAACACTAAATTAAAGTGCACTTTTGGCAAAGAACACCACTACAATAGTTTAAAACAAATTAAGTGCACTTTTGTGCATGATGTCACACAAGATATTTCAATAACTGTCAAATAAAAATGAGCTGCATAACAGGAAATCAAATAGTGTATGTCCTTCACTATGTGGTAGGTTCCTGCAGATGTTATCTCCTTCTGTTGTTGACTATTTTTTTCATACGGTGTTGATGTGGAAATAGTTGCTTAGGCATTTTGTTGGTGTGGCACCGAATGGAGATGTTGACATGCAGAGTTTCAAGCACTTGTCAAGCCTCTGGATCATGTTTTGTTTTGGTCATGTTCGGTTTTGTTTTTTGGACACTTGTTTCCGGCTTTGGCACTTCTTTGTTTTCATAGTAACTCATTAGTTTCCACCTTGTCTCCAAGTCACGCCTCGGTCCTCAGTTCTCACACCTGTTAATCATTTTCATAGCTATTATTTAAGCCACAGTTGCCAAGTGTTCAGTCTGGCAACTTTACATACCCCCACATATCCCGCAACTCCTTCATGCCATACCATGCTGTTCGTTTTGTCCACGCCACGTAAGTTTTGTTATTCATGCCACAGTGCAAGTGTTTTTGTTCATGTTTATAGTTTGTAGCCTTTGTACTAGTCTTTTGTTTTTTACATTAGCCAATCTTGTTCCCCGCCATTTAGCGCGCCCTCCGTTTGCCTTTTCTTCAGTTTTCTAGAGCAGTGGTTCTCAAATGGGGTGTACCCCTGGATGTACTTGAAGGTATGCCAAGGGGTACGTGAGATTTTTTGTAAATATTGTAAAAATAGTTACAATTTGAAAATCCTTTATAAATATATTTATTGAATAATACTTCAACAAAATATGAATGTAAGTTCATAAACTGCGAAAAGAAATACAACAATGCAATATTCAGTGTTGACAGCTAGATTTTTTGTGGACATGTTCCGTAAATATTGATGTTAAAGATTTCTTTTTTTGTGAAGAAATGTTTAGAATTAGGTTCATGAATCCAGATGGATCTCTATTACAATCCCCAAAGAGGACACTTTAAGTTGATGATTACTTCTATATGTAGAAATCTTTATTATCAATTGAATCACTTGTTTGTTTTTTAACAAGGTTTTAGTTATATTTATATCCATCCATCCATCTTCTTCCTCTTATCCGAGGCAGGGTCGCGGGGGCAACAGCCTAAGCAGGGAAACCCAGAAGACTTCCCTCTCCCCAGCCACTTCGTCTAGCTCTTCCCGGGGGATCCCGAGGCGTTCCCAGGCCAGCCGGGAGACATAGTCTTCCCAACGTGTCCTGGGTCTTCCCCGTGGCCTCCTACCGGTTGGACGTGCCCTAAACACCTCCCTAGGGAGGCGTTCGGGTGGCATCCTGACCAGATGCCCGAACCACCTCATCTGGCTCCTCTCCATGTGGAGGAGCAGCGGCTTTACTTTGAGTTCCTCCCGGATGGCAGAGCTTCTCACCCTATCTCTAAGGGAGAGACCTGGAAACTCATTTGGGCCGCTTGTACCCGTGATCTTATCCTTTCAGTCATAACCCAAAGCTCATGACCATAGGTGAGGATGGGAACGTAGATCGACCAGTAAATTGAGAGCTTTGCCTTCCGGCTCAGCTCCTTCTTCACCACAACGGATCGGTACAACGTCCGCATTACTGAAGACGCCGCACCGATCCGCCTGTCGATCTCACGATCCACTCTTCCCTCACTCGTGAACAAGACTTCTAGGTACTTGATACTCTCGGCAGGGTTCTTGAGGGTGCATGGGAGTTTGCCCAACCAGTCTACATGTGCTTTGTGGACTTGGAGAAGGCATTGGACCGTGTCCCTCGGGAAGTCCTGTGGGGAGTGCTCAGAGAGTATGGGGTATCTGACTGTCTTATTGTGGCGGTCCACTCCCTGTATGATCAGTGTCAGAACATAGTCCACTCCCTGTATGATCAGTGTCAGAACATAGTCCACTCCCTGTATGATCAGTGTCAGAGCTTGGTCCGCATTGCCGGCAGTAAGTCGAACACATTTCCAGTGAGGGTTGGACTCCACCAAGGCTGTCCTTTGTCACCCATTCTGTTCATAACTTTTATGGACAGAATTTCTAGGTGCAGTCAAGGTGTTGGGGGGTTCCGGTTTGGTGCAGGATTAGGTCTCTGCTTTTTGCAGATGATGTGGTCCTGATGGCTTCATCTGACCGGGATCTTCAGCTCTCATTGGATCGGTTCGCAGCCGAGTGTGAAGGAGTGGAGGAGTTCAAGTACCTAGGAGTCTTGTTCACGTATATTTATACATTTTTTTCCAAATAGTTCAAGAAAGACCACTACAAATGAGCAATATGTTGCACTGTTATACAATTTAGTGAATCAGAAACTGATGACATAGTGCTGTATTTTACTTCTTTATCAATTTTTTTAAACCAAAAATGCTTTGCTTCTGATTAGGGGGTACTTGAATTAAAAAAATGTTCACAGGGGGTACATCACTGGAAAAAGGTTGAGAACCACTGTTCTAGAGTATTAAATAAAATGTACTCCCATTCACGTCTCGCTTGTGCCAACTATCCTTTGCATCGAAGAATTGATTAACGTGGACCCCGACTTAAACAAGTTGACAAACTTATTGGGGTGTTACCATTTAGTGGTCAATTGTACGGAATATGTACTGTACTGTGCAATCTACTAATAAAAGTATCTATCAATCAAATCGAAGAAACAACCCAAGTCCTTGTGTGACAACACTTTTCATTCTTTAGCGGGTGACTTTTCAAGTGATGCTACAAATTAGCAGTAATGCTACTTTTTGTTGCAACGCTTTTGCCGCATAATTGTTCAACATATTCCCGCTTGAAGCCAAACCCCCGCCAGACGATGGGCCCCCTGCTGTTTTTCTTGGGAATTAATTATTCTTCCGGAGAATGCCACCTCCGGGTTGAGGAGGAGACCCTGCCCCAAGTGGAGGAGTTCAAGTACCTAGGAGTCTTGTTCACGAGTGAGGGAAGAGTGGATCGTGAGATCGACAGGCGGATCGGTGCGGCGTCTTCAGTAATGTGGACGTTGTACCGATCCGTTGTGGTGAAGAAGGAGCTGAGCCGGAAGGCAAAGCTCTCAATTTACCGGTCGATCTACGTTCCCATCCTCACCTATGGTCATGAGCTTTGGGTCATGACCGAAAGGATAAGATCACGGGTACAAGCGGCCCAAATGAGTTTCCAGGTCTCTCCCTTAGAGATAGGGTGAGAAGCTCTGCCATCCGGGAGGAACTCAAAGTAAAGCCGCTGCTCCTCCACATGGAGAGGAGCCAGATGAGGTGGTTCGGGCATCTGGTCAGGATGCCACCCGAACGCCTCCCTAGGGAGGTGTTTAGGGCACGTCCAACCGGTAGGAGGCCACGGGGAAGACCCAGGACACGTTGGGAAGACTATGTCTCCCGGCTGGCCTGGGAACGCCTCGGGATCCCCCGGGAAGAGCTAGACGAAGTGGCTGGGGAGAGGGAAGTCTGGGCTTCCCTGCTTAGGCTGCTGCCCCCGTGACCCGACCTCGGATAAGTGGAATATGATGGATGGATGGATATTCTTCCTTCATTTTTTACCAGATTAGCACCTTCTTGTTACCACTCGCATCACTCGAAATATCACGATATTGTCATTTTGTATATCGCAGAGAGACAAACCCGCCCTATTTTAATGCAATCCTGCTTAAATGATAACAAGCACCGGGAATGGAAATCAGCTCGGTATAGCTCGGTTGGTAGAGTGGCCGTGCCAGCAACTTGAGGGTTGCAGGTTCGATTCCCGCTTCCGCCATCCTAGTCACTGCCGTTGTGTCCTTGGGCAAGACACTTTACCCACCTGCTCCCAGTGCCACCCACACTGGTTTAAATGTAACTTAGATATCGGGTTTCACTATGTAAAGCGCTTTGAGTCACTAGAGAAAAGCGCTATATAAATACAATTCACTTCACTTCACACTACAAATAATCCACAAAGTCATGAGTAACAGTGCAGCGCAACAACGTTGCCATTTCAGTCTTGCCCGGACCAACAGCTCGCCACGGAACTTCCGTAATCTCCGCGCCGGCATGTTAATTTTTTAAGTCAAAAGGGGGCAGCTCCCTTTTCATGGCGGCAAAGGCTGCGGAATATTCAGCACGCTGCAGATGTTCATGAATAATGTCTGTGGCCAAACCCCTGGCTGAGGCGAGGCCAGATGAATTACACGTAGGGGGGATCTGACAGGCGGCGTGGAGCTTTGTGATCATTCCAAAGTTCTAATAATCTCTCTCACCTTCTCCATCTCCCCGGTAATGAAAGAGAATAGGTGATTGCACCTCAGGCTATGTTCGCCGCCATAATGACTCCTCCAAAGGCGCAGAGCAAGCCGAGGAAAAAAGATGAACTTTGAATGAGCGGCGCTGATTGGCCCTGACAGAGTGATAGACCGCGACACCCGTTCTTGCAGAGAAAACAGACGTCGCGCTAATTGATGATCAATATTTTAAGCAAAGCAATGAAAATAAGAATTACGTTGGAGGAGGTAAAGATGGTATGGTAGATCTTGGGAGGAGGGGAGGGCTGCTCTGTCATTTGTCCAATCCCTCTATTTGCTCTCTGGCCATGTGCTCTCCCCTCAGTCTGACATTTCAGCTTTAAATGTATGTTTAAATCAATGTTGTGAAAAAATAACTGTTTAGATAATATAAAATAAATATTTTAAAACATCATACTTCTGTTCTCTCCTCCACTCCAGTCTGACATTTTAGCTTAAAATGTAACATTTTTTTTAAAAATAAAACAGTAATGTAAGTATTCAGTATCTTATTTAAACATTAATCAAATACATACATTGTAATATATTAACAAATAATAGTTTACAAAATGTGTGCAATAAAAAAATGTAATTAGTAAATATAATGTAATAATAATGGAAATGTAAACAATTCAATTGATAAAATATATAATAATATGTTGGCAAAAAATAACTGTTAAGCTTCTCCATCCATACATTTTCTACCGCTTATTCCCTTTTGGGGTCGCTGGCGCCTATCTCAGCTACAATCGGGCGGAAGGCGGCGTACACCCTGGACAAGTCGCCACCTCATCGCAGGGCCAACACAGATAGACAGACAACATTCACACACTAGGGCCAAAATAACTGTTTAGATAATATAAAACAAATATTTTAAAACGTCATATTTCCGTTCTCTCCTCCACTCCAGTCTGACATTTTAGCTTAAAATGTAACATTTTTTAAAAATAAAACAGTAATGTCAGTATCTTATTTAAACACGATTTAAATACATACATTGTAATATATTAACAAATAATAGTTTCCAAAATGTGTACAGTAAAAAAATGTAATTAGTAAATGTAATAATAACGGAAATGTAAACAATTCAATTTATAAAATGTATAATAATATGTTGGCAAAAAATAACTAGATAATGTAAAATACATATTTTAAAACATCATACTTCTGTTCTCTCTTACACTGCAGTCTGACATTTTAGCTTAAAATGTTGTTTTTTTTTAAATAGTAATGTAAGTATTCAGTATCTTATTTAAACATTAATCAAATACATACATTGTAATATATTAACAAATAATAGTTTACAAAATGTGTGCAATAAAAAAATGTAATTAGTAAATATAATGTAATAATAATGGAAATGTAAACAATTCAATTGATAAAATATATAATAATATGTTGGCAAAAAATAACTGTTAAGCTTCTCCATCCATCCATTTTCTACCGCTTATTCCCTTTTGGGGTCGCGGGGGGCGCTGGCGCCTATCTCAGCTGCAATCGGGCAGAAGGCGGGGTACACCCTGGACAAGTCGCCACCTCATCGCAGGGCCAACACAGATAGACAGACAACATTCACACACTAGGGCCAAAATAACTGTTTAGATAATATAAAACAAATATTTTAAAACGTCATATTTCCGTTCTCTCCTCCACTCCAGTCTGACATTTTAGCTTAAAATGTAACATTTTTAAAAAATAAAACAGTAATGTCAGTATTCAGTATCTTATTTAAACACGAATTAAATACATACATTGTAATATATTAACAAATAATAGTTTCCAAAATGTGTACAGTAAAAAAATGTAATTAGTAAATGTAATAATAATGGAAATGTAAACAATTCAATTTATAAAATATATAATAATATGTTGCCAAAACATAACTGTTTAGATAATGTAAAATACATATTTTAAAACATCATACTTCTGTTCTCTCTTACACTGCAGTCTGACTTTTTAGCTTAAAATGTTGTTGTTTTTTAAATAGTAATGTAAGTATTCAGTATCTTATTTAAACATGAATAAAATACATACATTGTAATATATTAACAAATAATAGTTTCCAAAATGTGTACAATAAAAAAATGTAATTAGTAAATATAATGTAATAATAATGGAAATGTAAACAATTCAATTTATAAAATGTATAATAATATGTTGGCAAAAAATAACTGTTAAGCTTCTCCATCCATCCATTTTCTACCGCTTATTCCCTTTTGGGGTCGCGGGGGGCGCTGGCGCCTATCTCAGCTACAATCGGGCGGAAGGCGGGGTACACCCTGGACAAGTCGCCACCTCATCGCAGGGCCAACACAGATAGACAGACAACATTCACACACTAGGGCCAAAATAACTGTTTAGATAATATAAAACAAATATTTTAAAACGTCATATTTCTGTTCTCTCCTCCACTCCAGTCTGACATTTTAGCTTAAAATGTAACATTTTTTTAAAATAAAACAGTAATGTCAGTATCTTATTTAAACACGAATTAAATACATACATTGTAATATATTAACAAATAATAGTTTCCAAAATGTGTACAATAAAAAAATGTAATTAGTAAATATAATGTAATAATAATGGAAATGTAAACAATTCAATTTATAAAATGTATAATAATATGTTGGCAAAAAATAACTGTTTAGATAATGTAAAATACATATTTTAAAACATCATACTTCTGTTCTCTCTTACACTGCAGTCTGACATTTTAGCTTAAAATGTTTTTTTTTTTAAATAGTAATGTAAGTATTCAGTATCTTATTTAAACATGAATCAAATACATACATTGTAATATATTAACAAATAATAGTTTACAAAATGTGTGCAATAAAAAAATGTAATTAGTAAATATAATGTAATAATAATGGAAATGTAAACAATTCAATTGATAAAATATATAATAATATGTTGGCAAAAAATAACTGTTAAGCTTCTCCATCCATCCATTTTCTACCGCTTATTCCCTTTCGGGGTCGCGGGGGGCGCTGGCGCCTATCTCAGCTACAATCGGGCGGAAGGCGGGGTACACCCTGGACAAGTCGCCACCTCATCGCAGGGCCAACACAGATAGACAGACAACATTCACACACTAGGGCCAAAATAACTGTTTAGATAATATAAAACAAATATTTTAAAACGTCATATTTCCGTTCTCTCCTCCACTCCAGTCTGACATTTTAGCTTAAAATGTAATATTTTTTAAAAATAAAACAGTAATGTCAGTATCTTATTTAAACATTAATCAAATACATACATTGTAATATATTAACAAATAATAGTTTCCAAAATGTGTACAATAAAAAAATGTAATTAGTAAATATAATGTAATAATAATGGAAATGTAAACAATTCAATTTATAAAATGTATAATAATATGTTGGCAAAAAATAACTGTTTAGATAATGTAAAATACATATTTTAAAACATCATACTTCTGTTCTCTCTTACACTGCAGTCTGACATTTTAACTTAAAATGTTGTTGTTTTTTAAATAGTAATGTAAGTATTCAGTATCTTATTTAAACATGAATTAAATACATACATTGTAATATATTAACAAATAATAGTTTCCAAAATATGTCCAAGAAAATAAGTAATTGGTAAAAAATAATGTAACATTAATAGAAATGTAAACAATTCAATTTATAAAATATATAATAATATGTTGCCCAAAAATAACTGTTTAGCTAATTTGAAATTAATATTTTTTAACGCCATACTTCCGTTCTCTCCTCCACTCCAGTCTATTTTAGCTTTAAATGTAACATTTTTTTCATTAAGACAATAATGTATGTATTTAGTATTTTATTTAAACATTAATTAAATAATAGGTTAAAAATATGTCCAGTAAAAATAAGTAATTGGTAAATATAATGTAATAAAACAATTCAATTTATAAAATATATAATATGTTGTCAAAAAATAACTGTTTAGATAATGTAAAATAAATATTTTAAAACATCATACTTCTGTTCTCTCCTCCACTCCAGTCTGACATTTTAGCTTAAAATGTATTTTTTTTTCAATAAAACAGTAATGTATGTATTTAGTATTTTATTTAAACAAATAAATACATTGTAATATATTAACCAATAATAGGTTAAAAATATGTACAATAAAATAAGTCATTAGTAAATATAATGTAATAATAATAGGAAATGTAAACAATTCAATTGATAATAATAATAATATGTTGTCAAAAAATAACTGTTTAGATAATGTAACATACATATTTTAAAAACGCCATACTTCTGTTCTGTCCTCCACTCCAGTCTGGCATTTTAGCTTACAAATTTAACATTATTTTGAAAATGTATATGTTACTTAGATCACATTAATGAAATAAATTGTAGTAAAATAACAAATATTGACAAAAAAAACCCCTTGTAGAATTAATAATTGTCAAACATAGTATCAATTGAAAAGTAAACTATTTGATTGAATAAATAATAATATTTAGACGTATAAAATGCCACAAATTAAAATTGTTTGCTCAGTGGCCTTGTGGTTCGAGTGTCCGCCCTGTGATCGGTAGGTCGTGAGTTCAAACCCCAGCCGAGTCATACCGAAGACTATAAAAATGGGAGCCATTACCTCCCTGCATCAAGGGTTGGAATTGGGGGTTAAATCACCAAAATGATTGCCGGGCGCGGCACCGCTGCTGCTCACTGCTGCTCACTGCTCCCCTCACCTCCCAGGGGGTGAACAAGGGGGTGGGTCGAATGCAGAGGACACATTTCACCACACCTAGTGTGTGTGTGACAATCATTGGTACTTTGACTTTGTCTTGTTTAGTGTAAAATAAATATTTTAAAAAAGTAATACATCTGAAATAATTCAGATATGATTTGGCAGATGGAGATAGGTTGATTGGCAACACTAAATGCTCCTTAGTGTGTGAATGTTGTCTGTCTATCTGTGTTGGCCCTGCGGTGAGGGTGGCGACTTGTCCAGGGTGTAGGCCTCCTTCCGCCCGATTGCAGCTAAAATAGACCCCAGCACCCCCCGTGACCCCGAAAGGGACAAGCGGTAGAAAATGGATGGCTGGATACAATAAATCTCATATTGCATTTTGAGATACAATATATAGTGGGGCAAAAAAGTATTTAGTCAGCCAGCGATTGTGCAAGTTCTCCCACTTCAAATGATGACAGAGGTCTGTCATTTTCATCACAGGTACACTTCAACTGGGAGAGACAGAATGTGGAAAAAAAATCCAGGAATTCACATTGTAGGAATTTTAAAGAGTTTATTTGTAAATGATGGTGGAAAATAAGTATTTGGTCAACCATTCAAAGCTCTCAATTATGGAAGGAGGTTTTGGCTCAAAATCTCAGGATACATGGCCCCATTCATTCTTTCCTTAACACGGATCAATCGTCCTGTCCCCTTAGCAGAAAAACAGCCCCAAAGCATGATGTTTCCACCCCCATGCTTCACAGTAGGTATGGTGTTCTTGGGATGCAACTCAGTATTTTTCTTCCTCCAAACACCACAAGTTGAGTTTATACCAAAAAGTTCTATTTTGGTTTCATCTGACCACATGACATTCTCCCAATCCTCTGCTGTATCATCCATGTATCCATTTTGGTATCAACTCAACTCGTCGTGTTTGGAGGAAGAAGAATACTGAGTTGCATCCCAAGAACACCATACCTACTGTGAAGCATGGGGGTGGAAACATCATGCTTTGGGGCTGTTTTTCTGCTAAGGGGACAGGACGATTGATCCGTGTTAAGGAAAGAATGAATGGGGCCATGTATCCTGAGATTTTGAGCCAAAACCTCCTTCCATCAGTGAGAGCTTTGAATGGTTATTTTCCACCATAATTTACAAATAAATTCCTTAAAATTCCTACAATGTGAATTCCTGGATTTTTTTTTTCACATTCTGTCTCTCACAGTTGAAGTGTACCTATGATGAAAATGACAGACCTCTGTCATCATTTGAAGTGGGAGAACTTGCACAATCGCTGGCTGACTAAATACTTTTTTGCCCCACTGTATATCTGTGTATAATCTCATCTCGGAGTGAAAACTTTTTCCATGCCAATGCCCAGATTCGACTCAAACATGACCCAAAAAAATAGCATCTGTTGCCATAATATCATCATTTACACATGAATCAAGATTACTGTCATGTCTGCAGTAAACAGGCCAGTGGCACTGGCAGAACCTACCAGAGTAATAAACACAACATAGTTATAGCAAGAAGCACAGTAAGAAATCTCTTTCACTATATTTTTTTTAACAATTGAATTGAATTGAATTGAATTGAAATATTTATATATATACTTGAAGACTTATTAAAAATTGCTTTTGGGTTTGAAATATACACTATTACTTCTTGGGTACTGATTAATGCAAAGGGCTACCAGTTTGATACACACTTAAATAAATTGCCAGAAATAGCCAATTTGCTCAATTTACCTTTAATAAATAAATCTATATATATATATATATATATAAAAAAAATTGTATTTCCGTCTGTCATTCCGTCGTACTTATTTTTTTCCTTTTACGGAAGATTTTTTGTAGAGAATAAATGATGAAAAAAACACTTAGTTGAACAGTTTAAAAGAGGAGAAAACACGAAAAAATTAAAATTAAATTTTGACACATAGTTTATCTTTAATTTCGACTCTTTAACATTCAAAATTCAACCAAACACAATGAAGAGAAAAACTAGCAAATTCGAATCTTTTTGAAAAAAATTAAAAAAGAATTTATGGAACATCATTAGTAATTTTTCTTGATTAAGATTAATTTTCGAATGTTGATGACATGTTTTAAATAGGTTAAAATCCAATCTGCACTTTGTTAGAATACATAACAAATTGGACCAAGCTATATTTCTAACAAAGACAAAAATCATTATTTCTTCTAAATTTTCCAGAACAAAAATTTTAAAATAAATTCAAAAGACTTTGAAATAAGATTTCAATTTGATTCTATGGATTTTCCAGAATAATTTTAATCATAAATTTTAAGAAATATTTCACAAATATTCTTCATCGAAAAAACAGAAGCTAAAATGAACAACTAAATTAAAATGTATTTATTATTCTTTACAATAAAAAAAATTACTTGAACATTGATTTAAATTGTCAGAAAAGAAGAATAAGGAATTTATTAAAGGTAAAAAGGTATATGTGTTTAAAAATTCTAAAATCATTTTTCAAGGTTGTATTTTTTCTCTAAAAATTTCTTTCTGAAAGCTATAAGAAGCAAAGTAAAAAAATAAATGAATTTATTTAAACAAGTGAAGACAAAGTCCTTAAAATATTTTCCTGGATTTTCAAATTCTATTTGAGTTTTGTCTCTCTTACACCTGGGGATAGGTTGATTGGCAACACTAAATGGTCCCAAGTGTGTGAATGTGAGTGTGAATGTTGTCTGTCTATCTGTGTTGGCCCTGCGATGAGGTGGCGACTTGTCCAGGGTGTACCCCGCCTTCCGCCCGATTGTAGCTGAGATAGGCGCCAGCGCCCCCCGCGCCCCCGAAAGGGAATAAGCGGTAGGAAATGGATGGATGGATGGATAGAATTAAAAATGTCAAGCAAAGCGAGACCAGCTTGCTAGTAAATACATACAATTTAAAAAATAGAGGCAGCTCACTGGTAAGTGTTGCTATTTGAGCTATTTTCAGAACAGGCCAGCGGGCGACTCATCTGGTCCTTACGGGCGACCTGGTGACCCCTGCACTATTGTATATCCATCTTTTCCATTTTTTTTTTGTTCAAATCTTTTATTGAAAAAAAAAAATGGTTGAATGCGTCCACATAGAGCCTTCCATGACGTCCACCCCAAACGAGGGAAGTCCAGGCCAGGGCGAGGACCACCAAGCCTGTGTAAAGCGGGTGTTGTTGCAGTGTGTGTTTGTTCCTGTAATGTGCTCAATTGAGCTGAGCCCCACCGACACAGCCAGAGCCTCTCCTGCCTTTTCTCTTCTTCTAAGTGGCCGCCTACCCCCTTCCCTTTGCCCTTCTCAGCCTCCTTGTGTCATATTATGGCGATTAGCCGCCCCTGTTTACCTTTCATGTGTGGGGGGGTTCTGATGGTCTTAGTCGCACCCCACACAATCAGCGCTGTGCCCTCACAATGGGATCCAACAGGCTTTCAGCTGGGGGAGCCAGATGTATTTTTCTCCACCATTCAACGGTGCAATCAAGTGCGTTCACCCCGGAATAAGTGAGCACACACACACACACACACACACTAAAATTGCAACACATATATTCTGGTTATCTGCACCCATGGATTTCCCGTCATTGTGCTTGCAGTCCACGGTTGACGTTAACGTGACAAAAACACAAAGTACAATTAGAGGTGTCTGATAAATGCTTTAAAATGTAATTGTGAGGACTGGTGGTGGGCATGGTGATGCCGGGTTTGTCCCTCCGTGGATGCGATGAGGTGAACACAACAAAAGGTAGGATCTTAAAATATTTATTTAACAAAAAGAGAGCTCTGAACAGAAATGCTGGAGCTAATAAAAAGGCAAACCAAAAACGCTAGTATGAAAACTAGGAAATACAAACAGAAAACTAAACTTGGCATGAAAGCACAAACGAGAAAACAAATCATCAGTGTGAAAACTGGAATAATCAAGTGGCATAGCATGAGAGCTAGCGAGAATAAAAGTAGAAAAAGTAGCAGTCGTCACTTGTTGCATGAGAGCAATTTATGAACCCAGGAAGAAATGAACAAAGAGGCTGTCTTAAATAGGAGGGTGATCAGACAAAAAAGGTGTGTGGCAGGTGGACTGATGAGTTACCATGGTGACAGGCTAAACAGAAAATAAACAGTCTCTTGACGGAAAGTGATACCAGAAAGGAAAAATAACTATTATGTGTAGATACGAGCAGCGGATCGCAACAGTAATATCGGAAATTATCGGTTTCAAAAAGTAAAATGTATGACTTTTTAAAACGCCGCTGTAGGGAGTGGTACACGGACGTAGGGAGAAGTACAGAGCGCCAATAAACTTTAGATCAGGGGTGCCCATTACGTCGATCTCGGAGGGTGTGTCAGTCGATCTCAAGCCAGGCATTAAAAAATGTACATAAAAATGAGCAATCATCAATCATACCAAGACTTCACTTTCGTCAGTTGTTTGACATTCTCGGCACCCGAGGATCTTGTGAGATGACGCTGGCTGCTGCGAGCTCATATTTAAGAAAAAAATCACTAACAGGGCAGACATTTTATTTCTAGAGACTCCGTACCTACTGTCAAAACTCTAAAGAGCGACTGCACACTTCCTGTCTTCACCATAAAAGACCTGTTTCATCCTGCCTGTGCTAACAAAATAAGAGTCTCAGAAAGCTAGCAAGCTACGGAGTTTGATGCCAATGTATTTCTCCCCCGCCCTCACTTGCTTGCCCACCCGCACACTCACTGACGTCACTCACCTGCTGCCAGACATTAAAGGGCCACACACATATGCTACTCTCATAACAAAGTGTTTAAAAACCAGTATGCAAGTTGGACAAATGAGATGCCAAATCCAACCACTTTCATGTGGTATTGGACAGAAAGGAGGACTTTTTTTTTCCTCCATTTGAAAATGCGGACGTTATCAGCACCACTGTCTAATTCCAATCAATGCAAGTCATCAGAATCAGGTAATACACCAACTTATATTCTTGTCTTCATGAAAGAAAGGAATCTATGTGTGTTAAACATGCTTGTATTATCATTAAACACCATTAACTTGTTAACAAAAATGTCTCTTTCATAAATAAATAAATATAAATTATAAATAGGAATGAGGTAGATCTCCTCGACTTGGTCAATTGAAAAGTAGCTCCCCTGCAGAAAAAGTGTGAGCGCCCCTGCTTTAGAGGCACTGCCTTTGCGTGCCGGCCCAATCACATACAAACCCCGTTTCCATATGAGTTGGGAAATGGTGTTAGATGTAAATATAAACAGAATACAATGATTTGCAAATCCTTTTCAACCCATATTCAGTTGAATGCACTACAAAGACAAGATATTTGATGTTCAAACTGATAAACTTCATTTTTTGGGGGGTAAATAGTAAGTAACTTTGAATTTCATGGCTGCAACACGTGCCAAAGTAGTTGGGAAAGGATATGTTCACCACTGTGTTACATCACTATAACGGACTTCCTGCCGTCCTCGTGTGGGTTGTGGAGACACATGACGCATCATAGCAGCATTGATTTATTATTTCAACAAATCTCTTTTCTCTTGGCCCTTTGGTCGCGTCACTTTTCAGTGGGCTCCTTCGGCTCGTCTGCTGCCGCTGCACGCCTTGCATCCGCTGCGGGGGTGCGTCATCGCTCTTGTGGTTTACTTTGTCGTGCTTCCGGTCTGCTGGCCGATGTTTCCTCCACCGTGCTGCTCTTCTCGGTCGCCCTTTTTATATTCTGCCAGCAGATAGACAGATCGGGAGCCGGTGTGTCGTATACGCGCCTGCATTAGATTCCCGCTGCAGCGTCGCTCCGCGTGCGTCACGCCTCCTCTTGCCGCCGCATGCCCCGCCTCCCGGCCTCCAGGTGGGCCCGCACTGCTGCTTTCCGCCCGTTGTCGGCCCGTCGGCGGTGTCTCAACACAATCACCTTTTCTTTTAACAACACTCAATAAACGTTTGGGAATTGAAGCTTTGAAAGTGGAATTCTTTCCCATTCTTGTTTTATGTAGAACTTCAGTCGTTCAACGGTCCGGGGTCTCCGCTGTCGTATTTTACGCTTCTTAATGTGCCACACATTTTTGACGGGAGACAGGTCTGGACTGCAGGCAGGCCAGGAAAGTACCCGGACTCTTTATTTATGGAGCCACGCTGTTGTAACACTTGTCTTGCTGAAATAAGCAGGGGCGTCCATGATAAGGTTGCTTGGATGACAACCTATGTTGCTCCAAAACCTGTATGTACCTTTCAGCATTAATGGTGCCTTCACACATGTGTAAGTTACCCATGCCTTGGGCACTAATGCACCCCCATACCATCACACATGTGTAAGTTACCCATGTCTTGGGCACTAATACACCTCCATACCATCACACATGTGTAAGTTACCCATGTCTTGGGCACTAATACACCTCCATACCATCACACATGTGTAAGTTACCCATGTCTTGTTCACTAATACACCCCCATACCATCACACATGTGTAAGTTACCCATGCCTTGGGCACTAATACACCCCCATACCATCACACATGTGTAAGTTACCCATGTCTTGGGCACTAATACACCCCCATACCATCACACATGTGTAAGTTACCCATGTCTTGGGCACTAATACACCTCCATACCATCACACATGTGTAAGTTACCCATGTCTTGGGCACTAATGCACCCCCATACCATCACACATGTGTAAGTTACCCATGTCTTGGGCACTAATGCACCCCCATACCATCACACATGTGTAAGTTACCCATGCCTTGGGCACTAATGCACCCCCATACCATCACACATGTGTAAGTTACCCATGTCTTGTTCACTAATACACCCCCATACCATCACACATGTGTAAGTTACCCATGTCTTGTTCACTAATACACCCCCATACCATCACACATGTGTAAGTTACCCATGCCTTGGGCACTAATACACCCCCATACCATCACACATGTGTAAGTTACCCATGCCTTGGGCACTAATACACCCCCATACCATCACACATGTGTAAGTTACCCATGCCTTGGGCACTAATACACCCCCATACCATCACACATGTGTAAGTTACCCATGTCTTGGGCACTAATACACCCCCATACCATCACACATGTGTAAGTTACCCATGCCTTGGGCACTAATACACCCCCATACCATCACACATGTGTAAGTTACCCATGCCTTGGGCACTAATACACCCCCATACCATCACACATGTGTAAGTTACCCATGCCTTGGGCACTAATACACCCCCATACCATCACACATGTGTAAGTTACCCATGCCTTGGGCACTAATACACCCCCATACCATCACACATGTGTAAGTTACCCATGCCTTGGGCACTAATACACCCCCATACCATCACACATGTGTAAGTTACCCATGCCTTGGGCACTAATACACCCCCATACCATCACACATGTGTAAGTTACCCATGTCTTGGGCACTAATGCACCCCCATACCATCACACATGTGTAAGTTACCCATGTCTTGGGCACTAATACACCCCCATACCATCACACATGTGTAAGTTACCCATGCCTTGGGCACTAATACACCCCCATACCATCACACATGTGTAAGTTACCCATGCCTTGGGCACTAATACACCCCCATACCATCACACATGTGTAAGTTACCCATGCCTTGGGCACTAATACACCCCCATACCATCACACATGTGTAAGTTACCCATGCCTTGGGCACTAATACACCCCCATACCATCACACATGTGTAAGTTACCCATGCCTTGGGCACTAATACACCCCCATACCATCACACATGTGTAAGTTACCCATGCCTTGGGCACTAATACACCCCCATACCATCACACATGTGTAAGTTACCCATGCCTTGTTCACTAATACACCCCCATACCATCACACATGTGTAAGTTACCCATGCCTTGGGCACTAATACACCCCCATACCATCACACATGTGTAAGTTACCCATGCCTTGGGCACTAATGCACCCCCATACCATCACACATGTGTAAGTTACCCATGTCTTGGGCACTAATGCACCCCCATACCATCACACATGTGTAAGTTACCCATGCCTTGGGCACTAATACACCCCCATACCATCACACATGTGTAAGTTACCCATGCCTTGGGCACTAATACACCCCCATACCATCACACATGTGTAAGTTACCCATGCCTTGGGCACTAATGCACCCCCATACCATCACACATGTGTAAGTTACCCATGCCTTGGGCACTAATACACCCCCATACCATCACACATGTGTAAGTTACCCATGCCTTGGGCACTAATACACCCCCATACCATCACACATGTGTAAGTTACCCATGCCTTGGGCACTAATACACCCCCATACCATCACACATGTGTAAGTTACCCATGCCTTGGGCACTAATACACCCCCATACCATCACACATGTGTAAGTTACCCATGTCTTGTTCACTAATACACCCCCATACCATCACACATGTGTAAGTTACCCATGTCTTGTTCACTAATACACCCCCATACCATCACACATGTGTAAGTTACCCATGTCTTGTTCACTAATACACCCCCATACCATCACACATGTGTAAGTTACCCATGTCTTGTTCACTAATACACCCCCATACCATCACACATGTGTAAGTTACCCATGACTTGTTCACTAATACACCCCCATACCATCACACATGTGTAAGTTACCCATGCCTTGGGCACTAATACACCCCCATACCATCACACATGTGTAAGTTACCCATGCCTTGGGCACTAATACACCCCCATACCATCACACATGTGTAAGTTACCCATGTCTTGTTCACTAATACACCCCCATACCATCACACATGTGTAAGTTACCCATGCCTTGGGCACTAATACACCCCCATACCATCACACATGTGTAAGTTACCCATGTCTTGTTCACTAATACACCCCCATACCATCACACATGTGTAAGTTACCCATGTCTTGGGCACTAATGCACCCCCATACCATCACACATGTGGAAGTTACCCATGTCTTGGGCACTAATACACCCCCATACCATCACACATGTGTAAGTTACCCATGTCTTGTTCACTAATACACCCCCATACCATCACACATGTGGAAGTTACCCATGTCTTGTTCACTAATACACCCCCATACCATCACACATGTGGAAGTTACCCATGTCTTGTTCACTAATACACCCCCATACCATCACACATGTGTAAGTTACCCATGTCTTGGGCACTAATACACCCCCATACCATCACACATGTGTAAGTTACCCATGTCTTGGGCACTAATGCACCCCCATACCATCACACATGTGGAAGTTACCCATGTCTTGTTCACTAATACACCCCCATACCATCACACATGTGTAAGTTACCCATGCCTTGGGCACTAATACACCCCCATACCATCACACATGTGTAAGTTACCCATGTCTTGGGCACTAATACACCCCCATACCATCACACATGTGTAAGTTACCCATGTCTTGGGCACTAATGCACCCCCATACCATCACACATGTGGAAGTTACCCATGTCTTGTTCACTAATACACCCCCATACCATCACACATGTGTAAGTTACCCATGCCTTGGGCACTAATACACCCCCATACCATCACACATGTGTAAGTTACCCATGTCTTGGGCACTAATGCACCCCCATACCATCACACATGTGTAAGTTACCCATGTCTTGGGCACTAATACACCCCCATACCATCACACATGTGTAAGTTACCCATGTCTTGGGCACTAATGCACCCCCATACCATCACACATGTGGAAGTTACCCATGTCTTGTTCACTAATACACCCCCATACCATCACACATGTGTAAGTTACCCATGCCTTGGGCACTAATACACCCCCATACCATCACACATGTGTAAGTTACCCATGTCTTGGGCACTAATACACCCCCATACCATCACACATGTGTAAGTTACCCATGTCTTGGGCACTAATGCACCCCCATACCATCACACATGTGGAAGTTACCCATGTCTTGTTCACTAATACACCCCCATACCATCACACATGTGTAAGTTACCCATGCCTTGGGCACTAATACACCCCCATACCATCACACATGTGTAAGTTACCCATGCCTTGGGCACTAATACACCCCCATACCATCACACATGTGTAAGTTACCCATGTCTTGGGCACTAATACACCCCCATACCATCACACATGTGTAAGTTACCCATGTCTTGTTCACTAATACACCCCCATACCATCACACATGTGTAAGTTACCCATGTCTTGGGCACTAATACACCCCCATACCATCACACATGTGTAAGTTACCCATGTCTTGGGCACTAATACACCCCCATACCATCACACATGTGTAAGTTACCCATGACTTGGGCACTAATACACCCCCATACCATCACACATGTGTAAGTTACCCATGTCTTGGGCACTAATACACCCCCATACCATCACACATGTGTAAGTTACCCATGTCTTGTTCACTAATACACCCCCATACCATCACACATGTGTAAGTTACCCATGTCTTGGGCACTAATGCACCCCCATACCATCACACATGTGTAAGTTACCCATGTCTTGGGCACTAATGCACCCCCATACCATCACAGATGCAGGCTTTTCAACTTTGCGCCTAGAACAATCCGAATGGTTATTTTCCTCTTGGTTCTGGAGGACACCACGTCCTCTGTTTCCAAATATAATTTGAAATGTGGACTCGTCAGACCACAGAACACCTTTGCACTTTGCATCAGTCCAAGTGAGGCCCAGCCATGTTTAAAAAAGAAAGACCTTTTGTGAAAGCCAAAGTATAATATATCTCATAGTTGTAGTGGGTATCAGGATTATCTCAAAGAGAGCATGTCCCAAATTCTAAGCTGCTGTTTTGAGGCATGTTAAAAAAAATAATGCACTTTGTGACTTCAATAATAAATATGACGGCGCCATGTTGGCATTTTTTCCCATAACTTGAGTTGATTTATTTTGCAAAACCTTTTTACATCTAATGCATCCAGCGGGGCATCACAACAAAATTAGACATAATAATGTTCTAATTCCACAACTGTATATATCGGTATCGGTTGATATCGGAATCGGTAATTAAGAGTTGGACAATATCGGAATATCGGCAAAAAAGGCCATTATCGGACATCTCTAAGTAAAATGCACATCTAAGATTAACAGTGTTATTTTTTGCCCACATGCGTGGATGACACCTTTGATAGTAGAACCTGTAAGACGAAAGCAAGCCAAACGTGATGTCTTGTTTACAGACTAGTGAGCTCAGGAGAGTAATCCGAGTGAAGCTAACAGCTGTGTGAGCATTCTCACATGAAGTCTGTGTGGCCTAGTAACACAGGTCATCTGGGGCCGCATGTTCTTGGCCTTTTGCTTGTGTAAAATGCAATTTTAACAGCGGTTCAAAATGTTTGCTTGTATAACGTTCATATTGTTGTTACTCAGCCAGCGTTTGTGGGTCTGATGGACCCTTTGCATTTTGTGGCTTTTAGTGCCTCACAATCAAACACGTTTATGTTAAAATACTGAACAGATGTTTACCTTATCCTAATAAACACCTGTGGGTCCAACATAACAGTGAGAGTCCAGTCCATAGTGGATCTAATATAATACTGAGTAATATAATACTGAGAGTCCAGTCCATATTGGATCTAGCATAATAGTGAGAGTCCAGTCCATAGTGGATCTAATATAATACTGAGTAATATAATACTGAGAGTCCAGTCCATATTGGATCCAACATAATAGTGAGAGTCCAGTCCATAGTGGATCTAACATAATAGTGTGAGAGTCCAGTCCATAGTGGATCTAACATAATAGTGAGAGTCCAGTCCATAGTGGATCTAACATAATAGTAGGAGTCCAGTCCATAGTGGATCTAACATAATATTAGGAGTCCAGTTCATAGTGGATCTAACATAATAGTGAGAGTCCAGTCCATAGTGGATCTAACATATTAGTGAGAGTCCAGTCCATAGTGGATCTAACATAATAGTGAGAGTCCAGTCCATAGTAATCTAACATAATAGTGAGAGTCCAGTCCATAGTGGAAATAACATAATAGCGAGAGTCCAGTCCATAGTGGATCTAACATAATAGTAGGAGTCCAGTCCATAGTGGATCTAACATAATATTAGGAGTCCAGTTCATAGTGGATCTAACATAATAGTGAGAGTCCAGTCCATAGTGGATCTAACATATTAGTGAGAGTCCAGTCCATAGTGGATCTAACATAATAGTGAGAGTCCAGTCCATAGTAATCTAACATAGTAGTGAGAGTCCAGTCCATAGTGGAAATAACATAATAGCGAGAGTCCAGTCCATAGTGGATCCAATACAGTAGTGAGAGTCCCGTCCATAGTGGATCCAATATAATAGTGAGAGTCCTGTCCATAGTGGATCTAACATAATAGTGGGAGTCCAGTCCATAGTGGATCTAACATATTAGTGAGAGTCCAGTCCATAGTGGATCTAACATAATAGTGAGAGTCCAGTCCATAGTGGATCTAACATAATAGTGAGAGTCCAGTCCATAGTGGATCCAATACAGTTGTGAGAGTCCAGTCTATAGTGGATCTAACATAATAGTGAGAGTCCAGTCCATAGTGGATCCAACATAATAGTGAGAGTCCAGTCCATAGTGGATCTAACATAATAGTGAGAGTCCAGTCCATAGTGGATCTAACATAATAGTGAGAGTCCAGTCCATAGTAGATCTAACATAATAGTGAGAGTCCAGTCCATAGTGGAACTAACATAATAGTGGGAGTCCAGTCCATAGTGGATCTAACATAATAGTGAGAGTCCAGTCCATAGTGGATCTAACATAATAGTGTGAGAGTCCAGTCCATAGTGGATCCAATACAGTAGTGAGAGTCCCGTCCATAGTGGATCTAACATAATAGTGGGAGTCCAGTCCATAGTGGATCTAACATAATAGTGAGAGTCCAGTCCATAGTAGATCTAACATAATAGTGAGAGTCCAGTCCATAGTGGATCTAACATAATAGTGAGAGTCCAGTCCATAGTGGATCTAACATAATAGTGAGAGTCCAGTCCATAGTGGATCTAACATAATAGTGAGAGTCCAGTCCATAGTGGATCTAACATAATAGTGAGAGTCCAGTCCATAGTAGATCTAACATAATAGTGAGAGTCCAGTCCATAGTGGAACTAACATAATAGTGGGAGTCCAGTCCATAGTGGATCTAACATAATAGTGAGAGTCCAGTCCATAGTGGATCTAACATAATAGTGTGAGAGTCCAGTCCATAGTGGATCCAATACAGTAGTGAGAGTCCCGTCCATAGTGGATCTAACATAATAGTGGGAGTCCAGTCCATAGTGGATCTAACATAATAGTGAGAGTCCAGTCCATAGTAGATCTAACATAATAGTGAGAGTCCAGTCCATAGTGGATCCAATACAGTAGTGAGAGTCCCGTCCATAGTGGATCTAACATAATAGTGAGAGTCCAGTCCATAGTGGATCTAACATAATAGTGAGAGTCCAGTCCATAGTGGAACTAACATAATAACGAGAGTCCAGTCCATAGTGGATCCAATACAGTAGTGAGAGTCCAGTCCATAGTGGATCTAACATAATAGTGAGAGTCCAGTCCATGGTGGATCTAACATAATAGTGAGAGTCCAGTCCATAGTGGATCTAACATAATAGTGAGAGTCCAGTCCATAGTGGATCTAACATAATAGTGAGAGTCCAGTCCATAGTGGATCTAACATAATAGTGTGAGAGTCCAGTCCATAGTGGATCTAACATAATAGTGAGAGTCCAGTCCATAGTGGATCTAACATAATAGTGGGAGTCCAGTCCATAGTGGATCTAACATAATAGCGAGAGTCCAGTCCATAGTGGATCCAATACAGTAGTGAGAGTCCAGTCCATAGTGGATCTAACATAATAGTGAGAGTCCAGTCCATAGTGGATCTAACATAATAGTGAGAGTCCAGTCCATAGTGGATCTAACATAATAGTGAGAGTCCAGTCCATAGTGGATCTAACATAATAGTGAGAGTCCAGTCCATAGTGGATCTAACATAATAGTGAGAGTCCAGTCCATAGTGGATCTAACATAATATTGTGAGAGTCCAGTCCATAGTGGATCCAATACAGTTGTGAGAGTCCAGTCTATAGTGGATCTAACATAATAGTGAGATTCCAGTCCATAGTGGATCCAACATAATAGTGAGAGTCCAGTCCATAGTGGATCTAACATAATAGTGAGAGTCCAGTCCATAGTAGATCTAACATAATAGTGAGAGTCCAGTCCATAGTGGATCCAACATAATAGTGGGAGTCCAGTCCATAGTGGATCTGACATAATAGTGAGAGTCCAGTCCATAGTGGATCTAACATAATAGTGAGAGTCCAGTCCATAGTGGATCTAACATAATAGTGAGAGTCCAGTCCATAGTGGATCTAGCATAATAGTAGGAGTCCAGTCCATAGTGGATCTAACATAATATTAGGAGTCCAGTTCATAGTGGATCTAACATAATAGTGAGAGTCCAGTCCATAGTGGATCTAACATATTAGTGAGAGTCCAGTCCATAGTGGATCTAACATAATAGTGAGAGTCCAGTCCATAGTAATCTAACATAGTAGTGAGAGTCCAGTCCATAGTGGAAATAACATAATAGCGAGAGTCCAGTCCATAGTGGATCCAATACAGTAGTGAGAGTCCCGTCCATAGTGGATCCAATATAATAGTGAGAGTCCTGTCCATAGTGGATCTAACATAATAGTGGGAGTCCAGTCCATAGTGGATCTAACATATTAGTGAGAGTCCAGTCCATAGTGGATCTAACATAATAGTGAGAGTCCAGTCCATAGTGGATCTAACATAATAGTGAGAGTCCAGTCCATAGTGGATCCAATACAGTTGTGAGAGTCCAGTCTATAGTGGATCTAACATAATAGTGAGAGTCCAGTCCATAGTGGATCTAACATAATAGTGAGAGTCCAGTCCATAGTGGATCTAACATAATAGTGAGAGTCCAGTCCATAGTAGATCTAACATAATAGTGAGAGTCCAGTCCATAGTGGAACTAACATAATAGTGGGAGTCCAGTCCATAGTGGATCTAACATAATAGTGAGAGTCCAGTCCATAGTGGATCTAACATAATAGTGTGAGAGTCCAGTCCATAGTGGATCCAATACAGTAGTGAGAGTCCCGTCCATAGTGGATCTAACATAATAGTGGGAGTCCAGTCCATAGTGGATCTAACATAATAGTGAGAGTCCAGTCCATAGTAGATCTAACATAATAGTGAGAGTCCAGTCCATAGTGGATCTAACATAATAGTGAGAGTCCAGTCCATAGTGGATCTAACATAATAGTGAGAGTCCAGTCCATAGTGGATCTAACATAATAGTGAGAGTCCAGTCCATAGTGGATCTAACATAATAGTGAGAGTCCAGTCCATAGTAGATCTAACATAATAGTGAGAGTCCAGTCCATAGTGGAACTAACATAATAGTGGGAGTCCAGTCCATAGTGGATCTAACATAATAGTGAGAGTCCAGTCCATAGTGGATCTAACATAATAGTGTGAGAGTCCAGTCCATAGTGGATCCAATACAGTAGTGAGAGTCCCGTCCATAGTGGATCTAACATAATAGTGGGAGTCCAGTCCATAGTGGATCTAACATAATAGTGAGAGTCCAGTCCATAGTAGATCTAACATAATAGTGAGAGTCCAGTCCATAGTGGATCCAATACAGTAGTGAGAGTCCCGTCCATAGTGGATCTAACATAATAGTGAGAGTCCAGTCCATAGTGGATCTAACATAATAGTGAGAGTCCAGTCCATAGTGGAACTAACATAATAACGAGAGTCCAGTCCATAGTGGATCCAATACAGTAGTGAGAGTCCAGTCCATAGTGGATCTAACATAATAGTGAGAGTCCAGTCCATGGTGGATCTAACATAATAGTGAGAGTCCAGTCCATAGTGGATCTAACATAATAGTGAGAGTCCAGTCCATAGTGGATCTAACATAATAGTGAGAGTCCAGTCCATAGTGGATCTAACATAATAGTGTGAGAGTCCAGTCCATAGTGGATCTAACATAATAGTGAGAGTCCAGTCCATAGTGGATCTAACATAATAGTGGGAGTCCAGTCCATAGTGGATCTAACATAATAGCGAGAGTCCAGTCCATAGTGGATCCAATACAGTAGTGAGAGTCCAGTCCATAGTGGATCTAACATAATAGTGAGAGTCCAGTCCATAGTGGATCTAACATAATAGTGAGAGTCCAGTCCATAGTGGATCTAACATAATAGTGAGAGTCCAGTCCATAGTGGATCTAACATAATAGTGAGAGTCCAGTCCATAGTGGATCTAACATAATAGTGAGAGTCCAGTCCATAGTGGATCTAACATAATATTGTGAGAGTCCAGTCCATAGTGGATCCAATACAGTTGTGAGAGTCCAGTCTATAGTGGATCTAACATAATAGTGAGATTCCAGTCCATAGTGGATCCAACATAATAGTGAGAGTCCAGTCCATAGTGGATCTAACATAATAGTGAGAGTCCAGTCCATAGTAGATCTAACATAATAGTGAGAGTCCAGTCCATAGTGGATCCAACATAATAGTGGGAGTCCAGTCCATAGTGGATCTGACATAATAGTGAGAGTCCAGTCCATAGTGGATCTAACATAATAGTGAGAGTCCAGTCCATAGTGGATCTAACATAATAGTGAGAGTCCAGTCCATAGTGGATCTAGCATAATAGTGACAGTGCAGTCCATAGTGGATCTAACATAATAGTGAGAGTCCAGTCCATAGTGGATCTAACATAATAGTGAGAGTCCAGTCCATAGTGGATCTAACATAAGGCTGGAATAAGGCTGTAACATAGAAAAATATGGAAACATTTGATTGTTGTGAATATCTTTCCGGATGCACTGTAAGAACAATAAAACCTAAGTGTAAAGAGAAGTAAACTACATAAAAAGAAAACGTATGTTTGCGGTTATTTAAATGCAAATCCACTTTAAAAAGGTCACAGATATCCCTTACTATCACATGACTCCATGCAAGGCAGTGTCCTAAATGTAGAAGTTTATTGTCGTTCCAATTCTGAATGATCCGTTCCACTGCATTAAATGTGCATTTTATGAATATTACTTCAGAAAGATGATCACAATCAGCACCTTTCACCCTCAAATCCTGCAAGTTGACCTTGTGCATGAGCAGCAGTGCACCGCCTTCTTTCATCAGCGTGGAACTAAGCCAAACAAGCCAGGTTACTCTCTTTTCAAACCTCCTTTTTAAACAGGTAGTCTGGCCTCGTATGATAGCCAAATATGTTCCTTGTACCTTTTTATTTTTATTTTTTTAACTAACCGAGCACATATCCAGTCCAAAAGGTGATGCAAACAGATGCCAAGAAGAAAAAACTGGTGTTTTTGAAGAAAAAAAAAGGCAAGATTTGAAGGACATTAATGTTTTGCTGCAAAAAAAAGCTGTACGGCTAATAAACAAAGCAGGATATTATGATCATACCCATCCATTATTTGTTAAATCAAAACTTGTGAAATTTCAAGATATTGTTTATTATAAAATAACACAGATAATGTTCAAAGCAAAAATAAGGTTCTCATAGTCATCATTGTCACCGACATCCCACTGGGTGTGAGTTTTCCTTGCCCTTATGTGGGCCTACCGAGGATGTCGTAGTGGTTTGTGCAGCCCTTTGAGACACTAGTGATTTAGGGCTATATAAGTAAACATTGATTGATTGATTGAAGTCAAAAATACTTCTCTCTACAGACCAGCAAATACAATCTAAGACAGGGGTGCCCACACTTTTTCTGCAGGCGAGCTACTTTTCAATTGACCAACTCGAGGGGATCTACCTCATTTATATATATCATTTATATTTATTTATTTATGAAAGAGACATTTTTGTAAACAAGTTAAATGTGTTTAATGATAATACAAGCATGTGTAACACATATAGATGTCTTTCTTTCACGAAGACAAGAATATAAGTTGGTGTATTACCTGATTCTGATGACTTGCATTGATTGGAATCAGACAGTAATGATGATAACGCCCACATTTTCAAATGGAGGAGAAAAAAAGTTGTCCTTTCTGTACAATACCACATGAAAGTGGTTGGTTTTTGGCATCTAATTCATCCAGCTTCCATACACTTTACAAGAAAAACATTGGCGGCAAATTCCGTAGCTTGCTTGATTGACATTCACGGCACCCGAGGGTCTTGTGAGATGACGCTGGCTGCTGCCAGTTCATTATTATGAAAAAATGACAGAGAGGAAGGCCAGAAACACTTTTTATTTCAACAGACTTTCGCGCCGTCCCTTCCGTCAAAACTCTAAAGGCCGACTGCACATTTCATATCTTCACAATAAAAGCCCTGCTTCATGCTGCCTGCGCTAACAAAATAAGAGTCTCGGAAAGCCGGCGTGCACAAGTGATGTGCACGCCGGCTTTCTGAGGGATCGCTTGTGCACGCCAGTTTTCCGAGACTCTGTATTTAGTTAGCGCAGGCAGCATGAAGCAGGGCTTTTATTGTGAAGATAGGAAATGTGCAGTCGGCCTTTAGAGTTTTGACGGAAGGTAAAAAGTGTTTCTGGCCTTCCTCTCTGTCATATTTTCATAATAATGATCTTGCAGCAGCCAGCGTCATCTCACAAGACCCTCCGGTACCGTGAATGTCATTTAAGTGACGTCTTGGTGAAGATTGATGATCACTCATTTTTAGGTCTATTTTTTTTAAAAGCCTGGCTGGAGATGGACTGACACACCCCCTGCGGTCGACTAGTAGCTCGCGATCGACGTAATGGGCACCCCTGCTCTAAGAGATGAATCTAAGTTTATTTGACTAAAAGCAAGATTAGTTGTTAAACGTAGATGTTTATCTGTTCTCGGTGTTAATTTGTGGAATTCTGTTGGTAAAGAAATAAAAATGAGTGACTCAGTATTTAATTTCAAAAAGAACATGTCACAATGTATTTTAAAAAGTTATGTGAACTAGAAATTTATGTTTGTTTGGTTAAATGTTGTATTTAGAAGGTATGTGTGTTTATGTATTTACAAAAAATATTTTTGTATTATTTGTTAAAGGGCAACTTAAATGTAAATGCTGAATGACTATATTTCTTTTTGTATTACAAAATTATTAGAATTGAATTTAATTTTTTTTATGTTGGGCATTTTTTGCTTCTGCCTGTTCCAGTCATGTTATTCATTTTTGAATCGTGATCCATGTTTGAATGTGTTTTTGTTAGACTGAAAATAAACTGGAACTGAAGATAAGAGATCGGAATAAAAAAAATAAAAAAAAATGTGAGGCATAACAAAGAGGAAGTAGCGTGTGGAAACATGACGGGGGTTGAAGTGGAGGGTGAGATGTCATTCCGAGGCCGCGGGATGCTTTAATATTTCACCGACTGATCCCTGCATTATGGATTCGCTCTGATTGCCCTCTAAAGACCCGCCATGTGCACTTAGCAAAGTTCTCCGAGCACAACTTCAGCCTGTCTGTAAGAGGCGTCCACGCCCCCTCCCCCGGCAAGCCAATTAGAAGACACTCTGGCTAATGTAACGTTTTGATATCGCCGGTGAGTCTTACAAAGGCAGTTTACACACCGTCTTTCCATACTAGCTCTTCAAGCTTGAACTGGCTTTGACCTGCTGGCTATTACAGAAGCTTTGTTCTTAGCTTTTCGCCTCCGGCTTGTGTGTTGTGTACTGCACACAACGAGCATTTGTGGACCTCTGTGTTTGTCCTGCAAAGTCCTGCATAGTAATTGTCTGATCTTGCTGACTGCTGAAGGCCACGCTTATCTTTCCTATTTTTCCCTTCATGGCCCGTCGTCCAGGGTCCACCACGCTTCCCAGGTCATGGGACACCAGCCCTGTCCAAAGGGCAGGTTCATGTCCCGACCCCCAAGACACCCATTCCCATGTATCATGCTTGGTAATGATACCTGCTCTCAACCCCTTGACTATTAGGGGTCCTGGGTCAAAGAAAGGGCCTTGTTTGAAACCTGTGTAATGCAACCTTGTGGAAAGTTAGTCAAGTTAAAGTACCAATGATTGTTACAAACACACTAAGTGTGGCAAAATTATTCTCTGCATTTGACCCATCACCCTTGATGACCCCCTGGGAGGTGAGGGGAGCAGTGAGCAGCAGCTGATTCAACCCCCAATTCCAACCCTTAATGCAGGGAGGTAACGGGTCCCGTTGTTATAGTCTTTGGTATGACTCGGCCGGGATTTGAACTCACGACCTACCAATCTCAGGGCAGACACTCCAACCACCAGGTCCCCGAGTAGGTAGAGATGTCCGACAATAACAGGCCGCCGATATTTTCGGCCGATAAATGCTTTAAAATGTAATATCGGAAAATATCGGTATCGGTTTCAAAAAGTAAAATCTATGACAGGGGTAGGGAACCTATGGCTCTAGAGCCAGACGTGGCTCTTTTGATGACTACATATGGCTCTCAGATAATTATATTTATATAGCGCTTTTCTCGGGCTTCACGGTGGAAGAGGGGTTAGTGCGTCTGCCTCACAATACGAAGTTCCTGCAGTCCTGGATTCAAATCCAGGCTCGGGATCTTTCTGTGTGGAGTTTGCATGTTCTCCCCGTGACTGCGTGGGTTCCCTCCGGGTACTCCGGCTTCCTCCCACCTCCAAAGACATGCACCTGGGGATAGGCCCCTCCCACTTCCAAAGACATGCACCTGGGGATAGGTTGATTGGCAACACTAAATGGTCCCTAGTGTGTGAATGTTGTCTGTCTATCTGTGTTGGCCCTGCGATGAGGTGGCGACTTGTCCAGGGTGTACCCCGCCTTTCGCCCGATTGTAGCTGAGATAGGCGCCAGCGCCCCCCGTGACCCTGAAGGGGAATAAGCGGTAGAAAATGGATGGATGGATAGCGCTTTTCTCTAGTGACTCAAAGCGCTTTACAAAGTGACACCCAATATCTAAGTTACATTTAAACCAGTGTGGGTGTCACTGAGGGCAGGTGGGTAAAGTGTCTTGCCCAAGGACACAACGGCAGTGATTAGGATGGCAGAAGCGGGAATCGAACCTGGAACCCTCAGGCCACTCTACCAACCGAGCTATGCCGAGTAACCGTGTAATACTCTTCCCTATCAGTAGGTGGCAGTCGGTAGCTAATTGCTTTGTAGATGTGGGAAACAGCGGGAGGCAGAGTGCAGGTAAAAATGTGTCTAATGCTTAAACCAGGGGTAGGGAACCTATGGCTCTAGATCTGGCTCTCAGATAAATCTTAGCTGACATTGCTTAACACGATAAGTCATGAATAATTCGGCTGGTAATCACAGTTTCAAAAATAACGTTCAAATTAGAAAACATTCTCATGCAATTTAATCCAACCATCCGTTTTCTGCCGCACCTGTTCAAGATGTCGCATTAATGGTAAGAAGTGTTATGTGTATTATGGGTTAACTTTTATAATAACCATGTTGTTAAAAAGAATAAGATACTTATTATACTCTACAAATGTTGGTCATACTTAAAAATGCACAAATTTAGTTGTCTTCAGTGTTGAAAAATGTTTTATGGCTCTCACGGAAATACTTTTTGAAATATTTGGCTTTCATGGCTCTCTCGGCCAAAAAGGTTCCCGACCCCTGATCTATGACTTTTTAAAACGCCGCCGTATGGAGTGGTACACGGACGTAGGGAGAAGTACAGAGCGCCAATAAACCTTAAAGGCACTGCCTTTGCGTGCCGGCCCAATCACATAATTAATGCAACTTTTCACACACACAAGTGAATGCAAGGCATACTTGGTCAACAGCCACACAGGTCACACTTAGGGTGGCCGTATACACAACTTTAACACTGTTACATATATGCGCCACACTGTGAAGCCACACCAAACAAGAATGACAAACACATTTTGGGAGTACATCCGCACCGTAACACAACAGAACAAATACCCAGAACCCCTTGCAGCACTAACTCTTCCAGGACGCTAAAATATACACCATCCGCTACCTCGCCCACCTCAACCTCCTCATGCTCTCACAAATTCCAAGCTGCTGTTTTGAGGCATGTTAAAAAAATAAATAATAATAAATATGGCATTTTTTTCCATAACTTGAGTTGATTTATTTTGTAAAACCTTGTTACATTGTTTAATGCATCCAGCGGGGCATCACAACAAAATTAGGCATAATAATGTGTTCATTCCACGACTGTATATATCGGTATCGGTTGATATCGGAATCTGTAATTAAGAGTTGGACAATATCGGATATCGGCATAAAAGCCACTATCAGACATCTCTATTAATAAGAAATCTTACTAAAAAGGTTTGTCATATTTCAACCAGTCATTGTATCGATCTGTCTATTCGTCCATTTTTCACCGCTTGTCCCTTTCCGGGGCCTATCTCAGCTACAATCGGGCGGAAGGTGGGGTACACCCTGGACAAGTCGCCACCTCATCACAGGGCCAACACAGATAGACAGACAACATTCACACACTAGGGACCATTTAGTGTTGCCAATCAACCTATCCCCAGGTGCATGTCTTTGGAGGTGGGAGGAAGCCGGAGTACCCGGAGGGAACCCACGCAGTCACGGGGAGAACATGCAAACTCCACACAGAAAGACCCTGAGCCCAGGGATCAAACCCAGGGACCTTCTCGCTGTGAGGCAAGACAATAACCACTGCTTCCACAGTGCTGCCCTCTAGTATTGATGTGTGAGAATAATACCATATTTTTCGGATTATGAATCGCTCTGGAGTATAAATTGCACCGGCCAAAAATGCATAATAAAGAAGGAAAAAACATATATAAGTCGCACTAGAGCA
Source organism: Nerophis ophidion (assembly GCF_033978795.1). Lineage (NCBI taxonomy): Eukaryota > Metazoa > Chordata > Actinopteri > Syngnathiformes > Syngnathidae > Nerophis > Nerophis ophidion. The sequence continues at coordinate 3,094,503 of NC_084628.1, read as the reverse complement.
GGGGTCACCAACGTGGTGCCCACTGGCTTGTTCTAAAAATAGCTCAAATAGCAGCACTTACCAGTGAGCTGCATCTATTTTTTGAATTGTATTTATTTACTAGCAAGCTGGTCTCGCTTTGCTCGACATTTTTAATTCTAAAAGAGACAAAACTCAAATAGAATTTGAAAACCCGAGAAATTCTTTTAAAGACTTGGTCTTCACTTGTTTAAATAAATTTATTAATTTTCTTACTTTGCTTCTTATAACTTTCAGAAAGACAATTTTAGAGAAATAATACAACCTTAAAAACGATTTTAGGATTTTTAAACACATATACCTTTTTACCTTTTAAATTCCTTCCTCTTCTTTCCTGACAATTTAAATCAATGTTCAAGTATTTTTTTTTATTGTAAAGAATAATAAACACATTTTAATTTAATCCTTCATTTTAGCTTCTGTTTTTTCGACGAAGAATATTTGTGAAATATTTCTTTAAACTTATGATTAAAATTCCAAAAAATTATTATGGCAAATCTAGAAAATCTGTAGAATCAAATTTAAATCTTATTTCAAAGTCTTTTGAATTAAAAAAATAAATTAAAATTCTGGAAAATCTAGAAGAAATAATGATATATAGAAATATAGCTTGGTCCAATTTGTTATATATTCTAACAAAATGCAGATTGGGTTTTAACCTATTTAAAACATGTCATCAAAATTCTAAAATTAATCTTAATCAGAAAAAAGTACTAATGATGTTCCATAAATTATTTTTTTTAATTTTTTCAAAAAGATTCGAATTAGCTAGTTTTTCTCTTCATTTTTTTTGGTAGAATTTTGAATTTTAAAGAGTCAAAATTGAAGATAAACCATGTTTCAAAATGTAATTTTAATTTTCTTCCTGTTTTCTCCTCTTTTAAACCGTTCAATTAAGTCTTTTTTTTCATCATTTATTCTCTACAAAAAACCTTCCGTAGAAGGAAAAAAAATGTACGACGGAATGACAGACAGAAATACCCTTTTTTTATATATATATATATATATATAGATTTATTTATTAAAGGTAAATTGAGCAAATTGGCTATTTCTGGCAATTTATTGAAGTGTGTATCAAACTGGTAGCCCTTGGCATTAATCAGTACCCAAGAAGTAGCTCTTGCTTTCAAAAAGGTTGCTGACCCCTGCTCTAGATCAACATTAGGACTATCTGTCAATATAACATTTAAAATAAATTAAGTTGTATGCTTATATTTGTCAAAGAAAACAATTTTTTTATAGAAAAAACACAAAATATTCAATATTTTCACCCAATAACATTTTTAAGTGGAATATTTTATTTATTGTGAGAAATCATTAAGATGATCAGTGTTTCCACAAAGATAAATATCATTAGTTATTAATAATAACATAGAGTTAAAGGTAAATTGAGCAAATTGGTTATTTCTGGCCATTTATTTAAGTGTGTATCCAACTGGTAGCCCTTCACATTAATCAGTACCCAAGAAGTAGCTCTTGGTTTCAAAAAAGTTGGTGACCCCTGCACTAGAGTATAAGTCGCATTTTTGGGGGAAATTGTATATATATTTTGCTGCATATTTCACTACTTCCAGCTTGTAACCTGCAGGATGTGATTTTCTTTTCGGTGCCATTTTTGTTCAGCCCTTTTTAGTTTTCATAAGTTACCGCCAATGTTGAAATGATCCATTTTCATAAGTACGAAATAGCAGCAGGTAGCATCTTTTTTTTCCACAATGCACTTCTGGAATGACCCACCCACGCCAAAATGTTGTGTGTGTGTGTGTACGTGTGTGTGTGTGTGTGTGTGTGTGCGTGCGTGCGTGCGTGCGTGCGACGATTGCTGATATACACCTAGTCTCTTACCCAAATGAGATAAATAATATTATTTGATATGTTACGGTAATGTGTTGATAATTTCACACGTAAGTCGCTCCAAACTATAAATCGCACCGGCCAAACTATGAAAAAATCTGCCATTTATAATCCGAAAAATACGGTAATGCTAAATTGAATAAAATATATTGTTTCCCACCTTTACAATATTCAACTTAAAAAATAATAATATTTATGTTGTACGATTGTGCTTACTACATTTAATGTATTTAAACTTAAATCTACAATCAAGAAAATACGCAAATACGGTATTAGCTTTCACTGCTATGCTGATGACACCCAACTCTACATGCCCCTAAAGCTGACCAACACGCCGGATTGTAGTCAGCTGGAGGCGTGTCTTAATGAAATTAAACAATGGATGTCCGCTAACTTTTTGCAACTCAACGCCAAAAAAACGGAAATGCTGATTATCGGTCCTGCTAGACACCGACCTCTATTTAATGATATAACTCTAACATTTGACAACCAAACAATTAAACAAGGCGACACGGTAAAGAATCTGGGTGTTATCTTTGATCCAACTCTCTCCTTTGAGGCACACATTAAAAGCGTTACTAAAACGGCCTTCTTTCATGGACTCTTGCGACTGTGTTGGATCCATTATGGATTGAACTTTCACAGTATCATGTTAGACCCGCTCGACATCCATTGCTTTCCTCCTCTCCAAGGTTTCTCATAGTCATCATTGTCACCGACGTCCCACTGGGTGTGAGTTTTCCTTGCCCTTATGTGGGCCTACCGAGGATGTCGTAGTGGTTTGTGCAGCCCTTTGAGACACTAGTGATTTAGGGCTATATAAGTAAACATTGATTGATTGATTGAGAAATGTGTTATTAAAATATTTCAGTGTGTGTGTCGAGAATCTATACAACAAAACATAAGAGTTTATTTTTTGAACAGAACTACTGAAATAAATCAACCTTTGAAGTGTGAAGTGAATTACATTTATATAGCGCTTTTCTCTAGTGACTCAAAGCGCTTTACATAGTGAAACCCAATATCTAAGTTACATTTAAACCAGTGTGGGTGGCACTGGGAGCAGGTGGGTAAAGTGTTCTTGCCCAAGGACACAACGGCAGTGACTAGGTTGGCGGAAGCGGGAATCGAACCTGCAACCCTCAAAATAAATCAACCTTTGAAGTGTGAAGTGAATTATATTTATATAGTGCTTTTTCTCTAGTGACTCAAAGCACTTTTACATAGTGAAACCCAATATCTAAGTTACATTTAAAGCAGTGTGGGTGGCACTGGGAGCAGGTGGGTAAAGTTTTCTTGCCCAAGGACACAACGGCAGTGACTATGTTGGCAGAAGCGGGAATCGAACCTGCAACCCTCAAGTTGCTGGCACGGCCACTCTACCAACCTAGAAGTGTTATTTGCAACACAGCTGGCAACCTAAGTGCATCTGCGAAATTTTGCTATCATAATTCTAACCCGCATTTTGTGTAGTTGCCAACATCTCTCATTCAGGTTGGACAGATGTGGTTCCGCAGTTGTCAAAACAACATTCAAGTCGAGGTCAGCGTGTCAACCTCGTTTTCTGCCTCTGCTCCTTCAAAGCCATCTCTAATTGGTCGGCTGTATCTCAATGTCTGAGCTGTTTATCTGTGAAATATCCTGTGGAATCTTGTCCTTTGTGTGTGTGTGTGTGTGTGTGTGTGTGTGTGTGTGTGTGTGTGTGTGTGTGTGTGTGTGTGTGTGTGTGTGTGTATAAAACATTCAGCATGCATTAAAGCAAGGCCTTTGCTGAAGCCTCCCACTCATGTTGCCTGTGCAGTGTGCCACCTAGTGGTTGTGGGGAGTATTACTCCTGCTTGAGGTTCAGTAGAAGCTGCTGCTGTGCACCTGTTGAAGAAGATGCTATTTTGCTTCTGTACAATCTGGAAATAATACCTATAGGTTATTATGGTATTTTGGTGTTGTAGATCCTGTAGATCAGTGGTCCCCAACCTTTTTGGCACCAGGGACCGGTTTGATGTAGGCATTATTTTCTAGTGCCAGATAAAAAAAAGTGCATGAAAAATACAACTCACTATAACGCTGAGTTAGTCCGTTCATAACTTTTATGGACAGAATTTCTAGGCGTAATCAAGGCGTTGAGGTGATCCGGTTTGGTGACCGCAGGATTAGGTCTCTGCTTTTTGCAGATGATGTGGTCCTGATGGCTTCATCCGGCCGGGATCTTCAGCTCTCACTGGATCGGTGCGCAGCCGAGTGTGAAGCGACCGGGATGAGAATCAACACCTCCAAGTCTGACTCCATGGTTTTTACCTGGAAAAGGGTGGAGTGAGACTCTAGCCTTTAAATAGACTCCCTTTTTAGACCAGTTGATCTGCCGTTTCTTTTCTTTTTCTCCTATGTCCCACTCTCCCTTGTGGAGGGGGTCCGGTCCGATCCGGTGGCCATGTACTGCTCGCCTGTGTATCGGCTGGGGACATCTCTGCGCTGCTGATCCGCCTCCGCTTGGGATGGTTTCCTGCTGGCTCCGCTGTGAACGGGACTCTCGCTGCTATGTTGGATCCACTTTGGACTGGACTCTTGCGACTGTGTTGGATCCATTATGGATTGAACTTTCACAGTATCATGTTAGACCCGCTCGACATCCATTGCTTTCCTCCTCTCCAAGGTTCTCATAGTCATCATTGTCACCGACGTCCCACTGGGTGTGAGTTTTCCTTGCCCTTATGTGGGCCTACCAAGGATGTTGTAGTGGTTTGTGCAGCCCTTTGAGACACTAGTGATTTAGGGCTATATAAGTAAACATTGATTGATTGATTGAGTGAAGTGAAGTGAATTATGTTTATATAGCTCTTTTCTCTAGTGACTCAAAGCGCTTTACATAGTGAAACCCAATATCTAAGTTACATTTAAACCAGTGTGGGTGGCACTGGGAGCAGGTGGGTAAAGTGTCTTGCCCAAGGACACAACGGCAGTGACTAGGATGGCGGAAGCGGGAATCGAACCGGCAACCCTCAAGTTGCAGGCACGGCCGCTCTACCAAGCGAGCTATGCCGCCCCACTTTTGGGATCACTAGCGCCCTCTACCACCAGGAGGCGGGAGTCATTTAATGACTCATATTTGACACACGCAGCTACGGTATGTTAATAAAACATAGCTGCTTACTGTTCTTTTTAGCATATTCAATAACTTGGATCTTAAATCTTACTGAATAGCTCTTTATTTTCTTCCTTTTATATAATTTTAAATTATTGAAATCAGCCTGCGATGAGGTGGCGACTTATCCAGGGTGTACCCCGCCTTCCGCCCAATTGTAGCTGAGATAGGCGCCAGCGCCCCCCGCGACCCCAAAAGGGAATAAGCGGTAGGAAATGGATGGATGGATGGAAATCAGCCTCCTCCATTTTGAAAATGATGACAAGTGAAGTGTCACTCGTGACGGGACGAGTTTGACCCGGTGGAAATTCTAGACATGCGCTAATAAAAATAATATTTTGCGAAACGAGTTTGACCCGACAGTAATTCTAGGCAGGCACATACTATATACCCGGCGGCAATTCGAGAAAATACGGTATATATCGTGTATCGTGACATGGCTTAAAAATATTGCTATTGATAAAAGGCCATAATGCCCAGCCCTACGTATCTCTTATGAGTGCCATCTCCGGGTTGGGGAGGAGACCCTGCCCCAAGTGGAGGAGTTCAAGTACCTCGGAGTCTTGTTCACTAGTGAGGGAAGAGTGGATCGGTGCGGTGTCTTCGGTAATGCGGACGCTGTATCGTTCCGTTGTGGTGAAGAAGGAGCTGAGCCGGTAGGCAAAGCTCTGATTTTACCGGTCGATCTACGTTCCCATCCTCACCTATGGTCATGAACTTTTGGGTTATGAGTTTCCTCCGCCCTTAGAGATAGGGTGAGAAGCTCTGCCATCCGGGAGGAACTCAAAGTAAAGCCGCTGCTCCTCCACATGGAGAGGAGCCAGATGAGGTGGTTCGGGCATCTGGTCAGGATGCCACCCGAACGCCTCCTTAGGGAGGTGTTTCGGACCCGTCCGACTGGTAGGAGGCCACGGGGAAGACCCAGGACACGTTGGGAAGACTATGTCTCCCGGCTGGCCTGGGAACGCCTCGGAATCCCCCGGGAAGAGCTAGACGAAGTGGCTGGGGAGAGGGAAGTCTGGGCTTCCCTGCTTAGGCTGTTGCCCCCGCGACCCGACCTCGGCTAAGCGGAAGAAGATGGATGGATGGATGGATGGATAGTGGGAGCCCTGGGCTTGTTTTTTTGACACGAGATGCAGATGGAAATCAGCCTTAGGCTACAATCTGTCACATTTATACTTGATATTTTCATTAATGTGCATTGTATCATGTCACAAAGTTAGAACAAATATAACTTACTATGAGGAGTGTTATGTTACGTCTATAAACAAGCTTATTGGTGTGTCTAGTGCAGATCTGGGAAAATTAAGGCCCGGGGGCCCGTTAAACTTTTCAATCTGGCCCGCCCGACATTCCCAAATATTTTTTTTTTTTTAGATCTTTGAGATGGGAAGTGTAGTTGCCATTATGATGTGCACTCATGTTTTCTAATGACCGTAAGTCTTCAACTATACTAAGTATTTCAATGGTTGGAATCTGCACTTATGGATGATATACCAGTTACTATGGTCATCTAATGAGTTACTATGGTCATCTAATGAGTTACTATGGTCATCTAATGAGTTACTATGGTCATCTAATGAGTTACTATGGTCATCTAATGAGTTACTATGGTCATCTAATGAGTTACTATGGTCATCTAATGAGTTACTATGGTCATCTAATGAGTTACTATGGTCATCTAATGAGTTACTATGGTCATCTAATGAGTTACTATGGTCATCTAATGAGTTACTATGGTCATCTAATGAGTTACTATGGTCATCTAATGAGTTACTATGGTCATCTAATGAGTTACTATGGTCATCTAATGAGTTACTATGGTCATCTAATGAGTTACTATGGTCATCTAATGAGTTACTATGGTCATCTAATGAGTTACTATGGTCATCTAATGAGTTACTATCGTCATCTAATTAGTTACTATGGTCATCTAATGAGTTACTATGGTCATCTAATGAGTTACTATGGTCATCTAATGAGTTACTATGGTCATCTAATTAGTTACTATCGTCATCTAATTAGTTACTATGGTCATCTAATGAGTTACTATGGTCATCTAATTAGTTACTATGGTCATCTAATGAGTTACTATCGTCATCTAATGAGTTACTATGGTCATCTAATGAGTTACTATGGTCATCTAATGAGTTACTATGGTCATCTAATTAGTTACTATGGTCATCTAATGAGTTACTATGGTCATCTAATGAGTTACTATCGTCATCTAATTAGTTACTATCGTCATCTAATGAGTTACTATCGTCATCTAATGAGTTAGTATGGTCATCTAATGAGTTACTATGGTCATCTGATTAGTTACTATGGTCATCTAATTAGTTACTATGGTCATCTAATTAGTTACTATGGTCATCTAATGAGTTACTATCGTCATCTAATGAGTTACTATGGTCATCTAATGAGTTACTATCGTCATCTAATGAGTTAGTATGGTCATCTAATGAGTTACTATGGTCATCTGATTAGTTACTATGGTCATCTAATGAGTTAGTATGGTCATCTAATGAGTTACTATAGTCATCTAATTAGTTACTATGGTCATCTAATGAGTTACTATGGTCATCTAATTAGTTACTATGGTCATCTAATGAGTTACTATGATCATCTAATTAGTTACTATGGTCATCTAATGAGTTACTATGGTCATCTAATGAGTTACTATGGTCATCTAATCAATCAATCAATCAATGTTTACTTATATAGCCCTAAATCACTAGTGTCTCAAAGGGCTGCACAAACCACCACGACATCCTCGGTAGGAAAACTCACACCCAGTGGGACGTCGGTGACAATGATGACTATGAGAACCTTAGAGAGGAGGAAAGCAATGGATGTCGAGCGGGTCTAACATGATACTGTGAAAGTTCAATCCATAATGGATCCAACACAGTCGCGAGAGTCCAGTCCAAAGAGGATCCAAGACACAGCAGCGAGAGTCCCGTTCACAGCGGAGCCAGCAGGAAACCATCCCAAGCGTAGGCGGACCAGCAGCGCAGAGATGTCCCCAGCCGATACACAGGCGAGCAGTACATGGCCACCGGATCGGACCGGACCCCCTCCACACGGGAGAGTGGGACATAGAAGAAAAAGAAAAGAAACGGCAGATCAACTGGTCTAAAAAGGGAGTCTATTTAAAGGCTAGAGTATACAAATGAGTTTTAAGGTGAGACTTAAATGCTTCTACTGAGGTAGCATCTCCAACTGTTACCGGGAGGGCATTCCAGAGTACTGGAGCCCGAACGGAAAATGCTCTATAGCCCGCAGACTTTTTTTGGGCTTTGGGAATCACTAATAAGCCGGAGTCCTTTGAACGCAGATTTCTTGCCGGGACATATGGTACAATACAATCGGCAAGATAAGATGGAGCTAGACCGTGTAGTATTTTATACGTAAGTAGTAAAACCTTAAAGTCACATCTTAAGTGCACAGGAAGCCAGTGCAGGTGAGCCAGTACAGGTATATATATGTATGTATATATGTATATAAAGGTATATACAGTATAGGTATATATGTATGTATATATGTATATAAAGGTATATACAGTACAGGCGTAATGTGATCAAACTTTCTTGTTCTTGTCAAAAGTCTAGCAGCCGCATTTTGTACCAACTGTAATCTTTTAATGCTAGACATGGGGAGACCCGAAAATAATACGTTACAGTAGTCGAGGCGAGACGTAACAAACGCATGGATAATGATCTCAGCGTCTTTAGTGGACAGAATGGAGCGAATTTTAGCGATATTACGGAGATGAAAGAAGGCCGTTTTAGTAACGCTTTTAATGTGTGCCTCAAAGGAGAGAGTTGGGTCGAAGATAACACCCAGATTCTTTACCGTGTCGCCTTGTTTAATTGTTTGGTTGTCAAATGTTAGAGTTGTATTATTAAATAGAGTTCGGTGTCTAGCAGGACCGATAATCAGCATTTCCGTTTTTTTGGCGTTGAGTTGCAAAAAGTTAGCGGACATCCATTGTTTAATTTCATTAAGACACGCCTCCAGCTGACTACAATCCGGCGTGTTGGTCAGCTTTAGGGGCATGTAGAGTTGGGTGTCATCAGCATAACAGTGAAAGCTAATACCGTATTTGCGTATGATGTCACCTAGCGGCAGCATGTAGATGCTGAAGAGTGCAGGGCCAAGGACCGAACCCTGGGGAACTCCACACGTTACCTTAACGTAGTCCGAGGTCACATTGTTATGGGAGACACACTGCATCCTATCAGTAAGATAAGAGTTAAACCAAGACAGGGCTAAGTCTGACATACCAATTCGTGTTTTGATACGTTCTAATAAAATATTATGATCGACGGTATCGAAAGCAGCGCTAAGATCGAGGAGCAGCAACATAGATGACGCATCAGAATCCATCGTTAGCAATAGATCATTAGTCATTTTTGCGAGGGCTGTCTCCGTGGAGTGATTTGCCCTGAAACCGGATTGAAAGGTTTCACATAGATTGTTAGACGCTAAGTGTTCATTTAACTGCTCCGCAACAATTTTTTCAAGGATTTTTGAAATAAAGGGAAGGTGAGACACCGGTCGGTAGTTTACCATGAGGTCAGGATCGAGGTTAGGTCTTTTAAGAAGAGGATGAATAACCGCTTTTTTGAATGCTAGGGGAACAGTGCCCGAGGAGAGTGATAAGTTTATAATATTTAGCACTGATGGACCTAATAATACAAAAAGCTCCTTGATCAGTTTCCCAGGAAGAGGGTCAAGTAAACATGTTGTCTGTTTTATTCCATTTACACGTTGTAACAATTCCTCTAATGTTATTTCCTCAAAACGAGAGAAACTATTTTGGAGGGCAGTATCCGCCGTATATACAATCGTGTCAGTGTTAATAGAACCCCGTTGTAGCTGGGACGCATTGTCTTTAATCTCCTTTCTAATGACTTCAATTTTCTTACTAAAGAATTGCATAAAGTCATCAGCTGAGTGGGTTGAGCTACTGGAAGGAGTCCCTTGTTGGCTTAGCGATGCTACCGTACTAAACAAAAATTTAGGATCGTTTTTATTACGGTGGATGAGATTTGAGTAATATTTAGCTTTAGCTAAGGTAAGCATGCGTTTATAAGTTATTAAACCATCACTCCATGCTTGACGGTGCACCTCATGTTTAGTCGTGCGCCATTTGCGTTCCAGCTTTCTACATAATAATTTCTGAGCTCTAGTGTCTTCTGTAAACCACGGGGTGCGCTTTTTTGGAGCCTTTTTTAACTTTAGCGGTGCTATGTTATCAATGGTTTCGCGCAGGGCGTCGTTAAAGTTGTTAGTGAGGTTATCAATAGAGCCCACATACTTTGGGAATGGTGCCATTACCGAGGGCAGTAGGTCAGCAAGAGTTGTCGTTGTGGCTGTATTAATGTTGCGGCTGCTATAGCAGTTATTATTATTATTAGTTTGACGAACATGCGTCTGAACCTCGAATTTTATAAGGTAATGATCAGACAATACTTTAGTATACGGGAGTATCGTAACTTTGGAAACGTTGATGCCCCTGACAAGCACTAGGTCTATTGTATTACCGTTGCGATGCGTGGGTTCATTTATTATTTGTGTGAGACCACAGCTATCAATTACAGTCTGGAGCGCTACGCACGGTGGGTCCGATGGGGTATTCATATGGATATTAAAGTCCCCCATTATGATTATATTATCGGCGTGTGTCACTAGATCAGCAACGAACTCTGAGAATTCATTAATAAAGTCCGAATAGGGCCCTGGGGGGCGGTATGAGTTACTATGGTCATCTAATGAGTTACTATGGTCATCTAATGAGTTACTATGGTCATCTAATGAGTTACTATGGTCATCTAATGAGTTACTATGGTCATCTAATGAGTTACTATCGTCATCTAATGAGTTAGTATGGTCATCTAATGAGTTACTATGGTCATCTAATGAGTTACTATGGTCATTAATGAGTTACTATGGTCATCTAATTAGTTACTATGGTCATCTAATGAGTTACTATCGTCATCTAATGAGTTACTATGGTCATCTAATGAGTTACTATGGTCATCTAATTAGTTACTATGGTCATCTAATGAGTTACTATCGTCATCTAATGAGTTACTATGGTCATCTAATGAGTTACTATGGTCATCTAATGAGTTACTATGGTCATCTAATGAGTTACTATCGTCATCTAATGAGTTAGTATGGTCATCTAATGAGTTACTATGGTCATCTGATTAGTTACTATGGTCATCTAATGAGTTACTATGGTCATCTAATGAGTTACTATGGTCATCTAATGAGTTACTATGGTCATCTAATTAGTTACTATGGTCATCTAATGAGTTACTATGGTCATCTAATGAGTTACTATGGTCATCTAATGAGTTACTATGGTCATCTAATGAGTTACTGTGGTCATCTAATGAGTTACTATGGTCATCTAATGAGTTACTATGGTCATCTAATGAGTTACTATGGTCATCTAATGAGTTACTATGGTCATCTAATGAGTTACTATGGTCATCTAATGAGTTACTATGGTCATCTAATGAGTTACTATGGTCATCTAATGAGTTACTATGGTCATCTAATGAGTTACTATGGTCATCTAATGAGTTACTATGGTCATCTAATGAGTTACTATGGTCATCTAATGAGTTACTATGGTCATCTAATGAGTTACTATGGTCATCTAATGAGTTACTATGGTCATCTAATGAGTTACTATGGTCATCTAATGAGTTACTATGGTCATCTAATGAGTTACTATGGTAATGTAGGTCACAACAGCTCAGACGAGGCACCAAGCAGTGTGGGCGGGGAGCGTTTCCACTGACACGGAAGGAGCTTTTCACAACAAAGTTCTAAAGCTTAGTGATGTATCAGATTGTCGGTGGGTTTATTTTGTACCTTTCGCTTTCATATTTCACTGTTTGTTGCATTTTTGTTGCGTTTCACTTGATTGTAAAATATCTCTATCAAAAAGGGGTGTGACATTCATATTTTGTCAATATTCAGTGTTTTATCCTTCGTAGAAAAATATAAAATTCCATTTTGTTTTTTAAGGCAGTCTGTCATAAAGTTTTTACCATTCATTCAGACATTATTGTGAGGTTTTCTATTAGTGTCCCTAAAAATAGACACATTTTTTTCCCTAAATGTGGCCCCTGAGTCAAAATAATTGCCCAGGGCCTGGTCTAGTGGGACAGGCAAAACTTAAAGGCCTACTGAAATGAGATTTTTTTATTCAAACGGGGATAGCAGGTCCATTCTCATGTGTCATACTTGATCATTTCGCGATATTGCCATATTTTTGCTGAAAGGATTTAGCAGAGAACATCCACGATAAAGTTTGCAACTTTTGGTCGCTAATAAAAAAGCCTTGCCTGTACCGGAAGTAGGCAGACGATGTGCGCGTGACGTCACGGGTTGTGGAGCTCCTCACATCTGAACATTGTTTACAATCATGGCCACCAGCAGCGAGAGCGATTCGGACCGAGGAAGCGACGTTTTCCCCTTTAATTTGAGCAAAGATGAAAGATTTGTGGATGAGGAAAGTGAGAGTGAAGGACTAGAAAAAGAAAAAAAAGACTAGGGCAGTGGGAGCGATTCAGATGTTATTAGACACATTTACTAGGATAATTCTGGAAAATCCCTTATCTGTTACTGGCGTTTTAGTGAGATTATATGCTCTTACATGTATCCGACGGTCGGGGGGCGGCCGGTTGGAGGAGGCAAGAGAATCCGCAGCTGCATGAGGAACGACCAAGCTATCCGCTCATGTCTACGGTAAGAGCCGACTTATTACCACCATTTTCTCACCGAAACCTGCCGGTTGACATGTTCGCATTGACCGCTCTGTTCCATAGTAAAGTTTCACCGTCATTTTCGGGATGTAAACAAGGAAACACCGGCTGTGTTTGTGTGGCTAAAGGCGGCCGCAATACACCGCTTCCCACCTACATCTTTCTTCTTTGACGTCTCCATTATTAATTGAACAAGTGGAGGAGTTCAAGTACCTAGGAGTCTTGTTCACGAGTGGGGGAAGAGTGGATCGTGAACCGACAGGCGGATCGGTGCGGCGTCCTCAGTAATGTGGACGTTGTATCGTTCCGTTGTGGTGAAGAAGGAGCTGAGCCGGAAGGCAAAGCTCTCAATTTACCGGTTGATCTACGTTCCCATCCTCACCTATGGTCATGAGCTTTGGGTCATGACCGAAAGGATAAGATCACGGGTACAAGCGGCCGAAATGAGTTCGGGTCTCTCCCTTAGAGATAGGGTGAGAAGCTCTGCCATCCGGGAGGAACTCAAAGTAAAGCCGCTGCTCCTCCACATGGAGAGGAGCCAGATGAGGTGGTTCGGGCATCTGGTCAGGATGCCAGCCCGAACGCCTCCCTAGGGAGGTGTTTAAGGGCACGTCCAGACCGGGTAGGAGGCCACGGGAAGACCCAGGACACATTGGGAATACTATGTCTCCCGGCTGGCCTGGGAACGCCTCGGGATCCCCCCGGGAAGAGCTAGACGAAGTGGCTGGGGAGAGGGAAGTCTGGGTTTCCCTGCTTAGGCTGCTGCCCCCGCAAACCCAACCTCGGATAAGCGTAAGAAGATGGATGGATGGATGGATGGAAATTGCAAAAGATTCAGCAACACAGTTGTCCAGAATACTGTGTAATTATGCGATTAAAGCAGTAGACTTATAGCTGGGATCGGTGCTACAATCCGTGACTTCACGCACACACGTCATCATACCGCAACGTTTTCATCAGGATAATTCGCGCAAATTTAAAATTGCAATTTAGTAAACTAAAGCGGCCGTATTGGCATGTGTTGCAATGTTAATATTTTCATCATTGATATATAAACTATCAGACTGTGTGGTCGCTAGTAGTGGCTTTCAGTAGGCCTTTAAGTCAGAGAAAATGCAGTCATTTATAAATTATTTAATGTTTCTCTGCGGCCAGGTAGCAAATGTGTCACGGATCCCGGACCCGGCGGTTGTAAATGATATTTTTCTATTATTATTGTATTGATCAGCTGTAGTCCCATTATAAATGCACTCTCGTCCTATCATTTATCATCTGTTCCATTGTTGTTCTTCCTCGTCGCCGTGCCGGACTTATTGACAGCAACATTTTTTTCCAGTGACGGCACGGGGCCTCTGACATTGTGCGAGGCTGATTCTTCTGGTGCGGTTTGTTTTGATGGGCGGCCCGTGCCCACGACACCCACCACGCACTCCAAACGGGGTGTTTAGCGCGTCGGTAGTGCTACCCGCCAACACGCGCCCTCTTGTATTCAGACATGGAGACGCGCCACGCATGCGGGCTAAGTGAATAACTGTTGCGCTGACCTCAGCGCTGCCGGTTTCTCACATGTCGTGTATTGAGTTGTTGCGAAAAACGTGGGGCTGGATGCTGCTCTTTTGTTGTTCTCTTGCCTCCCAAACTCCATATTAGTAGCTTCTTCCGTCGCTCCGCGCGCCGCCCAGCATCCCTCCTTAATAACTCAGCTTTTGGATTTAATTGCTTATCCGTGCATAAATGTATTAACCCTGCATTGTATCTGGTTTGCTGTGGTCCCAGGGGCCTCCGCCCCCCCCCCCCTCCACCCCTCACACGACAAACCTCTCTGACGTCCATATGAATAGTCCCTCTCCCGCGCAGTAATAGGGAATCAGCATCGAGGCGGTGAGCATTGGCAGCGTGTAAAGAGATAAATCAGATTGGGGTTCTTGCTTTGCCAGTTTATTGAATCTAAATTGCGAGCTCGTGCGTGGCCCCCGCCTGCCCTACACGGCCCATCCATCTCCTGGTTGATAATGGCCCGATTCCACCTGATGGGAGTGTTATTTTACACATACACACACGCCAACTCGTGTTTTTTTTCAAAGCCACTCACATCTTCTTTAAACCTGTGTTTTTTCAACCACTGTGCTGTGACATATTGTCTGATGTGCCGTGGAAAAATGATGCAGCTTTACCTAGTTGGTTCAAAAAATACACAAACCCCGTTTCCATATGAGTTGGGAAATTGTGTTAGATGTAAATATAAACGTAATGCAATGTCTTGGCAATCTTCACATAAAACAAAGAACAACAACAAAAAAAAGGAAAACAAAAAAAAAAAAACACTCATTTGAGCAATGATTGAGCCGGGAAGGGTGTAGGTTGAGAAGCAACGCTTATATAAACCTAGCCCATCACAACAAGAACAAGGTTCAAAAATATATAAAATCTAAAACATGCTTCACTTATATTACTTTTTTTTAAGCAATATATAAGCAACATATATGTAGCACACGTCTCATATACACAGTTTAACATTTAAATCAAACATATACATTTGTACACTTATATATATACATATGTTATATATACACAATTTATTTAAATTCCATATAAAGTGGTAATATATACATTTTAATATAACCTATATGTATAATTATGAAATCATAAATTGTATTTATATACATATTATATATTATTGTCTTTCTAAAACAATGTTTTCTCTTCTTTCTTATATTTACTAATGATAAATGATTTTAAAAGCTTTTTAAACTGGTTTATGTTGGTGCTGGCGTTTTATTTCATCCTTTAAACAGTTCCATATTTTAACACCTGCTATTGTTATACTCATTCGTTTCTGCGTTGTTCTACAATATTGGATCTTAAAAAGTAGTTCTCCTCTTAAATTATAATTCCCTTCTCTCTGTAAAAATCTTCTCTGTAACCCTGTTGGAAGTGAATCTTTACTTGCTTTATAAATCATTTTGGGCAGTCTTGAGTTGGATGAGATCTGGTAGTTTTAAATCAAATGTTTTTGTAAATAATCCATTAGTGTGTTCTCGGGGTCCTGTGTTATGTATCAGTCTGGTGGCCCTTTTTTGCATTATGAATAGTGGTTGGATGTCCGTCCTGTATGTATTTCCCCAAACTTCTAGGCAGTAACTCAAATATGGTAAAACAAGTGTACAATAAAGAGTGTGTAATGTTTTTTGATGAAGAATGTGCCTTGTTTTACCCAGGACAGCAATACTTCTCGCCAAATTCCTGTTGAAGTATGTAATGTGTGACTTCCAGCAGATCATGCAAATCCTTTTCAGCCCATATTCAGTTGAATGCACGACAAAGACAAGATATTTGATGTTCAAACTCATAAACGTTCTATATTTTTTTGCAAATAATAATTAACTTAGAATTTCATGGCTGCAACAAGTGCCAAAGTAGTTGGGAAAGGGCATGTTCACCACTGTGTTGCATCACCTTTTCTTTAACAACACTCAATAAACGTTTGGGAACTGAGGAAACTGTTACGGTTCAGACCCCTGCCAGCGCCACTCGGGACACGCCCACGGGCGCACACATCCAGGAATGAGGTGCGCGCGTCTCCGCCCTGCAGCACTCGCCAGCTGCAATCAGTCACCTGCAAACTTCACACCTGATGGTAATGACGGAGCTGCCTTTACAGACCTGGACAACCTGCCATCACTCGCCGGATTAGAGCCGTCTGTACCTGACTCTTCCTGTGGTTTCTCCTGGATCCCCTTTTGTTCCCTTGCCTCCCGGACTGCCTTTGGATTCTCGACCTCCCGCTTGGACACGTTTTCCCACGGACTTCCACGTTCTTCACTCTCGTCAACATTTTGGTAAGACATCCTTTCAGCTAAGTCTACACACATAGCCTTACACCATACACACTTGAGTTTTGTCAGACTTCATTTCCTTGGTTTATTCATTAGCGGTATTAGTATTATTATTATTATTATTATTAGTAGTAGTACTACAGATTTATGTATATTATTTACTATATAATAATAAATCTTTGGACATACTGCCACCTGGTGTTCGTTTGCCGTCACCTCCCCTTTAGTCAAACATAACAGAAAGGAATTTGTTGAAGCTGTGAAAGTGCAATTCTTTCCCATTCTTGTTTTAAGTAGAGCTTCAGTCGTTCAACATTTCAGAGTTCTTCGCTGTCGTATTTTAAGCTTCATGAATGTGCCACAACATTTTCCATGGGAGACAGGTCTGGACTGCAGGCGGGCCAGGAAAGTACCTGCACTCTTTTTTTTACGAAGCCACGCTGTTGTAACACGTGCTGAATGGGAGACCAGGTCTGGAAAGTACCTGCACTCTTTTTTTACAAAGCCACGCTGTTGTAACACGTACTGAATGTGGCTTGGCATTGTCTTGCTGAAATAAGCAGGGGCGTCCATGAAAAAGACGGTGCTTAGATGGCAGCATATGTTGTTCCAAAACCTGTATGTACCTTTCAGCATTAATGGTGCCTTCACAGACGTGCCTTGGGCACTAATGCACCCCCATACCATCACAGATGATGGCTTTTGAACTTTGCGTTGATAACAGTCTGGGTGGTTCGCTTGCCCTTTGGTCCGGATGACACTGTGTCGAATATTTCCAAAAGCAATTTGAAATGTGGACTCGTCAGACCACAGAACAATTTCCACTTTGCATCAGTCCATCTTAAAATGATCTCGGGCCCAGAGAAGCCGGCGGCGTTTCTGGATGTTGTTGATAAATGGCTTTCGCTTTGCATAGTAGAGCTTTAACTTGCACTTACAGATAGAGCGACGAACTGTATTTAGTGACAGTGGTTTTCTGAAGTGTTCCTGAGCCCATGTGGTGATATCCTTTAGAGATTGATATCGGTTTTTGATACAGTGCTGGTCTGAGTGATCGAAGGTCACGGTCATTCAATGTTGCTTTCCGGCCATGCCGCTTACGTGGAGTGATTTCTCCAGATTCTCTGAACCTTTTGATGATATTATGGAGCGTAGATGTTGAAATCCCTAAGTTTCTTGCAATTGCACTTTGAGAAATGTTGTTCTTAAACTGTTTGACTATTTGCTCACACAGTTGTGGACAAAGGGGTGTACCTCGCCCCATCCTTTCTTGTGAAAGGACTGAGCATTTTTTGGGAAGCTGTTTTTATAGCCAATCATGGGCACCCACCTGGTTCCCAATTAGCCTGCACACCTGTGGGATGTTCCAAATAAGTGTTTGATGAGCATTCCTCAACTTTATCAGTATTTATTGCCACCTTTCCCAACTTCTTTGTCACGTGTTGCTGGCATCAAATTCTAAAGTTAATGATTATTTGTTTATCAGTTTGAACATCAAATATGTTGTCTTTGTAGCATATTCAACTGAATATGGCTTGAAAAGGATTTGCAAATCATTGTATTCTGTTTATATTTACATCTAACACAATTTCCCAACTCATATGGAAACGGGGTTCGTACATTGATTACTCTAAAGCAGGGGTAGGGAACCTATGGCTCTAGAGCCAGATGTGGCTCTTTTGATGACTGCATCTGGCTCTCAGATAAATCTGAGCTGTCATTGCTTAACACAATAAATAATGAATAATTCCACTTGTAATCTCAGTGTTAAAAATAACGTTCAAAATATAAAAAATTCTCATGCATTTTGAATCCATCCGTCCATTTTCTACCGCAGCCTATTCAAGAAGTTGCGTTAATGGTAAGAAGTTATTTATCTATTATTGGTTAGTGTGGGGCTTGCCCTCCTGGGGGTTCTTCAGACCACCAAGGCACCGACATGAGAGCCTGTTTCAGGGGTAACAATATTGTTTTATTTTTCAATTAGTCTCTCAGTTGCTTTCCAGCAATTGTATTTTCCTCGTTCGTTCTCGCTCGCGCTCTGCTCCAGCCCCAACCCTGTCTCTCCTCCTGGCTGCTGCTTATAACAGAGCGACAGGTGATTAGATAACAAGGCAAAGGTGGGCCATCTACGCACCTGTCGCTGATTTCGAGGCCGGTCCTGGCAACACCCCGCTTCGCTGCAGGCCCGCTGGCCACGCCCCCTCCACAGTTAGCTTCAGAATAACAATGTTTGTTGATTACAAAGAGATAATGAGACCTAGTTATATCGCTAGAAATGTTGGTCTTACTTAAAAATGCACACATTTAGTTGTTCAGTGGTTGAATTTTTTTTTTTAGATGGCTCTTACAGAAATACATTTTAGAATATTTGGCTTCTTGGCTCTCTCAGCCAAAAATATTCCCGACCCCTGCTCTAAAGAGTGTTTAATTTGTTAAGATATACAGTAAGATGAATAATGACAATTCAGGTTATGCAGTTCAACTCCTGCTTGACTAATTGACTGATCAGGCAGGTGTGTCTCTATACTTTAGCCCAGGGGTGCCCACACTTTTTCTGCAGGCGAGCTACTTTTCAATTGACCAACTTGAGGGGATCTACCTCATTTATATATATCATTTATATTTATTTATTTATGAAAGAGACATTTTTGTAAACAAGTTAAATGTGTTTAATGATAATACAAGCATGTGTAACACAAATAGATGTCTTTCTTTCACAAAGACAAGAATATAAGTTGGTGTATTACCTGATTCTGATGACTTGCATTGATTGGAATCAGACAGTAATGATGATAACGCCCACATTTTCAAATGGAGGAGAAAAAAAGTTGTCCTTTCTGTACAATACCACATGAAAGTGGTTGGTTTTTGGCATCTAATTCATCCAGCTTCCATACACTTTACAAGAAAAACATGGGCGGCAAATTCCGTAGCTTGCTTGATTGACATTCACGGCACCCGAGGGTCTTGTGAGATGACGCTGGCTGCTGCCAGTTCATTATTATGAAAAAAGGACAGAGAGGAAGGCCAGAAACACTTTTTATTTCAACAGACTTTCGCGCCGTCCCTTCCGTCAAAACTCTAAAGGCCGACTGCACATTTCCTATCTTCACAATAAAAGCCCTGCTTCATGCTGCCTGCGCTAACAAGATAAGAGTCTGAGGGATCGCTTGTGCACGCCAGTTTTCCGAGACTCTGTATTTAGTTAGCGCAGGCAGCATGAAGCAGGGCTTTTATTGTGAAGATAGGAAATGTGCAGTCGGCCTTTAGAGTTTTGACGGAAGGTACGGCGCGAGAGTCTGTTGAAATAAAAAGTGTTTCTCGCCTTCCTCTCGGTCATATTTTCATAATAATGATCTTGCAGCAGCCAGCGTCATCTCACAAGACCCTCCGGTACCGTGAATGTCATTTAAGTGACGTCTTGGTGAAGATTGATGATCACTCATTTTTAGGTCTATTTTTTTTAAAAGCCTGGCTGGAGATCGACTGACACACCCCCCGCGGTCGAATGGTAGCTCGCGATCGACGTAATGGGCACCCCTGCTTTAGTCCATGCAGCATATTGTTTTTTGCGGCTCATCTCAAGTTGATGTAATTAAACGTCATCCCCGCCTCAGCACGAGGGGCTACTTTCATTGTTTTAAAGGGGGGGCTGCGGGTCCCCGTGGGGCAAGTGCAACTGATGAGAGATGGAAAAACAGTTTGATTTGCTGCTACACGGCCCCCAGGCACGATGTACTGGAGAGATGAGCGAGGAGAGGAACACGGGAAAGGGTGGGTAGAGGGCAAAAACAGAAGGAGAGAGGATGAGAGAGGCTTTTGGCGGACGGATGAAGAGATGGAGGTGGAGGATCAACAATGTTTTCTCTCTTGTTTGGTTGTCCCTCTACAGTTGTCAGTTCTTCAATTTTTCTATCCGCCTGTACCCCTCTTTTTTTTTTCTCACATCACATCATCTAATAGCACTCTTGTCTCTTTCCTGCCTCCCTGTAGCCCGGAGCAAGGCACACACACAGGTGTTCTCGCACTAACACTAACTCTGCATGCTAAATACATTCTTGGCTGCAACCAGAACACTCGGTGGAGCGCACAACTTGGCAAAGGCTGAACAGCACTGCCAAATAGTGGTTCAGTATCCCTCTGTGACTTTATGGAAGTGTGATAGCGACTTTTTTTGCGCCTGAAGGGGAAGACCGTTCAGGCGAGAACATGCTCCTTTGCATCTTCATCGTTAAAACTGAAAGGGGAACATTATCACAATTTCAAAAGGGTAAAAAACAATAAAAATCAGTTCCCAGTGGCTTGTTGTATTTTTTGAAGTTTTTTTCAAATTTTTAGCGGCCCCGGAATATCCCTAAAAAAAGCTTTAAAGTGCTTGATTTTCGCTATTTGCGATGCCACTATCCATTTCCCTGCGACGTCACACAGTGCTGCCAATGTAAACAAACAATGGGAATACCACAGCAAGATATAGTGACATTAGCTCGGATTCAGGCTTCACGGTGGCAGAGGGGTTAGTGCGTCTGCCTCACAATACGAAGGTCCTGCAGTCCTGGGTTCAATTCCAGGCTCAGGATCTTCCTGTGTGGAGTTTGCATGTTCTCCCCGTGACTGCGTGGGTTCCCTCCGGGTACTCCGGCTTCCTCCCACTTCCAAAGACATGCACCTGGGGATAGGTTGATTGGCAACACTAAATGGTCCCTAGTGTGTGAATGTTGTCTGTCTATCTGTGTTGGCCCTGTGATGAGGTGGCGACTTGTCCAGGGTGTACCCCGCCTTCCGCCCGAATAGCTGAGATAGGCGCCAGTGCCCCCCGCGACCCCCAAAAGGGAATAAGCGGTAGAAAAATGGATGGATGGATGGATAGCTCAGATTCAAACTCGGATTTCAGCGACTTAAGCGATTCAACAGATTACGCATGTATTGAAACAGATGGTCGGAGTATGAAAGTATTGAAGAAGAAACTGAAGCTATTGAGCGAATAGCTATTGATGCTATTCATAGCCATAGCACGGCCGAATAGCTGCGTTAGCATCGCCGGTAAAATGTGCGCACCAAACGATCAGGACTTTAGCATTTTGTGATAATGGAGCAACTTAAATCCGTCGATTGGTAAGTGTTTGTTTCGCATTAAATGTGGGTGGAAGGAGACGTAATATAGTTGCAAATGCATCTGCAGGTTATCCATACATCTCTGTTCCATGTCTGCTTTAGCACCGCCGGTAAATAGGATGTTAGCATCGATTAGCGTAGCATGTTAGCATCGATTAGCTGGCAGTCAACATCAACAAAACTCACCTTTGTGAATTCGTTGACTTTATCGTTGCAAATGCATCTGCAGGTTATCCATACATCTCTGTGCCATGTCTGCCTTAGCATCGCCGGTAAAATGTGGAGACACTCTGGTACATTCAATGGGGGTCTGGCGGCAGACACTTTGGCATCTTCAGGCCGGTGGTGCAACTTGAATCCCTCCCTTTTAGTGTTGTTACACCCTCCGACAACACACCGACGAGACATGATGTCTCCAAGGTTCCAAAAAATAGTCGAAAAAACGGAAAATAACAGAGCTGAGACCCGGTGTTTGTAATGTGTTGAAACTCGGCGACGTCACATTCCGACGTCATCGCCTCCAGCGCGATAAACAGAAAGGCGTTTAATTCTTCAAAATTCACCCATTTAGAGTTCGGAAATCGGTTAAAAAGATATATGGTCTTTTTTTCTGCACCATCAAGGTATATATTGACGCTTACATAGGTCTGCTGATAATGTTCCCCTTTAAGACTCTTTTATTGCTATTAACAGTTGTTACTTAAAGGCCTACTGAAAGCCACTACTAGCGACCACGCAGTCTGATAGTTTATATATCAATGATGAAATATTAACATTGCAACACATGCCAATACGGCCTTTTTAGTTTACTAAATTGCAATTTAAAATTTCCCGCGAATTTCTTGTTGAAAACGTCGTGGAATGATGACGCGTACGGATTGTCAGGAAATATTAGCTCTGCACCACTAACGGCTAAAAGTCGTTTGCTTGAATCGCATAATTACACACTATTTTGGACATCTGTGTTGCTGAATTTTTTGCAATTTGTTAATTTAATAATAGAGACTATAAAGAAGAAAGCTGTTGGTGGAAAGCGGTGGATTGCAGCTGTCTTTAGCACCGAGACACAGCCGGTGTTTTTTTGTTTGTTGTGAAGCTTTCGGTCAAGGGAACATGTTTTCTCTACATCAACCAGCATGATTTTGGATGGGGAAAGTGTGATATATATCTTACCGGAGACATCAGTCGTCCTGCAGTAGCTGTTTAAAAGGCAGCTGTGAGCTTGGCTCCTCAGCTTCTCTCTGAGAAACTGCGTGTTCACCGCAGCCATCCGACCTCGAGGTGTGTCTTTACATTCTTTAAAATCTCACTAAAACACTATTAAAACAATAAGCAGATAAGGGATCTTCCAGAATTATCCTAGTAAATGTGTCTAATTACATCTGAAACGCTCACACTGCCGCCGCCCGGAGCCGTCGCTTTTTTTTTTCTAGTCCTAACTGTATATATATTTTGTTTTAGCAATCAAGAATATTTCAGTTGTTTTTAATATCTACTTTATTTTAGCAATCAAGAATATTTCAGTTGTTTGTATCCTTCTTGCGGGGACATTGTTGATTGTCATGTCATGTTCAGGATGCACATTGTGGACCCTGTCTTTGCTCCACTGTAAGTCTTTGCTGTCGTCCAGCATTCTGTTTTCGTTTACTTTGTAGCCAGTTTAGTTTTAGCTTTATTCTGCATAGCAACCCCTAAGCTTCAATGCCTTTTCTTAAGGGCACTGACCTTCTGTTTATTTTGTTTTAAACATTAGACACCTTTTTACCTGCATGCTGCCTCCCGCTGTTTCTGACATCTACAAAGCAATTCTACTTGCTGCCACCTACTGATATGGAAGAGTATTACACGGTTACTCTGCCGAGCTCTAGACAGCAACGACACTCAACAACAACACATCATTTGCAGACTATAATTACTGGTTTGCAAAGAATATTTTTTAACTCAAATAGTATTATTATCCGCTGCCCGGATCATATTCTGCTTGGATTTATGAGTCATTTGTGTTTTCTGTTGGTTTTGGACTCCTTCAGTTCCTGTTTGTGCACCTCTGAGTTGTTTACCATAGTTACTTATTATTTTCACCTGCCGCTTGTTCCGGACGCGCACTTGTTTTGTAATCACTGACATTATTTAAGCCTGCCTTCTCCAGTCAGTCAGTCTGGCTTCCTACTTTGCAATACGCAACAGATGACGACTTTTGTTCCCGGCTCTGTACCCGCTAGTTTCCCCGCTAGGCTCTTTTACTTGCTAGCTCCCATGCTAGCCCCTTTGTTTTTTGCCTTCTGTGCTTTGAGCACGTTTTTCTTTGTTAAGGTCTGATTTATTTTTAAATAAATCAGTTGTTCCTACCTTCACGCTGTGTCCGGTCGTTACAAATAGGTGAAATTAGACGATCTTTCACGGCACACCAGACAGTATCTCACGGCACGGAGGTTGAAAAACACTGGTCTAAACACTTGCAAACCGAAAATAATGCAAATAGAGGCGTTCGTGAATCGAGCTTCCACTTAAAGGCCTACTGAAAGCCACTACTAGCAACCACGCAGTCTGATAGTTTATATATCAATGATGAAATATTAACATTGCAACACATGCCAATACGGCCTTTTTAGTTTACTAAATTGCAATTTTAAATTTCGCGTGAATTATCCTGCTGAAAAACGTCGCGGTACGATGACGCGTGACGTCATGGACTGTAGCGGACATTTTGGTCAAGCACCGATCACAGCTATAAGTCTACTGCTTTAATCGCATAATTCCACAGTATTCTGGACATCTGTGTTGCTGAATCTTTCGCAATTTGTTCAATGAATAATGGAGACGTCAAAGAAGAAAGCTGTAGGTGGGAAGCGGTGTATTGCGGCCGCCTTTAGCAACACAAACACAGCCGGTGTTTCCTTGTTTACATTCCCGAAGATGAAGCTTTACTATGGAACAGAGCGGTCAAGCGAACATGGTTCCCAACCACATGTCAACCGGCAGGTTTCGGTGAGAAAATTGTGGTAATAAGTTGGCTCTTACCGTAAACATGAGCGGAGATTGTGTCCTCCTGCAGCTGCGTGGCTTCCATCAGAGACACTGGCGGTTACCACACCCCTCCGACTTTCAAGTGCCATATAATCTCACGAAAACACTAGTAACACAATAAGCAGATAAGGGATTTTTCAGAATTATCCTAGTAAATGTGTCTAGTAACGTCTGAATCGCTCCCATTGCCCTCGCCTTTTTTTTTTTTTCTTCTTCTTCCCTTCACTCTCACTGTCTTCATCCACAAATCATTCATCCTCGCTCAAATAGGGACGGCGTGGCGCAGTGGAAGAGTGGCCGTGCGCAACCCGAGCGTCCCTGGTTCAAATCCCACCTAGTACCAACCTCGTCACGTCCGTTGTGTCCTGAGCAAGACACTTCACCCTTGCTCCTGATGGGTGCTGGTTGGCGCCTTGCATGGCAGCTCCCTCCATCAGTGTGTGAATGTGTGTGTGAATGGGTAAATGTGGAAGTAGTGTCAAAGCGCTTTGAGTACCTTGAAGGTAGAAAAGCGCTATACAAGCACAACCCATTTATGGGGAAATCGTCGCTTTCTCGGTCCGAATCGCTCTAGCCGCTGGTGGCCATGATTGTAAACAATGTTCAGATGTGAGGAGCTCCACAACCCGTGACGTCACGCGCACATCGTCTGCTACTTCCGGTACAGGCAAGGCTTTTTTTATTAGTGACCAAAAGTTACAAACTTTATCGTGGATGTTCTCTACTACGGCTTATTAGTGATTCCCAAAGCCCAAAAAAAGTCTGCGGGCTATAGAGCTTTTTCATTTCGGCCTCCAGTACTCTGGATTGCCCTCCCGGTAACAGTTCGAGATGCTACCTCAGTAGAAGCATTTAAGTCTCACCTTAAAACTCATTTGTATACTCTAGCCTTTAAATAGACTCCCTTTTTAGACCAGTTGATCTGCCGCTTCTTTTCTTTTTCTCCTATGTCCCACTCTCCCTTGTGGAGGGGGTCCGGTCCGATCCGGTGGGCATGTACTGCTCGCCTGTGTATCGGCTGGGGACATCTCTGCGCTGCTGATCCCCCTCCGCTTGGGATGGTTTCCTGCTGGCTCCGCTGTGAACGGGACTCCCGCTGCTGTGTTGGATCCGCTTTGGACTGGACTCTCGCGACTGTGTTGGATCCATTATGGATTGAACTCTCACAGTATCATGTTAGACCCGCTCGACATCCATTGCTTTCCTCCTCTCCAAGGTTCTCATAGTCATTATTGTCACCGATGTCCCACTGGGTGTGAGTTTTCCTTGCCCCTATGTGGGCCTACCGAGGATGTCGTAGTGGTTTGTGCAGCCCTTTGAGACACTAGTGATTTAGGGCTATAGAAGTAAACATTGATTGATTGATTGATACTAAATCCTTTCAGCAAAAATATGGCAATATGGCAAAATGATGAAGTATGACACACAGAATGGACCTGCTATCCCCGTTTGAATAAGAAAATTTAACTTGTAACTTCCAACATTTGACCGCACGTTCTCCCAAAAGTGGATCAAACCAGTGAGGGATATGGTAGAGTTTTCTCATGTTTGGTGCTCATTAACTTGCTGCACCAATAAAAAGTCATGTTTGCATCATAGATAGTATATAGTTAGTACTATTTATTCTACTTCCATTATTTCCTATGTGGAAAAAAAGTTGTAGAAACCAGAGTACAGGATCTTGTTAGCTAAATTGCTTTAAGCATCCACAGACACACACTTAGGGCCAAGGGAAGCGGCAGAGGGTTCAGTCAACCACGTAGAGTCATTGTTAGTAAAGATGCGGAACCTCCAGACTTAACCATCCAGAACAGCAGTGTGACGGTTTCTTTGTCTATGCCAATTAGTGAACAAAACCAGCGGCGCAGTCACACGGAGTGGAGCTCACCCTGTGGCCTCAGACACGCGCACACTTATCTATAGGTTGTGGATGCCTTTTTACGTAGCATGTTTGCCTGGCAGCTATACAGCAATGGTCTCTCTCAATGAGGCGTTTGCACAAAGCCGACTCGCACATTATCCTTGTAAGGGTGCAACAATCCACAGTCCCACTCCCACAGCTGTGCCCCTGATGCACACTGTATTGTAGATGCTCTACACCCACTCGTATATCGTTAACTCCCCCCCCCCCCCCCCCCCAAAACATCGTTGCCTATACGGCACTCGCCCGCCTTCCTCTCTTGAAGTTTCAACTCATTAAATGTAATGATATCGTCGACTCAATTTTACATAACTCACTCATCAAACGGCGAGATGGCAATAAAGGCGAACGGCCCCGCCGAGGTCTGCGTGCTGCAAAATAAATGATGCACCGCTCAGGAAAATGTAATTAATTTACAGGCAGGTATTGATAGTCCCGCCAGACACAGCAGTATTTATTTTCTTAATGTTGCTTAACATCTTGATTTTTTTTTTTTTTTCATCATTTGGTGCGGCGGAGGAAGAACGTGGAGACAAAACAGCTCAGCGGTATAAAGAGAGATGCTAAAAATGCCCTGACTGGGTTTTTTTCCCCTTTTTTATTTTATTAAGTGTTTCATTATGCCAACGCGGTGAAGACCTGTGAGAGACGCAGGCATCAAGGAGAGGAAACTGCTTCTTCGTTGCCACATTTAGATATTCGAATTGTATACTCTTCTATTGTCATTTATATTATATATTAAAGTTCAAGTACCAATGATTGTCACACACTCAATGTCAATCAATCAATGTTTATTTATATAGCCCCAAATCACAAGTGTCTCAAAGGGCTGCACAAGCCACAACGACATCCGTGGTACAGAGCCCACATAAGGGCAAGGAAAAACTCACCCCAGTGGGATGTCGGTGACAGTGACTATGAGAAACCTTGGAGAGGACCGCATATGTGTGCAACTCTCCCCCCCCCCAATCCAGGGGAGACCGAAAGGGTCTAGCATGATATTGTGAATATATCTATATATATATATATATCTATATATATATATATATATATATATATATAG